>NC_071103.1:18790312-19100625 GCF_024256425.1 Clarias gariepinus | reverse complement strand
AATAGCAGAAACTTTAGGAGTTGGCAAAACAAGAAGAAATTCACTGGTGAGCTTAGCAATAACTAAGACTTTGAAGGCCACGAAAGACAAATAAACTAGATGAGAGCAGAATTCTGCCCTCTGTGTAAAAATCCCTTCTCAAAATCTAGCCAAATCAAGAACACTCTGGAGGTAGCAGTATCATCTTTAAAGTCTCCAATCAAGACACCTTCATGAATGTAAATGCAGAGGGTTTACCTCAAGATACAAATTACCATTAACACTCCAGAACATAAAAGCAACTCAAGAGTTTCTTAAGAAAAAAGAAATGGAATGTTCTTAAAGGGCAAAGTCAGTCGACTGACCTTACCCCAATTACTGTAAGCATGTTTTTCACTTGCCGAGGAGAAAACTAAAGACAGAAAGATCCACAAATAAGCAGTGACTGAACGTGGCTGCAATAAAGGCCTGGAAAAGCAACTGAATGGAAGAAACTAAATATTTGTTAATATCCATGCTTTACAGACTTTTGAGTGACTGCAAAGTTGCTGCATGCAAGTATATATTTGCATACACACACACACACTTATGACACATATACATACATTATATATTAGCAAACCAGCCTATCTGACACAAATAGCCAGCCATGTCACAGTTAAAGTTAAATACAGTTAAATATACATGCATACTGAGTGGTAGGTGAAACACTACAATATGACACGCAGTGGTGCAGAAGATGATCTAAAGTTGTCTTTGCATCAGTGAAGGAAAGCTTAATTAGATGTCTGACAGGAGAGAATAAAAGATTGAAGGAATAATTATGCTCATTAAAAGCACAGACAGAATACTCAAATATTCCTATATAATCAGGAGCTTCAAACTAGCAACTACACTATACTTTAATATAATTTATTTTTTAAGGTAAAAAAAAAGGGTGGAAGTAGATTGGACAAGTGTGAACAGTATGATTTTTTTTTATTACTATTAAATAGTAATAGCTTTGTCCATTTAATGCAGATCTTAAATTAAAAAGTATGTGGATTTAATAATAAAAGCAAACCGAGCTCATTTTGCTCCACAACATGACCGACATTTTGAAAAAGAAATGTTACTGGTATTGGCATCAGAGTGGCAGGACAAAGTGGTAGGATATTTCCGCTTAGATTATACTTGCACTGTTAAACTACTATTGTGTCTGAAATGCTAACTTTTCAGTCATCCTGAGTTAAGTGGCAAGTAGGGAGCAACCAGAGGCCCCTTACAGGCACAAAGCAGTGCCCTGAGAAGTTGCATCCTGAGGCTTGGCCCCATGAGGAGAACAGCTGAGATAACTGCTATCAGCTGTAGCGCTGAGATCGCTTAAGAGATAACTTAGAAAAAGATAACTCAGAAAAAAGGGTGTGAGACTACTGGCCAAGGGGACACTCATTGACTCCAACTCCTCAGTCTTTCATAGGTGACTTAACACAATTAACAGCAAAGGCTGCTGGGATAGCGCCTGTCTCTGCCAAATCTGACACAAGGCCAGAAGGGACACATCAAAATCTCATTTTCAGAACAGATAAAAAAAAAAAAAAAAGGCCAGAGGTGAAAAAAGATTAAAGTAATAAAAAAAGGGCCAGCTGTCAGAGCCAGAGCATACATTTGAGCTGCGTTGCCCTCCAGTTGGATTATTTATGAGTGGCTGAGTGTTTGTGTCAGATGAAGATTGAGCTGAAATGCTAATGCTATGCCTTGTTTACTCTGCAAGCTAATTGGACAGCCAGACGGACAGCAGGAAGCTGCTATTTCGTAAACAAACTATAGCTAACTGGAAATGTATGAAAGTGTTTTATAGAACACCTAAATTATTATTATTAATATTTTTTTTTTTACATATTAATGAAATCTTGAAGATTTGTTAGACAGAATAAGAAAGGCTGAGATGCCTACTCTCTTGCAAAGTTCGAATTGGATCCCAGACTCAGTCAACATGATTATGCACCGTTATCAATATTCATACGTTCCACCCTCATTCACATTCCACCGCGAGGCAATCGTTTAGCAGCACGGTCAAGCAATGATCACTTGGCTATAAATTGAAAATGTGGGTGTCTGCTCTTGTTTATTTCATGAATTACAGACAATGCCAGTGTAAGGATGTGCGCGCACAGACAAACTGCAGACATTTAAATTATGTTATGGTCATAGTACAGATTCAGTCAAACAGTGATTATTTCCAACAGAGTTCATCTTGTATACAGCATGTCAGGTCTGCCATAAAAAAGTATTTGCCTCCTTCCTGAATTTTTGCATGTTTGTCACACTTGAATGATTAAGTGACCAATTTTAATATTACACAAAGATAACCAGGGTAAATACAAAATGTAGTTTTTATGTGATGATTTAGATCATTAAGGGAAAAAACCCTACCTAGCCCTATGTAAAAAACTAATATAAAAATACAACTTTATCTCTTTTGGGCAAATATTCTGTGAAAGGACTTCAGAACTGGCTTAACTTTTTGTGACATAGATTTAGAAACATTACTTCGACATTTTGGTCCGTGTTGACATGACGGCATCATGCAGTTGCTGCCAATAAGTCAAATGCACATCCAGGATGCGAATCTTGTGTTCTAGTTTTTTCCCCAAAGTTGTTCTGTTGGATCGAGATCTGGTGACTGCGGAGGTCATTTGAGTACAGTGAACTCATCATGTAATGACCAAGAAACCAGTTTAAGATTAGTGACTAATCTTAAATTTAGCTTTGTGACATGGCGTGTAATCCTCCAATCAGAAAGGGATGTACATGGTTAGCAAAAATGTTCCCTAAGACTATATAGTTTAAACGATGCTCAAAAGTGTGCCAAACAAACATTCCGACACCACTACACAACCACCAGCCATAACTGGTGATACAAGGGAGGGTGGATCCATGCTTTCATGTTGCAGCAGAAGGTGAGACTCATAAGTGAAGGCAACGTTTTTTCCAGTCTTCAACTGTCCAATTTTGGCCCCCATGTGAACTGTAGCTTTAGTTTCTTACTCTAGCTGACAGGAGGAGCACCTGGTGTGATCTGCTGCCGCAGTAGCCCATCTGCCTAAAGGTTTGGCATCTTGCACATTCAGAGATGATCTTTTGTATATCTTGGTTGCAAAGAGATATACGAGTTACTGAATGACCAGGTTTTTCTGTCAAAAAACAGAAAATGAATTCTTCCTTGATGGCACAGGCATATTCCAAGATGACAATGCCAGGATTCATCGACCTCAAATTGTGAAAGAGTGGTTCTGGAACATGAGACATCATTTTCACACATGGATTGGCCGACCTCAAAGTCCAGACCTTAACCATATTGAGAATTTTTGGATGTGCTCAAGAATGCACCAGACAAACAAACCTGCTCCACTGTGGCCCCTCCCTGCAACCCACACCACCAAAAGAATCCGCCACTGCCGTCCTGGTGCCAGACACCAGAACACACCACAGAGGTCTTGTGGAGTCATGCCCCAAGTGGTGATAGTTGCTGTGAGAAGAACCTGTAGAATATTGAGATGAATGTTTTGGGTTTTAATATTATGGCTAATATGGTGTGTATGTGTATGTATGTATGTATGCGTGTATGTATTTACCAGAATGTCACTGTTTGATAATCAGGTCGTAGGAAAAGTATGTGAAGTATAAAGTACACACTCAAGCATTTTCACACAAATGACACAAACACAACCAGACCTCCTGCCTCCAGCACCGGCTAAATGCTAATGAAAGGCTACAAAGCGCTAAGCAAGGGATGCTTAGAGACGCTCTGTCAAGGATTTGCTTGTCACTTGTCTTATCAGACTCACAGTCAGTGCTCCATGCTCCGTGCTGACACATGATAGAAAATACATGCCCTCACACGTACATGTACTGTACACACACAACATTGATTTGCAAAGCAGTGAGGATCAGAGGACCGTTGCATATAAACACAAACAAACAGCGATTCTGCAGGTCTGCCACATGCTCTATTGCAATAATGGCTTTTTTGTGAGTCATTTATTATTTAGCACAGCGGACACATTGGTTCTGCTCCATTGCAATAATGTCGTATGATCGAGAGAGCAAGAGCAGGAATAAGAGAGAGGTTGCCGGAACAACACTATACATCATCAATAATATTCAGAAAAATCACAAACATATCCATGATTCAGATTAATGCTAAAAATTTGCTCATTTGTGGTTTTATACAGTGAACAATAATGTGTGAAATATTTCATCAAATTTCACATCTACTTTCTTTGGAACATATGCCAACTTCTCATGTACATGCTGATCGACATCAGTCTGTGCCGCAGAGAATTTCCGCAGTCATTAATAGATACCTAGTAAGAGCCCTCACTCAGCACCGGAGACTGATTCTAGCACTGATAGGCTCCAGAAGCTGGTGGACTTGTCACTTGGTTAATTAAATGACCTAAATGGATTTGGCCTTAATTACTTCCCCTCGCTGCTCACTCTCTTGCTTCTATCACCGACGTCACGTTAAACAACTCCAGGCTCAGTTCAGTTAAATTCCAAATGGTGTCTTCCAGATAAGTCCAGAAATCCATGAAATGTAAAGTCAGGTAGATGTGGTATGTAGGTTGGTTCATGCTCCAAGCTATGCTCAATTAAATTTTTTACTGTTAATGTTTTAAATATACTATATTGTCAAAATTTTGGATTTAATATGTAGTTCTTCCACAAAAGTTGAAAACAGACTATTTTGTATGCAGCAGTATTACAATTTCATAGGAATGAAACTGCACCTGTTCACAAAGCAAGGTCCATTAAGATGTGCCTGGGCAGAAGTGGAAGAACTCCAGTGGCCTGCACAGAGCACTGAATCCTTCCCTTCTGAATCACCTTTGAGATGAACTGGAATGCAGACGGCACTCCAACATCAGGCCCCCTCAACCAAAATCAGTATCTGACCTCACTAATGCTCTCGTGGCTAAAATGGGCAGATCTCCACAGCCATATTCCACAATCTAATGGAAATCCCTCCCAGCAGAATGGAGTGGGATGTTCAACAAGCACAGACTGGTGTGATGTCCACAAGTTTTAAGGCATACAATATAATTCTAGTTGAGGTTGACATGTCGTCATGATTTGAAAGTTATTGTAGCAAGGGCACAATATTTTGCCCTTACTGTACTTTAATTCTTGTTCTTCATCCTTAAAATATTGCTTTTATACTTTCAGCCTTTCTTTTGCACTGTAGTTAGATTCTCCTTTAGCTGTATTTGATCATATATTGTGAAATCTGTTAAAACATTGATTGATATATATTCTAATTTTGCTTGAAAAGCCCAAATGTTTATGAGGACTTTTGCTTCACTATCCTGGCACTGGATGAACATAAAAATCACATCAATTCCAATTATACCCATATCTGATTTGGGACAAGGTGGGGAAAAAAATAATAAAAACATTTGCTTGCAGAGTGAGCACAGCCTTACTACAATGAATGTTAGATCAAGACATTATTATGCAAATGTATTTTTACTGATTTCTAGAAGCTAGAAGACACAAATAAGTGACTCAATAGTTTAATGTGTCTTGGTTTTGCTGCTGATAACTGCAAATTGAAAAATCTTTTAACAGCCCATGGGACTAAGACGTGAGCCCGCATCCTCCAAAGCAGGTGACAAAATGAATATTAGGAGCAAAACAAAAACACCAAACTGTAAAAGTCATACACCATAACACTGTTCTTACTAACGGAGACCCGCCACACACAGTCGCACATGCTCTCCCCCAAAACAATCTGCTGCTTGACACCATGTCCTTGAGAAGTCTCACCATTCTGTAATCAGTCGGGATTTAAAAAAAAACTGTTTGGCCAAACATGAGGCACTGACAAGCTGACAGCTGTTGTTAGGGGAACAAGGCAGGCCCACGCAGTGAGGATTTCTGGGCATTAGCTGTTTAGAGTCTGAGGATAGAGAGCCTTTGGGGTTCTGGATTGATTATGTGACATTCATTTCCAAGTGCCAGGGCTTTTGGTTGCACTTAGGCCGTCAGGTGTGCCTCTCCTGTCTGACAGGTCCCTAGTCGTGCAGCGTAACTTCAATAATCGAAAAATGCCTGTTCTACATGTCCAACATGGTAGGATCATCTCAAAAAGATCTACATCAAATGAGTAGAACAAAGCCGGAGTTGTTACAGTGATTAAAACCATAAGGGGAAAATAAAAATGATGTGTATTATGCACATTTCATCAGAAGCGGCTATGATCTCCCGGTATCTCTGGTTTGGGACCCTTGCCTGAATAACGCCCCCTCTCTGCCCCCTTTCTATATATCACCACACATAATGAAGGCATGTGTCCCAGGGCACCTCCGTCATTTCAAACATGATTAGGCACGTTAGTGTGTGAGCCCTCTACGCCCCATTACCCCCCAGCCACTGCAAAAAGGACCGGCTTGTAGCTATGCCAATTAACAGGCCACATCTAGACTATCTGCTGGAAGACTGCACTGCCACATGTGGCTTTCAGAAATTACCCCCAAACAGTTTTAGGACCCCTGAGAAGCTCCTCGATCTTAAGAGCAGATGAGAAGGGCTGTTTTACTAACAAATGCAAATCGTGCATATAAGCATCCCAAGACCTTTGCCAAAGTTTACATTGCAAAATACCACATCTTATTGCCACCGTTAAATCCTCACATGGCATAACTGCACGGCAGATTGGACTTTTTTTTAATGATATTCCGAGGCTGATTAGCAAGCCCAAGGAACAGCTGGGCTGAGAAACCGAGGTGCAAATGAAGCACAAGCCTTTAAAACAAGGCCATGGTTAGTTATTTCCCTTGCTGAGCATGTGAAGTGTATTAAAGAAAATGTCAGAATCTAAAAAACAGTCAGCTTCTGAGAAACAAACAGGTGTATATATTGTGTCTTTATGTACTTAATCTTGACAGTTAAGGAGCGTCAGAAAAAACAAGACCAGAAGAGGTAAGCCTGGTATTCTGTTTTACAAAGGTAGCATAACCTGCTGACAGTGGGTCAGTTCTTCAGTGCGCCTTCGCCGATCCCATGATGCCCATCACATGGGTCTCAGAGAATAATCAAATCAAAAGAAACCAACTGCAAGTAACTCAAATGAAGACATCACGTAGACATTGCTGTTCCGTTCCACATAGTCGAGGCTTTGTGTCTGCGTTTGGTAGAACTGAACAGTAAAACTAATCTCAGCCACAGGACAATAAGCTGTGGTGAGCTGATTGCCCCTGCAGACTGGGTCTGTGCTAAACGCTGGTGGTGCTAACACCTGCTCAGTGTGCTTAGCCATTTCATTAACTATCTCATAGCCAAGACAGGCAGAAAACCTCCTAATTAGATTTCAGTGGGTGTCCATCCTGCTGCTGGACTACTAAATTGGAACTGGGATCGTGCAGTGTTGGGCAATTATCATTGAATGACCCCTACCGCTGCAAAAGAGGATGTACAATTTTAGGCATGTAACATCCCTGTCACACAGAGTTTGAAGGTATTGCTAATTAAAAGCTTTAGAAAGGATGATTTCACGAGATTGAATACATGCACATAAATTAAAACTTTTATTTGTCATGTATACAACCATACACAGTATGATGCAAAGTGGAATGCTTATACGAGTATTTGCAATCTAAAATAGGAAGATAGAATAAAAAGATTTTACTTCAATAAAAGGACAAGTGCACTAGAGGAATACAATTAAACTAAAGATAGAATTTTCGATAAAAAAAAAATATAGATTTGTAAAATTTGGATTAGAGTGTACTAATCTACAAAGTACACAGTTACAATAAAACATAATTTATATATATATATATATATATATATATATATATATATAGAAAAAAAGTATATTTAAAAGGCCAAAACTATACACTCAAACACATACACAGCTTAGATAGCTATGCCCCATAGTCTGTACTACTGTCGGAATTCTCAGCTATTTTATTTAATAATAGGTAAAAAAAAAAAAAAAAAAAAAAAAAAAGACTGTTTAAGAGTCGCTTGTAAAGAAAATCCACAGGTTCAAGATCATCTTACTTGCTTAAATGAAACCACCAGACCGCAATGTTTGCCATGCATTAGGGATTTTTTTTTATTTTTTTTTACTTCTCTGGAAATAGCAGTGTATGAGCTGATAAAAGCAAGACTTTTGAAATTGCCAGAAACTGCAATAGCATGTTGAGGCTGTGTGACTGACACTAAGTTTACCTGTTGTAATAGATGTGCAGAGAGAATCAATTCAGCAGACAGACAGCATCCTTGGCCTCATTTGGGATTAGGAGCAAATAGATGGTGTCAGAACCATCAGTGCTCTCTCTCTCTCTTCTCTATCACGGCAGTGATGACACGAGCATGAGCTATAAATGAATGCCTCGGTGACTTTCCAAATGTGTGTCTGTGTGCCTGGTCTATGGCGGCGGGGTCACAGTCATCTCGCTATCGATGCCAGTCGGCTACACCTACAGGGAGAGAAAGTATCCGCCACTGGCCCCGGGGTTTAGACAAACTGAAAAGGAGGAGGAGGAAGAGGAGGAGAAAGGTCACTCAAGAGTCACCAGAGCCCTGTCGAGCAGCTAGCCTTTTTTGGAATTCTGCAGGAAAAAAAAAAAAAAAAAACTTCAGAAGATACTGCAAGACTTCCTTTCTGAATTCTATTAAAGCTTTGCTGTCATGGAAAAAAAAAAAAAGTGCTCAAATGACCCATTACCGTGCTTTCCACTCTGTATAATACTGTTATTGACACTTTCTCGCTACACAACAAGCCTTTTTAAACAGAATGAAATATTCAGAGAGCTCTTGATATAGTCAAGGAGAGTGAAGCACTTGGGCACAAATACAGTACTTGGCCTGTTGCATGGGCAAAGCCCTGTAGCAGACTGGAGAACAGAGGAACTCCATGTACAGCCAGGTGCGGCATTTACATTCATTTATTCAGCATATGCTTTTATCCAAAGAGAGAAAAGTGAGACAATTATCCACCAGGAAACATCTGCTGCACAAAATAACACTGCAACACACACACACACACACACACACACACACACACACACACACACACACACACACACACAATACCTTTAAATTATTCTTTTTTTCCTGAGGTACAGATGTTTGTTTTCCCTACACCTCTTGAAGTTTCCAGTAGCAGCATTGGCCAGACATTGGCCAGACACACAGACACAAGAGCGAGATTTCTGCCAGACGGCAGACAGCCACAGAATCAATCAATAGGAAAAACCACAGTGAAGTCATTCCCCTGCCAGACATCAGAAAGCCATGACCCATCCTTCCCTACAGCTCCTGTCTCCTAGAACAATGGTCCAGATACACAGCTCAGCTCGTCCTCCTTAGAAATCATTCATATGGAAAGAGGAGAGGGGGGAGGGGGGAATTAATTTCTTCCATTTCTGTTCCTTCACATATCTGACTTAACTGCGAACTAACTCTGACAACCCTGCAGAATTACTCAGAATATCATAAAGCCATCTCATCTTCTGTCTTACGTTTCAAGTTATGAATAAAAGTAAACACTACATGTGTTCAGTCTCTCTCCACCTCTCTCCCTCTTCCATTAATAATTTAGTTTGTTATTGAGAAACCTAACCTGCACTGGTATTGACAGAAATTCTAGCAGGCCCCCTGTGGAAGGGCGTTATAATTGGAAAGTGGAGTGTGTGCAGGAGGAGCTGGCAGAGCAGCAGGAAGAGCTTGACTCTCACACTTTTGCATACAGCTCTATTTTTACAGTCTGTTCTAGGTCTTCAAAAACCACTGCCTGGGACTTGACTGCAATAGTCATCACAGGGACGCATGCAAGATCCCACACGTATGCACGCACACAACTAAAAAAAAACCCCAACAAAACAAAAAACAACAAACACCAAAAGAGTATTCCCTAAGGAGGCGAGCAAGTGGGTAAGCAGGGATGAGCAGTGCTGATTGGAAGAAGGCTTAGACAGAGAGTCTTTATCAAAGAGCTGCAGAGCACTTGTCGAAGCGGCATGACGCACACACCCACTCAGTCATCAAACTGAGCCCGGCGCAACACGATTCCAATTAGAGTGACAGACAGACACACAGACAGGTGAAAGTGAGTGAGTGAGTGAGTGAAGTGAGTGAGTGAGTGAGGGGGTGAGTGAGTGAGTGAGGAAGTGAAAGAAAGATTATGGAGTATGACAAAGTATGGTGCAGTAATGTGGAGTGCATCAGCACACATAGATTGGCAAAAAAGGATGAGTAGAACGGAGTAGGATGGAGTGCAGCACAATTGTGTGAAATTATGCTAGAGTAAAGCAAAGTGAACTAATAAAAAAAGGAAGTCAGACTATAGAGTATAGTGCGGTAAAGTGGAGCATGGCAAAATAAGTTTGAGAGGATGCAAATAAAGCGGAGGGGTTTGAAGCAAAGCATGGAGTAGAGTGGAGGTGGATGGATGAAGTAAAGTGGAGCAAGGTGGAGTAAGATGGAAAATAATCAAGTAGAGTAGAGCAGAGTGGAGTAAGATGGAGAAGGGTGGAGTAGAGTGAAAGAGTAGAGAAGATTATGGAAGAGTAGGAAGCAGTTGGATAAAAGAGTAGAAGAATGTAGTTGAGTATTGCAAAGTAGAGTGCAGCATTGTGAAGTAGAATCTGGTGAAATAGGGAAAAGCAGAATGAAGAAGGAGGCCACACACTCCTATATGTGCGTGTGTGAGCAAGTGTGTGTGTTTGCGTGTCTGTCTCTACATGCGTGTGTGTACTAGTTATGTTATTATTTTTCTTCAATGCTCTATTTCTCCAAAGCAAAAGAAACTAGCAGATTAAAATGATACTCAGCTAAGTCCTGCTGAGAAGATGAAATGCTCGGCTTAAGGAAAGAGAAAGACGAAGAGTGAGACAGGAATGCAAAGAGACAAATACAGAATAGGATGCAGAAGGACAGAAAGAGCACAAGACAGGGAGCTTGCTTTATTTATAGGTTGCATCTCCTCTTCAGATCACAACATCAAAGCCTTTCCCCACACAGCACTGTGTATGTGTGTGTGTGTGTATCTATCCATCTCTATGCATTTATCTTTCTCTCTATCTATAGAAAAAGAAGGGTAGATACCTAGATAAATAGCTCCATAAATAGATAGACAGACAGATCGACTGATAGATAGAGAGATAGAAATATATGGAATGTGTGCATAATATCATACACTATGTATGTAAAAGAGAGTACGTGTTATTTTCAGTAAGCTCCCAATAACGTTTGATGAATATTCATGAATGTGTACCCACTTTTCACACAAGTGTGCGCACAAGTTTTCTCAGAGAGAGAGAGAGAGAGGGAGAGAGAGAGAGAGGGAGAGAGAGAAAGAGAGACAGACAGTCAGTCAGAGACAGAAAGTAGAACCCACAAGCTCTGTGTTAGAGGTCTGCAATGCAAACATGCCAAGCTCAGCTCTACTGTGTCTACTAAAGTACATCTGGGAGGCAGAGATTTTTATTTATTTTTTAGTTTATAGAGGAGTGATTCTATTCCAAAACACACACACAAATAAAGCTCTGAAGCCCCATACTGTATTATTATAATTATTATAATAATAATATATTCATACTGCCTTTTGTTGCCTGCCGAGTCCGGTTCCTCTCAAGGTTTCTTCCTATTGCCATCTCGGGGAGTTTTTCCTTGCCACTATCACGCTCATCTGTGACAATCTGATCATTTTGATGTATACATTTTTTTTTCCACATTTCGATCATTTTCTTTTAATTCTGTAAAGTTGCTTTGCGACAAATACCATTGGCAAAAGCGCTAAACAAAGTAAATGTAATTTAATCTTCGAAAATCAGCAACAAAACAGTTAAGATGGCAAACAAATTCTTAGTTACTGGAGTAATCCCTTTCCCTTCTCTTCCACTGGCTAGAAGTTCACTTCATGACTAACCTATAATATATAGTACATTATACTGTATGTACAGGATAAGCTACAGCAACTGCAAATTGGAGCAGCGTTTTTCATAATAACCTCCCCATTATATGTACTTAGCTATAGAGCTATTTTGATGAGAATATATTTTAGTCGAGCGATGGCTTCGGAGGACAAGAGAAAGGCCATTGCACTGGTCAGGAAGAGAGGTCATGAAGGCGTGAGAGTAAAGCGGGGCTTCTGTAGTTTTCATGTGGTAAGCAATGCAATGTTACTGTAATGAAAAAGCAGCTAATATGAGCTTGCAAGGTAAGTGAAGCAACAAAAGTAACAGCAAGGTTAACCCAGCACTCTGTTTAGAAAAATGTAAAATAGCACTATGAACCTAGGTAGTACTGTTTTTTAACCAAATTTCATTTGTTTCAAATGAATGAATAAAAATATCCCTTATAATTAATGAAGCCAGAGCAAGTGCTATTATCTGTAACAGAATGTAAATCTGTGTATAATACATGAAAGTGCTAGTCTGTAATCAGAGGTTTAAAAAAAAAAACATCAAAGGATTAAAAAAAAAGCCTGAAAGTATGCCTTTAATTATTATTATTATTATTATTATTATTATTATTATTAAGGCAAAAAAGTGCAAGACAGTTAAAAACTAGACAGCCAGTGCATGAGCAGTAGATATATCCTGGCTCTAAGCGATCCCAAGTGCTCTGCAGTAAACATGCATCTTGCGGATTACTGTCAATTACTAAGTTGTGATGGTGTCTCCTGTAACGTCATGAGAGAAACGTACAGTAGGTAGCAAGGGAAACTCGATATTCCAGCAAAGCAGGAAATCAATAGCATAACATTGCTGGAGGCATTGATGCAATCAAATATCTGACTACAGCCGCCACCACCACCACCAGCATCACTATCAGACTAGCCAGAACTATGGCAGGCTCTCTCACACGCTAGGGCACATGAAGAACCCTAAGACAAACAAGTTAGTCCAAACTGGAGTCATCTGCCAGCGCTCAAGATCTCAATATACTTAAGAGCTGACTTTTATTCTCTGCTTTTGTGTAATGGCATTTTAAAACCACGAACCAACAAAACAGCAAAACAACCAATACTGACTGAAATGGCATTTTCTGCCACTCTCGCCTCTCAGGCAAACCGCCGAGAGTGAAGCTCATTGAATCACAAGAGGTCTGCGGTGTGTAGTAAACCAGTAAATGATAGTACTCTGCGGGTTCTGTGCTGCAGCGGGGGAATCAATGTGTGTGTAAGGGAGAGATAAGGCCTGTGATGTCTCCGATAGCTTTGAAACAGTCTCAGTAGCGGTTCTATAACAAAATGTGTGGTGACGTCTCCATTAAGTAAGATCCCTCTGATGGTTGTTTCATCTCATGAGCATGTGTCCATTAATACAGCTTCAGAGACTCGACCTGCTCATGCAGAGTTATCTCTATGTCCTGTCATTCCTTGTATATGGTGTCAAGTCCTTTCTGATTGGTTTATTTTATATCATCTTGCATGCCTTCCACCTAAGAAAGATTACCATGAAATCTGTAGGAAAATGTAGAACTCTCAGCTATGAAACCCGTACCAAGCCCGCATGCTAAGGACATGTAGATTTGGCTTGGGGTAGCACTTTCAGATGCAGCGGGATCAACTCTTAGCTGAATACAGACAGAGAGAAGCGTCAAGGTTAGGCTTTCATTAATCCAAAAAACACACTGCATGTGCGGAGTTCTAATCAAGATCTACGCTCTGACCTTGGACACTCTTGACCGATTCTTGCCAATACAGCACCTCACAGCACAATAGAATCTCATTATTAACATACACAATTGAAAAAAGCTTGAGCAAGAATATGTAGAAAGCTATATGGTAGAGCACTTCAACTGATAAGAGGACAAAGTGCAGGTCTTTCAATTCCCTTCAACGTTTTCATTTTCTGCGCCGCACACACACACACACACACACACACACACACACACACACACACACACACACACACACACACACACACACACACACACACACACACAAACTGAACAGTCACTGAAAGCTAATCAGGAAGAAAAGGAAGCATGTAGAAATCAAGTGACAGCTGCATTGTCCTGCGCATCCCAGCAGGTGCCGACCAACAATGGGTGCACTATTTTCAAATGAATGATATTCCAATCAGAGTTGCTGACTGTGTGCAAGAGAGAGAGAGAGAGAGAGAGAGAGAGAGAGAGAGAGAGAGAGAGAGGCAGACATACACACAATGTGTGTATGTTTCAAGGTGATGCTCCCATCATACTTGTGCATTCCAACCTCCACTCTCAAATTAAACACTTCATCATATTGTCTATTCCCCAGGGAACAAGCAAACCACTTCTCTATATATCTCTACTTAAAATAATGTGCACTCAGGACTGCAGATAAGGCAGATAATGGAATTACAGTACACAATCTAAAACAAAATGAAGATTTATACAGAATGGGCACAGGAAAATAGGAGTAATAAATATGTTCTAGAATACGGATAGTTACTTTTAGGTGTAGATTAGGGAACAAAAGAGCCAAATTATTTTTAGGAGATAGTGATGAGAATGGGTGGTAGAGTCACCTCGCACCTCAAGAGTCCTGGGTTACGATTCCTGCCTAGGATCTTGGAGTTAGCACGTTGTGGTATACGGAATGAGTGAGTGATGAGATCGGTTATCAAGGTTGGTTGAAAAAAACAACTCCTTTGAAAAAGTGAATTTAATTTTACTGTACATGCATTTATCTTCCATCATGATCAATGAATCTGGAGATTAATCCAGAAACACTGCACACTGGGTAGGACCAAAGTCGATTGCCTGGTACCAAGCATATACACACTAACACTCGTATCTGATCCACACACGCACAGTAAAAGCATGTAAACCTTCACACAGATAGTAATCCAAAGCTAAGGCTTATTTGGAGACCCCAAAGCTGTGACACAGCACAGCTACCTGCTGCACCGCAGTGCCACTCCTCTCACTTTATATGACAAGTAATTAAAAAGTACTGGAATGTAATCAGGAGATGTTACTGGGTTTGCAAACTTTTTGCTCGTCTCTGATTACAATTTTAAATCAAGCAATCAATGTGGCATGGGATGCATTTTGAAAGTATCCTTTCTCAACTTACATTCTTTCTTACAAACACTTCAAGCTCTCTGAACATCATAATACATACTGATGAGTGCAGGAATTTGCATAACCCATCGTTCATTGGGAAGGAGAAAAGGCACTCAAATTTTACTCACTCATTATGTCCGAGAAATCATTTCATAAAAATAAAATGTAGAACGAAAGGTACACAAAACAAAACAGAGTAAATGACATGTCAAGAAGAATTATGATTAATATCACATATTGCACAAGTGCATCAAAAAAGCTGTTTAAAGGATACAAAGTATCCGGGTGCAGTTATAAAGACAAGTTATAGGGGACATCTGACTAATTGATGAACAGTTGTCACTAGTTATTGCTAGAAATTGATAGTTTTTCTTGTTTTGCTCAAAAGTGATCCATTACGAAGCATCTGGTCTCGCCATGAGCAGGTTCCGACTATTTAAGGATCTGGCACCGGGATCGTGAGTGTGTGTGTATGGGATTGTGTGCGTAGCAAACTGATCTGTAAAAGCTGGTCCACAATCACTGTAAGATGGATAATGCCTTATCTAATCTTAATGCTAATCCCAAAACTGATTACGTGCCCCAGTGAGGCTTAGATACGACATCTAATTAGGCTGCAGTGCCAGGCCTCTGCTCTCCGGTGCTCAGCCTTACTAACCGTTGCTGATCAAATAAATAAATAAATAAATAAATGAATAAATGAATAAATAAATAATTAAATAAAAATAATAAAAAAAGACAAACCATGGAAAAGTAGAGATATTACCAAGGGAGTACAGAATGCAGTAAAATGCAGTGTAGTCTGATCACAAAGGGCTCTAGGGCATGAATTTCATGGAGATCCTGCATCCTCATTAACACTCAGAACTTTAAAAGCAAATATTACTTCACCAATTAAAACACATTTTACAAATAAATTAAGCTATTTAAAAAAACACACATTTTAACCAAATTTTCACTTTGTGTACAGCTAGTTGCTGCTGTTATTGTGAATAACACTTGTTGAACCCTATGTTTATGTAATTCTTGCCACATGGTCAATATTGGTATTTTATAAAATGACATAAAAGATTTAGGAATTCTTTTTCAAAACTAACAAGGCACGTATAAACTTCTTTAACGCTATACCAAGGCACCTGCTTGGTTTACTTTCCTTTACAAACCAAACACAGCGACACACAGGGTGTGCGTGAGAATGGGAAGGACAAGTCTTTGTTTTAAGTCTTGTTATTCCTGTAAATTGTTCAAATTAGAGTTTAAATCACATTGTTGTGCTTGATGTATTCCACACCCAAGTGTGTTTGCTGTGTCCATACCTGCCCAAGTAACGGCTTAAAGGGTGTAAACCACAGATGACAAACTCAGGGACAAATACATTCCCACTGCCTTGTTTCATTCACCCAGTGCAACTCGCAAAAACATTATATTATTAAATACTGCTCAATATTTTCACAGTAAGTTTGCTCTTAAAAGGAAATAAATAAATCTACACGTAGGTAAAAATATTTGAAGAAGAAACACTTAGTGGGAGTCACTGATTGAATCCAAATCCTAAAATGTCTTAATTAGTGAAATTTACAAATATGTTAAAATAAACATTACAAAAAGTTACCGTTGTTTTTTGGAGAAATGTTCGATCTATTTTATACAGCATTTAATCTGATTGGACGAGAGGCACTCCATAAGTGCTGATATAAAGCACAACAGCACTGGGATACTAAACTATACTGTATGCATCACTTTACAGGTGTTTTAAATTGAACAAGCTCACTTCTTGTGATGTGGTGTGTGGAACAACGGATTCAACACCCTAAATAGCGCACTAGCTTTCTATTTTAAGCTATTTCGTATTCAACCCTAAATCATGTAGTGATCTCATATTCTAAAGCAAAATAAATATTCTCAAGAGAGTTTCTCAGGACTGTCCCCGACCTCTGTGGTTCATTCTACTCTCCTTTAGGCAACATGGCACCGGTAAGAATTCAAAACTAATTGCACTTATGTTAATTACACTGTCGGTCACCAGCTTAATGCTTGTTGGTGGAGCAAAAAGAAACAAATAAATAATAATCTTTAATAATTATTAAAATAAATTAACAAATAAATGATATAAATAAAATCAGTTTGTAAAACTTTTGTATAAAAGCAATCTCACACTTGAGGTTGTGCTGGATACCAGAACAGCTGTAGTATCTTTAGCGCTCTGCTTTCTCCGTTGTGCCTACAGCATCACGGCTTTGCTAATCATTAGGACAATGCATCTCTTCAAATACTATCGGTTAATTAGACTTTGGAATTGGTGCTAAATTGTAAACAAAATAGCAATACGTAATAAAATCATATCGCTTTAAATGCTGATAAAAATCCGGGCAGAGATTGACACCCCTGGGATAAACCCACTAGAATATGACTTAAACAGACTTAATTATGCATGCATTAGAGAGAGGAAGAGAGAACATAGGGTGTGGGTGGGAGATGCTGGGGAGACCGACTCTTTTCTCTCGCAAGTCGAAATGCACACACTTTCCTTCCAAATTATTAAGCGCACTTCTTTAACAGACAAAAAGCAAAAGAGCCCAGATGCCTCTATAATGTGTGGAGACACAAATTTAAACACACACACACTTTTGTGTGAAGTTAAGCCATGGCGGTGGTGGTGTCATTAAGTGTAAGTACGTGATAAATGCACTCTGCTTGTCGGATTTGAGATTCTCATTAGTCTGTGTGCAGGAGCCAATAAGGAGCCATTATTCTTGTGCTGCAGCTGACATGAGGTGAATGTGTGTGGCTATGTGTGTGTAAGAGAGAGAAGGAGAGGGAAAGAAAGAGAATATATGAGTGTTTATGTGCTGTTTGTGTATATATAAATGGGGAGGCAGAAAGGTGATTAAGTGGATATAGCAAGAATTGGGACAGAAAGATAGAATATAGGAATAGAGCAGGACAGATGGAAGTAAGGAGAGAGGTGTTCAGGTGTTTAAAGCAACAAAGAGGGCAAACGCTATTGGGCAAGAGAGAGAGAGAGAGAGAGAGAGAGAGAGAGAGAGAGAGAGAGAGAGAGAGAGAGAGAGAAGTTCAATCAATAGTTAAGGTTTGTGGCTGTGTGTCCCTCTCTTTCTCCCCACATATACACATACAGCATCACTATTACAGACATTTCCATTAATAACCTCTTATGGCTAATGTGTCAAGAAATGTGAACCTTCCCACACAAAACACACACACACTCTCTCTCTCTCTCTCTCTCTCTCTCTCTCTCTCTCTCTTACTTCCAGCTTTTTTGAGATACTATCAGTGTCAGACAGGTGCATCACAACCACCAACACAATTCTGAAACATAACTTCATCCTGAGATTTCGTAATGTTGTGCTCATCTATTTCTTCCCCTTCAGAACGGCACTCCGGATATTTTTAAGCAATTGTTCATTCCTGTGATCAATGGGGGGGAAAAGGAAATACAATGAAGTACAAAAGAAAGCAAGACTAGAGCTAGGGATCTCAAAACAGGGACATGAACAACAGATCGATGATCCAGAAAAAAAAAACAAAAGGTTGGGGTTGTTCGGGTGTTGTTTGTTTGACGTAGAGGCTGATTTAAGTCCTTTGAAGAGTGGGTGTGTGGGAGAGCAGGACAGATGATGTGTTCTGATGCCCTCTCTGGTGCAGTAATGGGGACCTGGCTCCAATCAGTCTGTCTGGACCTGCCTCTCTTTTTGTCCCTCTCTCTCTCTCTCTCTCTCTAGGCAGAGTGGACACAATGCATCTCGTCCGCCTGCGTTCTAGTGCGCTCTTAAATCCTCACCTAGTCCTACAGCACAGAGGCCGTGCTGCATCCTTAATGATGACAGTCTCAGTAAATACAAATGTCATAGAGGTTACAGCAGTTGAGTTCCTTATTTATAGCATGTCTGAATTTAGATGGGTACTTGGGAAGTCCTGAGGGACAGCTGCCTTCTGCCAAACCTTAAGTAAAAGACTTTATTGTGTAATAGTGAGGCTTTCACTGGTTCCAGTACTGGAGAGCAATAAACCAAACCATATAAAATGCAACTGTCAAATGCTGTCTCTTACATTATTAATTCAATCTGCATTCATCGAAACCAAAAAAAAAAAAAAAGGCCATACTGGTAATCCAATTAATTGGTTAAATAAGAATAAGAGATTAAGAGATTTTTTTGGGGGGGCTATGTTGTTGTTCTGTATGTTGTAGGTAGTTTCTGGTTGTTGTGTTTTAAATTTAATGATGACTTTTATTCTACAAAACATTATCTGAACGCCCAAATGCACAGTTTGATGTTTAAAGCCTCCCCAGGCAACACACACCAACAGGACTACAAAGTTTTTTTTGAGAACAATCAAAAAGTAATGCAAAATAAACAAGGCATTTGGGAAGTTAAAATGTCCTTATGGTAAGTTAAAAATGGGCTTAAACCCAGTGACAAACGGAGAACTAGTTATTAATGAAGTGTATAGAGCTTGATAGCTGACAAGGTTAGCAAAAGTCCTTTAAAAAGTGTTCGTTTATATTTTATGTTTAACTTTTCAAAGGGTTAAAAGGAAAAAAGATCCTTTTTAGTGTCTCATTATAAGGCAGGTAAGATAATGTCTAGGTATTAAAGGTATGTCTGTGGACCACATCAAAAAAAATGTAGCAAAAGAAGGCATGGCCGTGATAAAATAGCCTCTGTATTTTTTTTTTTCATGCACATGAGTATAATTACTGTACAAACAATTTTTTATGAAACTACAAATTGCACAATCATGACAGCTTTGTAAGGAATAATTTTCAATAAAGTTCGCAGCAAAAGTGCAAGTGTGTGGATTCAGTGGATTTCTAGAGAATTTCCACTTCACCTTCACGCATGTAGAGATGACAAACAAATGCGGCATGATGCGTGGGCTTGTGTTTGAAACCTATTTTACACAAGAAGCAGCAATCACCCTGCAATGTTTTTCATTTTACACCAGGCGTGGCGGCTGCATGAAAGATTCAAGGAGCATTCATTTCCATGCTTTCTTGCACTGGTTTAGTAAATACACTGCTTTCTAACTAGAAAATGGTGCAGAATACAACATTCATGCTACATTATGCAGCGAATGCACATAAATCATAAAAACAGCGAGTTTGTTGCCAGCATTTGATTTTGAAAACACTTACAAATGCAAAAAAAAAAAAAAAAAAAACTTTTGATATGCACAGTTTAGAAACTTTAACATTTAGCAAATTTAAGAAAAAAAATAGTAAAGGGCTGGTACATTGGCCAAAATAAGCCTCCACAATCATATGCTTTCATCAGCTGTGGATGGCAGACACGCACTAAGCATAAAATGATGACTGAGAGCAACTGTGAGTATTTGAGAGGAAAGCAGCAGGGATTCGCTTAACTTCCTCCTCCCAAGTCATCCAGCTCCATGAATATTCTAATTTAACCTTGGAGGCAGCCAGGTTAGGGATATAAAAGAAGGAACTTGCCTGAACAGGAAATAACTACAAAGTAAAAGTGAAGATTTCGACTCAATCCTGCGAAGCTGTGAAGAAGAAACATCATGTGGAACGTTTGACCCAAACGTAATCGAGAACCCGATTCACATAGAGAGAGGGATTTCTGAATATGTGAGGTCATCACTATGCGTGTTTTGATTTCAGCAAGTGTATGTACTGTATGGTGCGAGTGAAAAGAAGTTACTGGTGAGCAAGTAAAGACCATGAGATGATTGAGCCTAAAATAAAAAGAGGAGAGTGGAAGTGCGGAGAATGAGCTGGCAAACAGTATGGTAGAATAGTGGCAACTGATCTTGTGCACCTCTACAGTATGTTCATTTTCTTAACAAAAGCTGCAACAATTTTTTATGAAGAAAATGAAACAAAAAAAAAACTTGGCAGATTGAATTTACATGTTATGACCGTTCACATTCATAACTACTGTACAAGTTAGGTTTATCTAGTTTCATGGGAATGTTTCAGTCATCTGAAACAGCACGCACGCACATTTGATACGTCTTTGCTCGGTAAAATGATCTCAAATGCTGCCCTATTTCTGCAGGTTCCCTAAAGATGTTTCTCGGATAGACTCATTGCCTAAAATATCTACTAATTCACTGATTTCCACTGACTACTTTCTCTGCTGTCCTCGGCTTTTGAAACGTAACCCATGCGCAGCTGGTGATGACCGCTGACATCATCCTACGACAGCGCGAAGGCAAGATTCCCAGGAACTCGCTCTCGTTCAAGTCACGTATAGGCACGTATTGGATATACAGTATATCTAATCTACGAACACAAACGAAAGTGAGTACAGATCAAACAGTTTGTACATTTTATATATATACTGTATATATCATCTGTGTCACATTAGGGTAAAAAACTTGGATGTGAGTCATCTCAGCCTGGTAATGTGAACATAACCTTAAAATATACAGCATAACAAAATGTACTATCGTGACATTTTCCACAAATAATAAAAACAAGATTAAATATTCAAAAGGGGATGAAAATGTCATTCCCTTGTACAGAGGTGAAAGGTTTCCCTCTTCATCAACTTTTTGAAAAGGTGATTATTCAAATAAATGTATTAAAAAACGTTGCACACTATAGGCTGCTTTTGGTATGGTGAAAGGACATCACTGTGCTGTTCCTGTCTTCTCTGATATGAGTAAAAACCTAGTGGTTGGAGATATACTGTATACTGACACTCCTCACTTGTCCTTACCAAAGTCTGCTGATCCATCAACCAAACCTCGTTGCTCAATCAACCACCAAATGACAGAAATATAATAAGAACTATTGTCTATTTTCATCAACAGATCACAACTGAGATCAAATATCTCACATAATCAGTCTGGAAAGGATGCCCATCTCTTATCAATAAAAATGAGGAAAAAGCAGTCAAGCCTGTGTGACAGTTATGAGGCACCACCAGCTGCTCACGGTCTTCATTGGATTAATTCCTTAAAAAAAAAGCAATAGCTGAGTTCTATTCAAGCAGATGACTAAGGCATAGTGAAAACATCCATTTAAACAGAAAATTAATTGCACATTCCATGTGAGAAGGAGATTATGCAGACAAACATAATGCGCTTATCTCAAGCTGAATAAAAGTGCCACTTTTGCTTCAACAATTTCTACACTTTAGAAATATTTTTCCACACATTACCTGTTGGTATTTATCTCATCTCAGAGTTTTCATGAAGGAAAAAAGTAGTAGCATGGATCTTCATCTTTCATATTTAACTAAGCAATCTAATACAGCACATTTGCATTTACCTTCAGAAACATCAAGTCCCGCAATCGAACATGGTTTATTTTAACAGATACGGCCGCATTTCTTAACCCTGGACATTTTAGTGTTCTCCCTGCTCGACCACACCCACTTCTATTCAGAAATGGTTGTTAATTGACTGATAAGGTAAATTATGTGGCCTGGGAGCTCAGAAAACAATTATGTGTGGACCATGGTTGGAACTACTGAGTTATGGAAACCAGATGTAGGATTTGATTAATCAAACTTTTCGCTTAAAGTATATACTTAGTATATATCGGCCTGGACCAAAAAAAAAAGAACACTAATATTCATTTGATTGCCTTTAGCTTTGGTTACACCATAAACTGAGGTGGCCAGTTCTTAACCCAATTCCAGTTACTGAATATCTCTATACAGTAGTTGTTGCTTGATTCAAGCCAATAATTTGACCCTTCTAAAACAGCAACTTTTTGGCCAAGCAGTGTATTTCACTTTTACTTTTTTGAAGTAAAGTTTGAAAAACTAAAATCTGTTCAGCCCCAAAAGAGAAAATTGAGAAAATCACTAACAATTCCATTTCGACTACATTGCAGGAGCACCATGGGCATTTTTGAGTCAATATCGATTACAAACTGAATTAATTAGGCCTATGTCCATTTTGTCGATCCAACAACTTGATTAAAACTCAATAAACTAACATGGCTTTAGACAACTTTAAGCAGATGGTTTTAAATGTCCGTTACTGGCTCCACAGCCAACATGATCTCAGGCTGGGATGAAGGTTTACAGTTCAGTAAGACCATGGCCCAAAGCACTAACGCCAAGAAAACATGGAAATGGCTTCAGAACAACTCAGTGAAAGTCCTGGAGTGGCCCGGACAGAGTAAAGATCTGAACCCAAGAGAACATCTCTGGTGAGACCTAAGAAAACGGCTGTGCACTGATCCACCTAGTAGATCTTTTTTCCCCAAGGAAGAAACTTGTGAAAAAAAAAGTGTGCCAAGCTTGAAGCGTCATTCACAAGCAGACTTGAGGTTGTCATTGCTGCCAAAGCTGCTTTAACCAAGTGATGGGTCAGAATACTTATGGAAAAAGGATAGTTCGGTCTTTATTTTTAATAAATGAAACAAACACATGATTTTACTCCGTCATTGTGAAATATTGCATGTATGATGAGTGGGAAGTAAAATGTGAAAAACTTAAAGGGTCTGGAAACTTTGTGTGTGTGCATGAGGCTGTAAAGCCTTCATAACGGCTGTGATCTAAGGTGCTGTTAATTGGTGATTTTTGAGGCTGCTAACTCTAAAATAACTTCTTTGCAGCAGAGCAAGTTTTGGTCTTGCTTTCCTGAGAAGGTCTTCATGAGAGCCAGTTTCATTCTGGTTTTTGATCTGTTTTAAAAATGCACTTGAAAATACTGTTCCTGCAAAAACTACTCAAGAACAGCTGACCTTTATGTCTTTAAATAACAACTGGCCGTTGTTACTTTATTACTTAATGCCATATGTGTTATTTCACATTAAAAAAAAGTCCAGTATTGTTCTTAAATGCATTAAATTGGATCCAAACCTGTGTCTAAACTTTTGACTGGTACTGTACAGTATACACACCTACATAGCTTTTTGCTTTGATTACATCCATGGAATTGTTTTGTAAAACGTGTGCAATGTCACACATAT
Organism: Clarias gariepinus; assembly: GCF_024256425.1. Taxonomy (NCBI): domain Eukaryota; kingdom Metazoa; phylum Chordata; class Actinopteri; order Siluriformes; family Clariidae; genus Clarias; species Clarias gariepinus. The sequence continues at coordinate 19,076,672 of NC_071103.1, read as the reverse complement.
ATTTCTATCCAGAGTCGCCTTAATTTCTCTCCAAGATCTTGTATTGATAATGGGAGAGTCAGACCGCTGTGTAAAGTCTTCAGCATATCCCAAATATTCTTAATGTGGTTAGGCTCTGGACTCTGTGGGGGTCAATCCATGTGTAAAGATGATGTCTCATGTTCACTGAACCACTCTTTTACAATTTGAGTCCGATGAATTCTGGCAGTGCCATATTCCCATGCCATCAGGGAACAAAAAGGCCATCGATGGAAAAATATATTGCTGACTTCGTTCCTATTTGGCACATAACATTGCCGAAACTAGACCAACAAAAGCAACTGTAACACTGCCCCCGCAGGCTTGAACAGTAGGTACACGGCATGATGTGCATCACTTTATCAACTACTCTTCCTACCCTGATGCACTCATCATATAGGAACAAGGTAAATCTGGACTCATCAGACAACATGTTTTTTTTTTTCAATGCTTCACAGTCCATTTTTTATGCTTCCCAGCAAACTGAAGGCTTTTTTTTAATTAGCCTCACTGATGAGTGGTTTTCTTAACGCAACACAACTGTTTAGTCTCAATACTTTAAGCTCTCTTTGCATTGCATGGGTGAAAATGCTCTTACTTTTTCTATTATACATAGCTGTGTGTTGTACTGTTTTGATATGGATGTCTAAGAAATAGGAAGGTATTCATCACTGCGACCTTTTTAACTGCACAGTGTACATATAGCTTCATATACAGTAAGATTTATTAAAGTTGAATTAACTATTATCGCCAAACCCTATTTTTAGGGGGAATGTCAACTGTCTAATTCAGCACCAGGTTTTTCAATCAGTTTTCTCAGAGCATCATGTATAGCGTGAAATTTGTGTCTTATTATGTCAGAAAAACTGGTTGTTATTTACTGAAACGATTAGCAAAATATAATGGACAGTGGATTGTACTAATTAAAGCTGGATACAGCTTTAGTTGCCAGGACAACATCAACCATCATCACTGCAGAGTGCTTGGAGCATTCATGCGTGATTATTTGACTGATATAGAACCTTGTTATAGATGCCATATCTTGAACTTTTTTAAAATCTTATTTGCTAAGCACATACTGTACTTATAGCTGAAAATTTTTTAATGAACAAGAAAACTTTTTTTTTTTTTTTTACTTATCTTGAGCATCTGCCTTTGCACAGAAATGCACAGGAGCACGCACACCAGCATGTAATGCATGCATTTTAAAACAGAAAACAGTTCGGAATAACACTAGCCATTTGTCTAGGTTTGCAGGGAGCCGAGTTGTTCTCAAGAAAAGAGTCTTGTTCATGTCACTATCTTTCTTCTCTCGTTTCACTGTGCCAGCCTAAGATATGCATTTATGGTAGAAGGAGAAGAAATGGTCTGACTTGCGCAATAATCCCAAGCTTAAGGAGATGCAGATTTTTAAGCAAAACTAATACCTGAAGGTTCACATACGAGTCTTACACATCAAACGTTGCCCTTTGTGAGCACGAACTCAGAACTGTGTGGGAAATATCAAAGTAAAATAGTGAAAAGTAAAATGATTTACAAATAAGACAACACACAAACACACACATGCACCCACACCTGTCTCTTCATGCCATTTTGAATGCCTGGAAGAGGGTTTGAAGAGATAAGATGTACTGACAGAATGGACCCTAGAGCAGCTTTGGGTGAATCCCGGAGGATGCATCACATCTGCGGATCAATACCACACTTAATGCGCTACCCGCTCTGAATATCAATGGGCCGTGGGAAAATGCTCTCAGCTCCTATGCAGAAGATAGGTACCAGCTAAAGTCCACAGTTATCACCTAGACACACACACACAGATTTGCTTTAATGATTCTATTTTTAATCTCAGAAAATGTTCTGTATTCCATTAGGATTGGGACACTTTGCCTTCATGCTGTCTCAAACATGTCTTAAACCTTCCATATGACAAAAACAAGTGAATACCACATCCTCTTCCTAGAATGTTTAAACCCAGTTCTTACTTTGATGATTTTTGGTAAGGATTGCTACAAATTCACAAATCGTGAAGAGCCTTGGGTAGTTGTAAGGTAATATTGTGGCTTACTTATGTGGATAAATCAGGGTTACCACAGCTTGAAGGCATGAGTAAAAAAAATTATTGCAGACTTAGACCGATCAGTCATAACATCACCACCACCTAACGTTAACAACAACATTGACAACCAAATATACACCAATAAACTGGTTACAGCACAAATCACAAAAAAATAAAATAAAATGGACAGTGCTGACAATCATACAAGGCACCAGAGCACACAGTGCATCACAGCCACTGCACACGGAGCACAGCAGGCAACAAGGCAAAGGCTGCCAACTTAGCCTGAAAAAACTAGATCTAAATACAATCAAGCACTCATGGGATGCGATCTATGGGGCCCCCACCCAACAACGTATGGCACCCAAGGGATCCACGGCCAATAACTTGGTGCCAGACACCACAGTATATGCAGAGAGGTGTCGTAAAGTCATATCTAAGAGGTCAGATCCGCCCAGGGGCACAAATCTGGAACAAATTATGCTCGCAGTCCAAAATTTACATCTTACACCAACTGTACATAAAACATTAAAAATTATAAGCAACTGCTGTGGTATCTGTCCTGTGAGTTGCGAGATAGTACCGCAATGGATTGTCACTTGTTTCTCCTGCACATTCTATGGTTGCTTGATTGAATTGAGACCTGGAGGATTTACAGGCCAAGTTAACACCTTAAACTCTCATGTTCATCAAGCCATTACTGAAAATAATTCATAATGTGGCAGGGTGCATTATCCTTATGAAAAAGACCACTGCTATTAGAAAGTGCCATACTTGTTCTCCAACAATGTTTAAGTAGGTGGTAGATGTCAAAGTAACAGACATAAATGCCTGGACCCAAGATTTTCCAGCCCAGCAGAGTTATTTTTAAGTAATTGATATTATCTGTGCCCTTACGATGGCAAATTGTTGGCTTTTCCATGTCTTTATGTAGTGCTGGTGTATTTCACTTTAGCTCTGCCTTAAGTGCTTCATTACTATGTCATGGCTAATGGCTTCAGAGGGTGTCCGAGCCATGGCAAGCCGCAATTTTAAACCTTTAGCAAAAACGTGAAAGTGGGAATTGGGCTTTAAGTTTCTGCAAAGAAATCAACTCCTTATTCGACTGCATAAAAAACAGCAGTGTCCTTGAAGCAATAGTGGTTTTGTTGTAAATTCATGGCAGGGGTTTAATTATTTTTTCTTTTACCACAAATCTGTTTGTTTTCAAAATAAGCAAGGAGTTTTATTTTAAGGCCCAGTCCATATGTACATGAGCATAACTTCCAAATTGTATTAAATTGTATTAAATATTATTATTTTAAAATAGACAGTTAAAAAGAGAACCTATGGGAAAAAATTCTTTCAGAGTGAAGATAAATAGAACATTGACCTGTGGATTGTGATGGGAGTTAGTAACCATTCTCTACTCGAGCTTTATTGAGGTGCAGATAAGTATGTTAGCACAGGTCGTGGTCATCATAAGTTTCCCTGCTCTGCATACTGGCCGTGAAGTTTCTCACCCAGAACACGAGTACTGTAATGTAACCAAAGCCAAACTCCACAACCCTCGTTCCAAGTCGTTGTGGATTAAGGAAACCGTGATCTTGTAGGAGTGTGTGCCACATGTTCCGCATCTTTTGTGTTGGTGTCAGAGTGTGATCTACCACTTTATTTCAGGCTTCCGATTGACCAAAATGGCTCTGTGGTTAGGGTTATATCTCCACCTGTTGGTTTGGCATCATTGACAGCATTTTTTGTGTTTTCATGTGGCAAAGTTTTTTTCAATACCCCAAAAATACCCATGCATGTGTTGGCTAGGCCTTATTATAACCATATTTTGCAAATGAGTGGTTTTGCAACCGTTCGTAGCTAGCTGTGTAATAGCTGTGTACCAGAGAAACTGAAGATAAGAATGCATACTAGGAAGCAAAGCAATTTGCGTTACCCATGTCAATAGAGAGTGGAAGCTAATTACCCTGTACATGTGTAAGTGAATAATCACCGCATGTGGGGATATATAAGGGCTACCATCCTGAAATTGTGAGAGATAGTTTACATAATACCGATTCTTCCTAAAGGGCAGCATTTTTGCTCCAATGCTCAGCTTAGGACTGGGGCGAGAGCAATTTGTTCCCGGTTCATGGTGCTGCTCACTGAACAGCAGGACTGGTGCTTTTTTAGCTTTCAGAAGCCCTGGGGCTTACTCAGAGACTGATCACACAAACTTCTCAATTCGCCATCTGAGTGAAAATTACTGCACCAGCCAGACTGAGTAAAGTTTATTGGTGTATTGTGCTCAATGTGGTCTGTATGTTAAAATTCATGAACCCAAGATTTATCTTTAGTCACTGCAACAGAAACGCTTCTGAGTGTATGCGTTTCCGTACAATGTTTTGCATCAGGATTTCGATTGCACAATATTGTGTGTGTGCATACAGGTACAGAGTGGGTGAAAAGCAAATAAGCATCTAAAACCAAGGGAATCACATGGAGTCAGATCTGTTTCTATAGTTATAGACGTTCTATAGCCATTAAATATTGCCTAATTTTTACCCACCCTGTACACACACACACACACACACACACACACACACACACACACACACACACACTATACAACTCCCCACCCACACCACTAAACTAGAGGTTTGTTTTTATGACACACTCAATAAATAAGTTTCAGCTGTGTGGAAAAAGATAAATTTTGAAATGTGTCTCTCTACCCCCAGAAAATTGGTATCTGAAAAAATATCAACTAAATGCAACTAAACATGCAAGCGGTGTTTTTCCCCCCCAGGTTTGTTGACTGGTATTCTCCTCGTGTGATTTCAGTACAGCATTGTAGGGTACACCTTCACATGTGATGTAGATGCCCTGGAAAGCTTTGCATTTTCCCTAGCTCTCTGTGGTCACTAATGGCCCTTAAATCAACAAAAGGGTTTCAGAGGACAAAAAGGGCTGAACAGGGACAGAACAGAGATTGGCTGCATAGGAGGCCTAAATGCTGGTCCTTTCTGCAACAAAATGGCATTTAGGTAGCAAAAAAAAAGAGAGAGAGGGAGAGAGAGGTAGTACAGACAGCACACACAAAAAGTGACTCCATAAAAATTGAAAAAGAACAGGAAATTCTGAGTTGTAACGATGGCAAGTCATGAATGGGTATACAAGCAGTCCTTAAACATTTCCCTTAATACACATTGCCATTTGAGCTTAAATCGTATAACACAAAAACAATCTTTGTTAAAAATCCAGTATATACTAATAGCCATGGCTCACCAAAGTGGGTTCTTGGGACTCCAAGGGGTCTGAGAAGCATTAACAAAACTGTTATTGTTAGATTTTGTATAGTTACTAATCTCTTTGCCTGCTCAATCTAATTCAAATGGGTTTCATCCAAACCTCAGAATCTCTAAAACAACTAAGCAGACAAATAACGTCTTAAAGCAGTAACTTAACTCTAATGCCAACATTAGGAATAAATGAATTGACTATTCAGGAATAAAAAGCTTTATGGCTCCAGGAAATTGACAAAATTGTGCATAATGACTCGGGTGCATGGCTGCTGTTTGAAAACACAGGATTGGTCATGGATGTGAGCATGGTTTTAGCATTACTTACAAATGCAAAAGTCACTATATGGTTGTAAATGCCTTAATTATATGGAGCCAAAACATAAGGAGAAAAGCAGAATATCTTTAAAGCCATTAAACTGACAGAACTTAAACTTAATTTTTTATTTAAAATTTATGATTTAAGACATATTCTAACTCAGAACTACAACATAATTTAATAATAAGAATTATTTTAAAATACTACTTTTGACATATAAAGCATTAAATTTTAAATTAAACTTTTTCTTACAAAGCCCCCAAATTATGGAATAGTCTTCCAAATAGTGTTCGGGACTCAAACACAGTCTCAGTGTTTAGATCCAGACTAAAAACCTATTTATTTAGCCAAGCATTTTTATAAATAGATTTGCCTTAGGTAAAGGAGCAGATCTGGGGGACTCATGGACGTAGAGTATTATGGTGAACTGGTATGTTTAGATGCTGTCTTCCTCACTCTCATTGATCACTCAGGTTTGCTGACGGTGAGGTGATTGTTTGCTTTACATCTCAAGAAGCCCTCATGTTTGTGTTTCCTTCTGGCTCTCCCTTTTAGTTATGCTGTCATAGTTAGTCCTGCCAGAGTCTCTGCTTGCACTCTACAGTTAATATACATTCACATTATACATTATATGACTGTGACCAGACCTAACTATTATCTCTTCTCTTCTGCTCTCTCTCCTGCTCTTTCTCTTTCCTCTCTCCTCCTGTCTCCCCTCTCTCTCTGTCGAGCTACACATGTCATTCCTGAGCTGCCAGTGATCCAGACTCCCTCTGCCCTCCGGACCTGTCTGACCCATCCTGGTGCCCCGCTGCTAGTTGGAGATCACGTCACATGGATGCCCCGTGTGTCTCTCTGGGATGCGTCTGGTGTCTGGGGATGGTTCTCTCTACCTAGAAGACGGTTCTGGCCTTGACTGGTGTTGGCAGCTGTTTCTCTGAGGACTTGACTGTTCAATAGTTCAGGACTGGAACTTTATACAAGTCTACCTGAGTTTTCAATAACTAACTAGACTCCATATGAACATCAATTAACATCAGCTATTATAGCTGAACTGCCTGCCAACTAACACACAGTATGAATGCAGATCAATTCCTGCTCTCTGTTTCACCCAAATGAGGATGGGTTCCCTGTTGAGTCTGGTTCCTCTCAAGGTTTCTTTCTATTACCATCTCAGGGAGTGTTACCTTGCTCACCAGGGACAAACTGACCATTTTGATTCAAACACATTCAAATTCTATACAAACTTAAATAATTTTTTTGATTGTGTAAAGCTGCTTTGGGACAATGCCAATTGTTAAAAGCGCTATACAAATAAAATTGAATTGAATTGAATAATTATTGCGTGATTAATTGTGGCCCTTTTTCATCAAAGGTATGCAAAAACAAGCCCAGATCTAAACACAGGGTATGACACAGGAATGAATCTGTGGTTAAATTTTGAAACAGTGAACACATGTCCTGCCTATTAGTTCCTTACTATAAAATGTACACATCATAGGCACATTATTATTATTATTATTATTATGAGTAGTAGTAGTAGTATTTTTACATTTTATTAGTTTTGGTACTTTTTATTTATTTATTTTATTGTAACATTTAATTTGACAATTAATAACTTTATAATTCTCAAATAAAAATGTTTAACTTTATATTTGTATACTTAAAGCATTACATTTAACAAAGCAAATATAGTTGCAGTAAGACGTTCACATACACCCATCTTTGAAGTTAGGTTTTTCTGGGGTGGGGTTATTCTACAGCATACATCTTTATCTTTAAAAAAAAAAAAAAAAAAAAAAAAGAATTTGAAGCATATAGTGATCATGAGTCCAGCTGGTGACCTCTCTGCACCCACAAAAAAGGGTTTTTTTGACAGCACTCATCAGATTGACCAACACACAGTATAATGGGAAAGTCCAAAGAGCTCAGTGCAGCCCTGAAGAAGAGTAAGGTCGATTTACACAAGTCAGAAATGCCTCTTGGAGCCATTTCTACACAAGTGCAGGAAAGGAATTGCAGGAAGCCTTTTGGAGAAAATAAACCTCAAAAAGAAAAAAATAAGTCAGACCGTTTAAACTTGGAAAAAATTGAGCGTTCCAGGACAAAGACCCCAAACACACATCAAAGCTGGCTGTGGAATGGATAAAGCAGGCTAACTTTGGAGTCTTAACCCTAGAATGAATTTTTTTTGAATGTGCTTATATGTTGAGTCTCTGCCAGGAAACTGGCAAATTTAATTAAAACACTTTCAATTCTGCCAAAAATTTCGGTCAAATATTCAACTGGATTTTTTTCTAGCAGCTTGCTGTGATGTGTGCTAAGTGAAAAACTTGCATGTACAAATTATTTCTGCCCCAGAAAAACATCAAGCACTATATTGCCATGACATTTATGATCAGTGTATGTAAACTTCTGACCATTACTGTGTAGCTGATCCTGAATAAGTCAACAATTTGTTTACACTCATAAATCCTTATTTTAATTATTATTATTTTTTTTTTTACAAATGCCAAAAATAAGTAAATTAACTAAACACTGAATCAGACTACCAAACAAATAAAACCGCATTTGGTCTGATTTGATGTCGATCTGAAATAAAATAACTTTAGCCTGGCTGCATCGACATGGCTCAGATGCTCTCTCGTACATAAAAATGCCTCTTACCCAGCAGAAGGAAGAAAAATATGATCAACAATGCACCTCGGGAATTAGAGTTATAAAAGGCATGATACGACAGTTAGTTCTGGCCTACTAATTTGAACAGTTTTCCAAAACTGCTGATATTTAGTATAACATTTTATGGTTTGTCTCCACTTGATTGTGCTTGCTATATAAATCTCATGTTCTAACAATAGATTATTACGTTGAAACTGTTACTACACTTACTACAGGCTGTGTGTTGCGTGGCAACAGCTGGAGCATTTTGTGAGTCAATTTAATTAATTTAGCATAAATAAACAAAATACTTGGCCATGTTGTGTCTGAAATGTCAGGTATTCATTAGAAATTTTTAGTTTGTAATACAGTTGTTTCTGCAGCTTCGTGCCTATAGCTGAATCACAGCCATGCTGAGATTCAGTACAACAGCACTCTTGCTCGAGTGATTGCTTAATTAACACCAAACCCCAGTGCCTATTAGTTTGATGTTCCTAGGAGTGCAATTGCCATCGTCAATGTTATTTTCTCCTGTTATTGTTTTATATTACATATATTACTCTACTTAATATGTCTTGTTAGACATATTGATGCTTTTGGTTTTGATTATTTATCTGCAGCCCAAGAGTTTATCGGGTTAAAAAAAAAAAAAAAAAAAAAAGAGAGATTTTACTGGAGAGGAACTAAGAAATAAAGAAAGAAACTCATTCTGGGCTCTTAACACCATTTGGCATATGAATTCAAAACATCCTTGGTTTTATCGCAGACGGACATTTTGAAACCAATTTCAAGGCTGCTGTTTTACAGATGTCAAACTTCATAAGCTTTGCCATGACGTTTGATTAAACCGCATGAAGAGAAGCAGCTCAGACAGGTCTGAAATCCACACCTTGCATGTGTGCTGATGTCGCCGGCTTTGTGCAAACCAAGAAGGTGTCAGAAATTGATTTTGTCGACCATAAGGGAATTGCAGGAAATCTAAGCCGCTGTGTCCGCGATTATGGGTCAGTGAATCTGAATCATAATGAGGAAGAGAAAGCATTCTGTACTCACTGTCAGTGCCTGGGTGGCAGCAAAGTCCAACGGAGAGACAAGGTGTTTCTCTCACTCTCTCTCTACGACCTCAGGAAAGGGATGTCTGCACTGAAGATGAAAAAGATTATTCTGAGACGGGGTAGGGGGCACAGGACGAGGTGCGACAACCCCAGGGACAAGCCAGAGATTCAGTGATGGTCAGCGATGGCCAGTCAGGACTCTATAATCATCATTTAGAGACAAAAAAAAAGAGAAAGAAAAAAAGAAATTAGAACATACTGGGGTTTGAGTTAGGTTGAAAATGGTGCGGTTAATAGCCACATGTCTGATGCAGAAAAGTACTGACTGGAGAACCACTGGTCACTGACCTATGATAAAAGAAGATCCCCGTCTCCAAAATATCCTCTTTGAAAAAGCTTTCTACTTACTCTGTCCAAAAACTCCAACACACAAAAGCAGTACACACTACAGAGATTTAACTGCTACCAGATGTTTTGGGTAGAAAGCAACACTCCCACCGCTATACTTTCTGAACTCATTAACCTTACTTAATATGTCCATTTTTCTCTCCGTCTTTCCCCCTCCACATCTATCGCCTGTTTCCCTCTTTTTTTCCCCCTGTTAGTCACTGATATGCTTTTTATCCCAAGTCACTGCAGAGTGCATGCTAAGCACTATCCAAACAAAGTTTATTATTATCCCCATTATTAAAACATGACTAAATGATAAGCACTTTCTATATATAGTTTTGCACTGAGCAGCCAGATTGCAGAGCTCCGGCTATGAAACAACCCCAAATTTTAAATTCTCAGCAGGAAGCAGGAACCCTTGAGTCAGAGCCAAACTGCTTGTAGAATTCCTCTGCAGAGACTTAAACCCGACTCATTAAGCAGCCTCGAGGTTTTTACATTGAGTCGCCTGTCTTTGGCAGCCCCTTTCTATGCTGAGGCTGGGGGGGGGGGGGGGGGGGGGGTTGTTGGGGGGGCGCTGGCTAAATTTCTCGGAAAGACGTTTGTGCAAGGCTAGCAAATTTTGACCGCTGTTAGCTGCACTAACCGCTAGTGACTAACAGCATCTGGTTCAGGCATTTAAACCCCATCCCCCAAACCCACCACCTCAATTTGAGATCCTTTACAGCCATGACCATATTTAGTTACAGCAAAGTGTAGGCTTCAGTTTAAAATGAGTGTTTGTTTTAAGCTAAGGGGGGAGAATCAATCCCACACAATATACTCTCATCCACAACCCCATGCTGCTCACGGAGGGAGTTATGGAGTTATGAAAGTTCAACAGTCATGCCTCAAAAGGCTGTGCAGAGGCCTGGGTCATTTCAGTGCAGAATGCATAGGCAGCAGAGAGATACAAGAGGAAAGAAAAAAGACACTGCATATTTGGGGCAACGCAACACATAATCTCAAGTGCAGATGCTTCAACTGTCGTTCATCAGCTGTGAGCTTCAAATTACCCAGAAATAAGCACTTACTGTACAACGCAAGCTTAATGTTTTGTTAATAATGACGCAGATGTGTGTAAGCCACCCTTGCAGTACATCTCTGGCAGGCTAAAACCCAAACTTGTTTACAGTACAGGGCGTTACTGGCTCTCTGAGCTAGAGGCGTGTTCAGTGCCACATCATATGAGATGAAGCAAATCAAAACAACATTATATTCACTAAGGATATGTGTGTGTGAGTAAATGTGTGTCAACATAGTGAAGAGCATATCACGGGAAATGGGTGTAACCTTGAAGACTGCTGTCAGCACAGGCCTACTTAAGCTCAGTTACACACACTCTCCCCTGACGTCTCTTAAGTCTTACGAGTTTTCCATGTCTGCGCATTTCCTGTTAGACGTCACTTGTGGATGTGTGTGTTGGCGTGTGTGTGTCTCAAGACCAACAGAGAAAGAATGTAAGATAGGAAGCCAATCAAGCATGCCTGGTCTTTAAAACTATGCGTTACTAAGGGATGGCTAATCTAATTGAACTTTTAAAGATAAGAACAGTCCATTTTTTTTTTGTTAACAAATGTCCAAAAATGGATTATTCAGGATGTTTGTGGAACCAAGTCCTCATGATAAAATGCACTGCTTATCATGATTTTTTTTTGTTCTTTTGCTCAAGCTAATGATCTGTATAAGATGCGCCATAGCTGATGATTCCCTTTTGAAATCAAACAGTATTTTACGTTATCACAAGAGATTTCAGCACTCTTAGCGTTTGTAGCACGTTAGCACCTCTGCTGGAACTGTTTAAATCAGCATTACAGTATGTGTGTGAACAGAAAAAGATAAGCACCTGGTAAGATATTTAGGATGCTGTACGATATGGAAAACATGTCACACTTTTTCTAAAATAAAGTATACATCGAAGTAGTTATGCTTGCTCCCATGCTAGCAAAAGACTAGCAAAAGACAAAGAAACAACAATGGAAGCATCAAAGCATCAAATCATCGAGCCTATGTAAAATGCTAGTCAGCTGAATCTAGTGTAAAGCAGGGACTGTTGGTCTCCCGTCACACAAACTGTTAGCACAAATATCCAGCAAACTAATCTCAGTCCAAGTGAACAGGGCTCTGTTTGCCTTTGAATGATGAGCTTGTTTAAGCCTTAGCGAGGACAGCAAACCGTTTGGCAGGACAACTTTGTTTGGATTTGAAGCAGTGTGACAGAGCAGGAAGTGATGTATGTGTTAGACCCCAGGGACTCTGTAGCTGAGATGATGTTTTATGGGTCAAGTCAAAGGCTAACAGATAGATTTCAAATTGTAGAGGTTTTCGCTTGAAGGTGTCACAAACGCAACTATTCAGCTGCAAGGAACACGGGTTAGGGTATAAATCATGAGTGTAAATGATTTTTAACAAGAGTCATGTGACCACTGTTTGCTCATTTGCTTTTAATAGTCTCAGAGCAGCTTACTGGTATTTAGATGTGCCTCATTGCCTTAAAGATCACTTCTACATCTTTTCTCACACTGGCATGCTTTTTTTCTTCCTTCCCTCCTTGTTATCACTTTTTATAGAGTGAGCGTATTTGGACTAGGGCTATGCAATACATCATTTGTTAATCATCATCTGATATATTGATATTGCAAAAGGCCATTAGATGCAAGTGAGCGCTCTAAGAAACAAACAGACTTTTGTAATTGACAAACTAAGCAATTTCAGACTGTTCTGTCTGCACTGCAACGTACCGTTTCTTTGCTCAAGCGTACACCCAGGAGTTTTTTAATCTCACAATATATTTCGTCCATGTATCCGTGTAAAATGTGTACAAGTGTGACTGTGAGCATCTCATTGCTTGTCCGGCTCTCCCTGCCATGTAGGCATTATGCATTATGCTCGCTGTGTTTGCTGATCAATGGCCCTGGCTCGGCCTGGCTGAATCTCTCCCAGCTCTTGAAATGGAATTATTAATAATGCAGAAGCCTTGCTGTCATACTGGCCATTAGTGTAGCGAGCGACAGGAGCGGTATACTAATAATCAGATTAATTGCTGCCTTTCGAGAGGAAATAAAATGGACTGAATAGCCATGTCACTGAGTGAAGAACAGTGTGTTTTATAGCATCTGTCTGAGTGCAACCCATTTAAAGCTGTTTCTGAAATTAGGCGAGTACCTACATTACTTGTTTTTACTCCCCATGAGAAAGTACTTCATGTCCCCATCATAAGGCCCCCCAGCTTATGCGTACCTCAAGGACTGAAGAGAACAGCACAAATAACAATTACACTTTAATAACTTCATAGTTATCCTGAAGATAAATTCAAGCATCATCTAACAACATACATTGCTGGTAATTACATGTCACCATGGAAACAGCTAATGATGGGTGGCATCAAAGTTCATTCCTGCTGTTTAGAAAATTTAATCAATCACATTCTCCTGTGTTCTCTTGCACAGGCCTATTTCACATAGCCTGTTAAAGGCAGCAATATTGCGCCTTCGTTGTGCCCTAGTCGTTCTGTGTAAAGGCAATGGGGCGGAATTAGGGACGACATTGTGGTGCCTTTGAGCTGGGAGCGGAGGGAGTGACAGGGGTGAAATGAGATGTGTCTAAAAGGCAGAGGCCCCCCATCACAGAACAGGAGAGACTTGTGATGTGCAGATGTGGAGATAAAAAAAAAATATATATATATATATATATATATATATTTATATATATATAAAATGAAAGAGTACATTGGGTGTACCTGCCAAACTTGAGGAAAATGCTGTAGTAAAACAATATAAATATACTGAATGATCAGCTATGATTGAGACTGATGTGCAGCTGTTTTTAGGTGTTTATATTATATTAAGCTTACTTTAGCATTTACATGTAAAAAATAATATTTTTCTGACAAATCCCGCCTTCTGATTTATGATTGGTTAGATCTTAACTGGCTATGAATGGGGAAGACCGAGAGACTTAAGGGCTCATTAGCTACTTTAGCAATGGATAAATGATGTCGATGTGCACGGCTAGTAAAAGCATCTCAGCACTCAGTTCCCATGACCCTATTGTTTTAAAAGTAATAGCATGTGCGGTATTTCAGTCACATATGTTACACGTCACACTAGATTCAGACGATGTTGTGTTGTACGTCACGCCTCTGTGAGCCTAGAATGCCCAGGCGCTACTTAAAAGCACACACTGAAGTGGTTTATTGTTAGACTGGTGGGTTCAGTGTGAATTACAAAATGCGGGAAAGGGTGGTATATTAAGGGGGTTATTTTAACAATTTTTTAGATTTGTAGTGCAATTTTTGTGTGAAAGTGCCTTTTTCTCTCCACCTCCCTTGCCCCCCTGACTTGCCCCTAACTGGATCAATAACTGTGACCAGTGAGAAAAGTGAATGCAAGTGTATATATTTTTACCATTTCCTCAGCTACAGTCAATAAATGATTTTTTTTCTTTCCTGTTTTGTGCTGTTTCTCTTCAGCTGAGTGTGAACCAGTTCAGAAAGTGACAGCGCCATTCACCAAGGCATTTCATCTAGCATTCCTCAGACACGCCGGTTCATCCTGGGAGACCGAGAAGATTTTTCTACTCTTGTCAAAAGATGTGAATGATAAAACTACAAAAGTACAAATCCTGACACTGAGTCAGTCATTCCCAAAATCACCATAACAAAGAAGCGTCAGTCACCACAGTAAATAACCAAAGCAGGAACAAAAGCTGAACAAATAATAAACTGAAATTCATAATTACCACTAAGCTCTTAACAGGTTTAACCTCATTTCAAGCTGCAAGCTAAAGGGTTATCAGATCAATAAATCCTCAGGTTCCCTCTTATTGGAACACTCAGGAGGATGGCAAAGCTGCAAACAAGAGCCAAACTGATTTCCAGTGAACTACAAATAAAAATGGATGCTCTCATTAGCTGCGTGAGCTGCCCAGCCTTTAGCTTATTGCCAGTCAATTAGAAGCAAACAGGCCGCAATGCAAATGCAAAGGGGAACAAAAAGATTCATATTGGTGTCATTAGTCTCACTCCTGAACTCTCTCCAGCTCAATAACCGACACATGAGCCATTAGGACATTATCTCCTATCTAATATGGGGAAACATTAGACATCGCAGACATTAATCATGTTGCTCAGCACAGTTCTCATAGCATTCTGGAGATAATGTTCAACCACCCTGAAGGGTCTCTTCATGTCAACTGTATGGTGATATCTTCACAGACGATTTGTTTGTAGGCCACATGACATTCAGCAACTCAGAAAAGCTGTTAGATTCACTTCTAATGCTCGATACCGTGAATAAAGTTTAACTTATTTATTTGTATTAAATAAAGACATCTGAAAGAAATGTCAATAATGTAATATTACAAGTAAATATTTTTAGAAAAAAAGTACCACTTTTAGTAAGATGATGAAAGTTAAGCCACAGCAGATAATGTATGGATTGCGTTATATACACTGCCCTGGCAAAAAATAAAATAAATCACCGGAAATGCAGCTATGCAATGTCAACATTTATTTACTCCAGAACAGTGTTGGGGGACGTTACTTTTTAAAGTAACTAATTACATTACAAAATTACTGTCTTTAAAAAGTAATCAGTTACATTACAAAGTTACTTTCTAATAAAAGTAACTAGTTAGAGTACTTTTTCATTGCAGAAAATAAAAACACCTTTGTGATTCCTCATGCATGTTGTTTTAGTCAAGACATTTATAATTATTCTACCATCATCACTCAGTGAAGTTTGGCCTATAATCTGTTATAATCTGTTAACTACTAATACTCCTCACTCACCCCAGTTTTGCGCAGTGGCCGTAAGTACATTTCATTCACCGTGAGTTTTGGCGCTGTGATTAGGTTTTCACCTTTCAGTGCATCGGTCCTCGCACAGTCAAACCACATAGGTGAGATAGCGGTAACAGCAGAAATAACAGAGGGGGCGGGGCTTGTAGGACAACTTTCACACACACACACACACACACACACACACACACACACACGGACTGGAAATAAGTAACTGAGTACTTAAATGGCAAACCTAATGCATTAGATTACTCGTTACATCAAAAAAGTAATCTGCTACTTTGTAACGCGTTACGTCCTACACTGGTCCAGAGTCATATTAATTTCTCTCCAAAACCTTGTATTGATGAGGGGAGAGTCGGACCAGGAGTAAAGCCTACTCTGGCACATCCAAAAGATTCTCAATTACTTTCACAATTTAAGGCAGACGAATCCTGGCATTTCTATCTTGAAATATTCCCGTGCCATCAGGCAATTCAGGGGAGTGTTTTTTTTTTTTTGACCATAATGCAAGATGTGAATAATCTACTTATCATTAACCAAATCAGATATGCTATAGTACTTAAAAGGCAGATGAAAGGACTAAAATAAAAATAAGGTGTAAAAAGTAATTAAGTAAGATTAGTCAATTTCCTTTCCTTATCCTTTTGTATAAATAGCCCAAATAATCAATTAACAATAGTAATGATTAGTGATGGCACAGTAGTGTAGTGTACTCCGGTTTCCTGCCACAGTCCAGAGACATGCAAATTAGGCTAACTGGCATTTTCAAATTGCCCATAGTGATATTGCTCATGGAGAATAAGAATGAAATGAGAAATGAATGGGGCTGCACAATGTGATATAAAAAAGCAAAAAATATAAATAAATAAATAAATAAATCACATTGTGATTCAATTGTAATTAACGGTAATATTTAACTACTGAATGTACCATTTTGTATTTAAACATATTATTCTAGATTAACAGCAAATAACGGCAGAAATTCTCTCATAAAGATGATGTATGGCAATAAGTGTATATTATTAGATACATCAGTCTTTTGCAATTTTTCTGCGATTACATGTGCAGCACAAGGCAATGAAGTTTGAATCATGCACTATACAGGGTTTCCCAGCCTTCATTTATGCAGATTCATAGAAATAGCTATATGTGGAGGAAAAAGGACTTGTGTCGTGTGCTTGTGTATGCGTTTTTTTTTTTAAGACGTTTTTTTTCTAAGACGGCCTCCATTTTCTTCCTTTCTTGTCCAAGCGGTTATGCTGCACTGAGTCAGGCCAGTCACCTCTCCTCCATAGGTAAGCATGTAAAGTTCACATCCTTCCCCCTGTCATTCAGAACAAGATAGGTCTGCTTTTCTACAGCCGCATTTCAGCATGCGAGAAGCTCTGTGCGCTCATCTCTGTCACTTGCTTTGAACGTACACCCACTTACTGTACCACTGCAGCTTCAAAAGGTATACTTCTGTCACATTTTAATAGATGCACACACACACACAGTCTGACATCACTTTTAAATTACGATGATCAAACAATTCAGGATCAATGTAAAATATTCTTGCCATCTAGTCTGACCCTAAAACGCCTCTCTCTCTCCACCATTTTTGTCTCTTGTCTATCCTTCGTGTCCCTCTTCCTTTCTCTCTCAAACTCACCACCTCCATCTTCTTCCATGTCTTCCTTTCCTTTCTCAATACCGGTATCTCCCCTTCTCCCCTATACCCCCTGTCTCTTCTTTTCATCACTTTCCATCACTCTTTTCACCTCCTCTAAATGTCTTTTGCTCTTTCTCCATTTTCCATCATTTTCCATTTTCATTTCCTTTACATCTTCAAGTCGCTCATTGTTTTCCTCCGTATCTCTCAGTCTCCATCTTCCATTTCTCTCATTTTCTTATTCCCTCTCTCTGTATTATTCTCCAACCCCTTCATCTTTGTGCATCTTCTTTCTTTATCTCTGTGCATCACCTCCAATCTCTCTGTATAGCTCTGTCTCCCCCACCTTTCATTCATTGACCTCTTTGCATCACTGTTCATCTGTTTCTCTTACTCCATCGCCCTAGTTCTGTTTATTTCCCTCTGCTTTACTTCGTCTATTTCTCTCCATCTCTCTCTCCTTTTCTTCCTCCCTCTATCTGCATCAATCCTCCACCTTCACCCTTTTCTCCTCCATCTCCCCAGTTCTGCTTTGCTTTCTTCATCCCTCTCTTTCCATGTCTTTTTTTTTCTTCCACCATTTCTGTCATCTCTGTCCATCTCTTCTACTTCTCTACTTTTCTTCCTTAATCTCTCCAATTCGCTTGATCTCCCTCTGCTTTTCTTCTTGCATCTCTCTCTTTGACCTTGTCCTCCTCCATCTCTCTGTATCACTACTTCACCTTCTATATGCCGTCCTCCGTCTCCATGTATCTCTCATTCTCCCGCTATTTTGCTTACTCCATCTATCTCTTTCCTTTTCATCCATCATCAGTTTCTCCATCTACTTTTCTTTCACATTCATTTACTTGTCTTTCTCTCCTTTTCATCCTCTATCTCTTTGTATCTTTCTCATTTTCTCTCTATTCATCTACATCTCCTTCTCTCCTGTTCTTCCTCCATCTTCCCTTCTGTGCCTCCCACAGCAGGTCTTTGTAGGTCTTAAAGACCATGACCCTGACTTTTCTTTCCTGTCCTTTTCCCAGCTCCCTGTGTGCCAGCCCGGGGAGCCTCAGTGTTTCAACCCTGTCATTTGACAAGTGGCCTTTCAGTTTCTCTGGCTCAGTTCTCCCATATCTCCCTGCGCTGAGCCACCTCCCGCGCACAGCCCACTTCAAACAGGAGCTGGCCTCGTACATTATGCTTACAATGGCTTTTCTGTTCAGCCATTTGTTGTCAAGTTGGCAGAAAACCACAAACACAATCGTTGACTAAACCTAACATTAGTGTATTCTGTAATTCCCTACATTTGTTATCCACGTCTGCATGGGCGGCAAACCCGATAACACAGAACAACGACGGTAGAATGCAACCTTAACACTGACGAATGTAACTGTGTTTTTATTCACTGTCTGCAAAATGCAAACATTTCTAACAGGAAAAGGAAGCGCGGTCCCGTGGTACTCTCTCTCACGCGGCAGGCAGTCGCATGGATGAAGCAGGACAGCAGAAGGCAATCTAATAGCCTTCCTGAACATAAATCACTTTGAAAGCAGCATGCGGCACAAAAGAATGGCAGTCTGGCAACCACCAGTGCGTCTTTATTAAAACTCAAATCATACACACTGGACGTTTGACCTCCCTCTGAATGTCCAAAACTGAATGGATCTCTTATTACCCCAGTGGGAGCCTCTGATTGTAACCCAACCTATACACCTCATTTAGGAGGTGGGAGAGGAATGATGGATGACTGGATAATGGGTGTGTTAAAAGAAAGCGAGAAAGCCGTTATTAAAACAGCATGAGTGTATGTTTCCGTCATACTGATGACGAGCCTACTTTCTGTATAACACTCTGACCTGAAAAAGGGGGATGAAGAGGTAAACCTAAATAAACAAACCCCAGTAGGATTGCAGACAAAAGGTTAGCTGAGAAGGAACAAAGCAAGACCTGGTGATATGTGTAAATACCTCCGTCACTAAAAGCATCAGCATCAAAAAATAGCCCGCTTATGCACAGGAGCCAAGACTTCAGAATAAACCCATCAGAAAATGGCAAAGCTGCCATGACTAATTGCTTGTGTATATGTTTGTGAAAGAACATCTTTTCTTTGAACAAAATACCCTGACTCCAGGTCAAACGTCTTAACCTGGCAATTTTCTCCTGGGCCGCGACCCAACAACAGTGCTTGCTGAATTAAAAAAAAAAAAAAAAAAAAAAAGTGGCAATCCAAGTGGCGATGGAATCAGAAATATACTTCCCACAACTTTTCCTTGCCCCTTAACAAGCACTTTATAGCATTTTAGCACTTTTCTCCTTCTGTTCATGGAACAAAAGGATAAAAGATGTTGGGTAGGCACAGGAGATGCCCATAAAGCAATCCTTTTGTCTCGCTTTATCTCTACTGGCAGCATACACACAAATATACACACACATGCTGAAACAAACACACACACGCTTTCCTAACATTCACGACAATAATTCAGGATTAGAAAAGGGTTTGTTTATTTATTTATTTCATCCATGCCCCATCCAGAACCCCTTGTCCATTCTCCTCCTCCTCCCGTTACCTGGCTCGGACAAACCGTGACCATGCATAGTTAATGAAGATAAGGCAATCCGGTCTCCAAGTCAACGGCACTCTCCCGCCGTCCTGCTGCTAATCTCTGAAGCTGTCCGCAAACACAGATCTCACGGGGAGATCAAATTTTATGTCTTCTGAAATCTCAGACTGCGATGTGGCAATGTTTGCCGGCCACGAATCAACTCTGCTGTACACGTTCACACCACTTTTACATCCTTCCATCTTGCGTACTTTCTAGGTCCACCGATCCACTGGCAGGGCACGTGGTTAATGCTTGTTCTTTGTTGTCTCTGTTTGTTAACGTCTTTGTAAAGATTATCAAGGAAATGCAAATCAGGCAGCATGTGGAAATGGGCTCATGTCCTTCACCTGGAACGAAGCGTCCTTCCTGGAAACCGATTTGCATCAGCAAAATGGTCTTTCAAGTACAGCGGCATTCCAGCTTGAATGTCCAAGAATGAGAAATAATCTCAAAGCAGCACTATTGTAACAATGTCCTCAACATTTTTAGAACTTCTTAGTCATGAGGAAGTCACTAACTCAAAGCAGCTCGTGCATTACTGGTACAATTTTTCGTAAAAACAAGTTACAAAAAAAAAAAAAAAAAAAAAAAAAAAAAGTGTCCTTGTGGTTAATTAGTTCAGTCTCAAAGAGAAAACATGATGCTAATCAAGCCATCAATTTATGAAAATTAATTCCAAGATAATAAATCCAAATTTCATTCCCTGCAAAACCATTTTCTATAAAGGCTTTACGAAGCTTTACCAAGGGTGTCAACAATTCTGAGGCCGACTGTGGACTAGAACGCTAGCTCTTTTTTATATAGACACACACATCTACTCTTATAGTGCAATACCCCATGGATAGCCAAAAGCATTATAATGTTCTCTTGACCCGTTAGCTCAGAATATCAAAAAGATTTCAGTCCCAAAGTCTTTACCATTAGACTAGAATGCAACAGCCTAAACAAGGGGAGGGTTGTGAAACGGTTCTCTCCCTTGCTCAAACTTACGGGAGGTTAGATGGCAAAGTGACCTTTCACCTTGAAAACTAACACTGCAGGGGGAAAAGGAAAGAAAAAAATAAACAAATCGGCCAGTCTGTTCGGCAAAAACAATCCTTTAGAGATCTACACTCCCTTTAACAACACACGTGTTCAGGTACTCTCCAAAGATGGTGAATGCAGGTGAATCTAATGAGCAAATGCCAGCAAAAATCCACTACAAGGATCAATAAAGCTTTTGCAGTACACTGAGAGGTGAGTGGTACAAGTCAGACTTGGATCTTGGACTTTTTTCCCCCCCACCAAACACACACACATATACACACTCCACTCCTAATGCATTTTCTCATATCTTTTCAGTTGCCCTTGATGATAAACACACGAGATTTCGGGGCTCTTTAGGGCATAAGAGAGCTCGGATCAAATAGCAGAAGCTGAAAAGGTCATGTTGTGCGTGAGGGCAGTGTGAAGAGAATTGTGTAAACATGCAGTGAATGGGCACTGACTGCATGATTTGAGAGGAGTCACTAGCAGCACGACGTAATGCGCTGGCACCCTCATCTATTTTGGAGCAAGATTGTGGAAAATAGCGGGTCAGCCGTGTGTGTGTGGAAATATACTGGCCGAGCTACTCTACTAATGGCACTCTTGGTTTTGAGCTGCTAACATCGGCGTGAGTGAAGTCGGAGCCAAGAGGCCCAGCTTTTCCTTCTCCTTACCACTAAAGAAAAACACTGCTCCTTCCAGCTAAAGTCCACCATACACACACACACACACACACACGTCTATGCTATAAAAACTGCCTTTGGTCTTTTACCTAGAAACCTTCTGAGTCTTCTGAAAAACACCAGTGTGAAAGATAATGAGCTGTGGGAATGCATCTAGAGTTCATATTAATATGGGAATCTTTCATCTGATCCCTTTTTTCCCCTGCTGGTCCAATGGCTCGGGGATGACCCACACACCTGAGGCTGAGCGAACAAGAGTACGAAGGACGGCTGAGAGGGAATTTCAGCTCCATTAAGCCCTGTTATGCTGCTCTTGTGCACCCTGACTATCACTGACAGGTCAGCTGGGACCCGGGCGGACTGCGGGACAGCACAATACTCAAACAGTGCCATTAAAGCTCAGGAAGCACATGCACATACACGCGTGCACGCACGGTGACTCCCGGTACAGCTAACCGATTTCCCTTCCAATCTTTCAGCCCGCTGTTTACTGACCTTTACATTCGACTCTTCTAGGACTATCGCTTCCTCAACACAGCTTTGGCTTCAAATACACACTCTAGTGCAATAATAGTGCAGCTGGGTGTGTGTGGGTGTGTTTGTGTGAGAGAGAGATAGAAAGACAAAGAGAAAGAGATCAAGAGAAAGATGGAGAGAGGGATACGGAGAGAGGGATACAGTGAGAGAAGGAAATTGCATAACATGTATGCATTAAAATAAAAAATAAAAAAGTAAAAATCTACATATGGACTTTACCATGTCCTACTTTTTAGTCACCTAAATTAATTCCATCAAACATAATGAAGCTTTTCATTTTCTGCTTCATGATTCATTGCCTGATTTAAAAAGGGCTCTGAATAATGACATCATTCATCCCATTTGTTTTTCCCATTTTGATGATCATGTATTGTTTATTGTACATATTTAAATGAAAAAGCAAGTCTGTTAAACATATGACAGGGAAGTAGTTAACACAGGCCCTTCTTCGAATCTGCTTTTTTTTTTCTCTCCCCACTCGAATAATGTTGTACAGGGCATGTAATGCACAGTGCATGTGGGTACAAGAAAAAAGTTTATATCTTTAGAAAAAAGTGTTTGTAAAAGATATTTGGTATTCAAATTCACAGTTGAGACGGAGGAAATGTTCACAGCCCTGTCTGGTATCCGAGTTGAAATAAGGAAAATCTCAGCGCATTTGGCAACAAGACAACAATCCAAAAGATACAACAGTCGACAGAAGTTTTGCCATGACCCTCTCAGCAGTGTATGACATCTGGCAGAGTTCCAACAGATGTGCCAAGATGAATGTGTAGGGGCGAATATTACACCTGCTCAGAGGATTGGGGGCCGTTACAAAAACGGAGCATGCAGTTATTTTACTGTAGGAAGATTTGTTTTATATAAAACAAGAAATATATACATGTTTGAACTGACTTTTTCCTCTATATGGAGTAGTTTTACTACTAGTATCTTACTTGCCCATTAATGCAACAAAATAAAGGCCCATCTGTGATAACAATAATAAAAGCACATCTGTTAAGACCTAACTCAATACATATCCTGTTGTCTTTTCCAGTTCGACCTGAGGTGATGCAAGCGCTTACACTTCACTGAAATGGTTTTGCAGACGGTGTTAAAGTATTCTCGTCTAAAGATGGCAGATTTTAACATGGATCCTGTTTAACCCTCAGAATGTACTCCCCCCCCCCCCCAAATGTCATATTATACAGTAAGTAATTAAAAATGACTCAGAAGCTATACAGTTTCAAATGACTTTACCTGATGAAATACGAGGGTGAGTCAAAAATCATCCGCACTCTCAAACTATCTGCACAGCCACACAGTCTTATCAGTGCTTTCGTTCAAGGCTACTGGCTCCCCAGTTACTGTTATGCAGATGTGATCGTGTTACATCAGTCCATTTGTAACTTTGGTGTCAGAATTTTTGATTCACTCAAAAGAAGCAAATTGCAGTGGTTATTATCATTTTTTTGCAGTCTGAGCGTATACCTGATGCTGTTATTTCTCAAAGACTGGTATGGACAATATGGAGAAACCGTTTGGATATCTGCAAAAAAAAAAAAGAACTAATACTCTAAGGAGGGTAAAAGTTTTAGGCAATTAGACATGGTTTCATCACTACGAGTCTAAATGGCAGAGTATGGAATAAAAACATCCTCAATCACAGACCAAGAAAAAGTTCGAAAGTCAACCATCAGCTGAAAAATTGATGCTTACAATTTTCTAAAATTCTCAAGGGCCAGTACCGGAACATTATCAGTGTTCAATACAGCGAGATGCTTATTGAAGAACTGATGCCCAAGTATCAGATTGAATGCAGGGGACTTCTATTCAAAGGCGTTGTGATTGTGCATGACAATGCACATCTGCACACTTTCTTCCCACACTGTCATCATTTTGAGGCGTTAGAGATTCCTTTCTATAGTGCTGATCTTGCTCCATCATGCGTTCACCTGTTTGGGAGTCTGAAAACAGTGAAGATTCACTTCTGATGAAGAAGTAAAGGCAACCGTGCATTCGTGGCTCACAACTCGGCCTAAAACATTTTTAATATAAAAGTGTATTGACAAGCAAGGACACTATGTTGAAAAATTACTTATTTCTCTGTTCTGAAAAATGTATTAAGATAAATTCTCCAGCCGGAGAGCGGATCATTTTTGACTTACTCTCATAAAATTGCCTTCCTCTGATTCGTTCTTTGCAAGAACGTTGTTTAAAAGTTATTAGTAGGTAGAAAAAAATTAAGAGCTTGTAATGTACTAAATGGAACACTAAACACATTTTATTCATTACTATTTACTATGAATTGATAGCGTAGACCTGGATACGCTGACAGCCCTAGAGCACGCTGCTAATTTCAACTATCAATTAAGATTGATCACTTAGCTTGCTAACATTTTGTTTTGCCTTTCCTTTTCTTGTTTTTATTGTAGTGATTTATCTCTGCTTTAAATTTGAAACTGGTAACAATCCCCAACAAAGCACTCTGTAAACTGTATCTTAAACAAACATATTATACCTCACAAGCAACCATGTTGATAGCATTATGTCATATATGTCATATGCATATAGTGCGTCAAAAATTAGCTCATGCTTTTTAGTCTAGTAATCTATGTTTAAAAAAATTGGTAACAGTATGGTCATCCAAAAATGAAAACAGAAGTGCTCCTGGAGCTTTTAGAGCTAAAGAGCTCTGTCCTGGCTTGTTATACTCTCATCTAAACTCTGTGTTCACAGTCAGGGCTGTTTAGCAGGTTGAGCAAGATGCTCACTGTTTACCCAATATGTCTCCACAAGTCATCTCGGATGGAGTCGGAAGATGGCTGTTAGCTGAAAAACCCTCTGGCCTTGTGTTCATTACTCCAATTATAATCAGTAACAGTGAGCTACAGTATGTGTTTGTGTTTATGTGGCAATGTCTGGTAATTAGTCGGCAGCGGTATGGAAAGGACGATGAGGTATCAGTTATCCTCAGTGTTAAGGCAGAACTTGTAAAGAGTGGTGCCGTGTGTGTGTGTGCGTGTGTGTGTGTATGTGTGTGTGTGTGTGTGCGCGTGTGTGCGTACATGCGCATGCATGTGTGCGGGTGTGTTTCTAGCCGAGTTGGTGCTGAGGGATCTGAAGCAGTCCCAGCGTTTGTGTGTGGTTACAGCTAAGTGTCGGGTGGAGAGGAGACAGTGGCAGCTGATGCACGAAGCTGAGAGTGCCACTGTGCCGGCTTATCTGCCAAAACAGCTGGAGCCCTCGCCACCTCCTACTGAGGGAGGCCAGTCACTCATGGGGCTCACGCAGAGAAAGAGTGCGCACACATATACCCTCACTCGGGGTGGAAAGCACTCTTAACCTGTTTTGCTTAACACTCTTTCCTTCTCCTTACTGCCTAGCTATATCGCCTCCAGTCTCACATCCATAATGCATGGGAGCTGGAGCTGGCCTTTTACTGAGCGCTTCAGCTACTTTCTCACGCCTTCGCCACACCACCTGCATTGGGAAAGAAATGGCTTGGTGCTAAACAGCTTTTGTGAGGATGACACATACACAGACACACAAGCACACACACGCACGCACGCACGCACGCACGCACGCACGCACGCACAAAATGATTCCAGCTTACCCCTGCACAGGCTGAAAGATCCTTAATCCAGCACCGGGGTTACAGAGAATCTGAAAGAGATAAACACACACATCTGGAGAATACTGCAGTGTCCCATACGACAGTCACGGTTCCTACGCCTGCTGAATCTAAATACTACAATGAAACTCTGACTGTGTGTCTCTCTGCAGCTACACTGTGGCACCTCCTCTGTCTACCACTGTAATGAAATTAGAGCAATCTCTGTCTGATTTATGGCAGTGCCACGTCTGAAAGCACCTCTTTTACATAAATGAGAGCCTCTCCCACAGCCGACGATTCATCATCCAGTCTTTCTGATGGATCCATCCGTCTTCATTCAGGCCCCACACCATCGCAGAGCCACCACAGTCCCCTCGCTCTCCGGCAATCTCTCCAAGAAGGGGGTTTGGAACAGATAGCTCACAAACATTTAACCTCCTTGTTTTTTTAAACAGCTCACACACTGACAATTCCAAGTGAATGAGCTCCCTGGCTGACTCTGACAGCTTGTAAAAAAAAATAAAAAACCTCCAACAAAGACCTTTTTATGTACTGACACCTCACACTGTGGTTCCAGTGTAGTAGATGATCTAAACACAGAGAGGGATTTTGATAAATCTCAAAACTTAATACAGTGTAAAGATGGAATACAGGCTGGCACAGGCACTTGTCCGGGCACAGCGGGCAGCAGGTATTGCCATGGAGGTGTGAACTGACATTGGCAGGGATTCCGTGCACGGACGTGTCATGGAAAGCCTGCCGTCAGGGTTGGATAGCCTTTGTACTGGGATAAAAACAAAATAAATCCTGTTTGGCAACCTCTTGCCTTCACACAGCTCAAGCTACTTTCTTTCACACACACACTCTCACGCTTTCTCTCTTCTTTCAATGTGAATGAAATAATGAGACAGCAAAATAACAGTAAAACTGCCTTCATAAAATATTCTAACACTGCAGAAAATAAGCATTTACAGTTGCCCAGACCGCCATTCTTAAAATCAGATATCAAATTATATTTTCATTGCCATCAACTCTATAAGAGTAGCTGATTCTCCAGTTTGGGCGGCACTGTGGCTCAGCTGTAAGCAATCACGACGTGAAAGCTGTACGGCTAATCACAATCTGCTTCCGAGGCCGCCAGAAACGCTGCTTCCTGGCCAAAACCCAATGTGAGCTGAGCACTGATATTTGAAGATGAAGTGCAGGATCATGGAGTCGCTCATAGACACACACTGATCTGCCATAAGATTAAAACCACCTGTCTAATATTGTGTAGACCTCTCAGGATGTGCTGTGGCATCTGACACCAAGATCTGGCAGCACATACTATAAGTCCTTCAAGATTTGAGGTGGGGTCACTATAAATGGGACTTCCGGCATGTCCAACAGATGCTTGATTGGACTGAGATCTGGAGAACTGGGGTCAACGCTTCAAATCGTTTAGGTAAAAAATGTTTAGGTAGGCAGTGCTCGTCAAAGTAACATCCGCATGAATGCCGGAACCCATTGCTCAGAACATCATGAAAGAGAGTATTTCTAATTTGATTGTACATTCTATAACAACAATGACCCCTTCTTATTCCACCACCTCTTCAAACAACGCATCCTGGTGCCATCTCTTCCCTATTTACACACACCCAGCCAGCCAAATGATCTAAAAGAAAATGTTATCAGCGCGATTGTCCAGTTCTGATACTCATGGGCCCATTCTAAATGCGTTCAACAGTACATGAATGGTGCATCAGTGATGAGCAGTTATGCAACCCCATCTGAAACCTTTCTATCATGGAGAAACCTTTTCAGCAATTTGTTGTACAGTAGCTCTTCTGAGAGAAGGTCCTCACTCTCTAAAGACAATGATCAATGAGGGTGCTCGTGACACTATCACCAGTTCACAGAGTGCTTCCTTGGACCACTTTTGGGAGGCACTATCTATTGTAGCCTAGAAATGATTGTTCAATAATACTTTGACACTACTGTTCCCACAACTCAAGATAAGTTCCAAGTGCAATATCTGATTACCAATACATTTGTGCAATATTTCTTTTCATTTACACTACATTTCAAGTGCAATATGTAACTTACTTCATGTGCTATATTTAATTCTATTTTTTACTTCTATTTATTGTTTATTGTTATTTTTCTTTACATTTTTATTTATGATGCCACTGTATATAATAAATGATAGGGATTATTCTTATATATTTTGACATTCATGTCTATATATATATATATATATATATATATATATATATATATATATATATATATATATATATATATTTTCTATTGACACTTCCACAATGAACTGATATTTTATTTCCTATTTATATTTCCCATCTTTAACTAAAATAACATGGGCTTAAACTGAAGATTTGACAACTCTAAAGACATGTAGCCAACCAATATTTGCATAACTATTTTTCATTATTTTCATTTTGATTATTTTTTAAAATTATTCATACTTTTCATTTTTACACCAAAATGCTGGAGAAATCTCAAATCACTTTAGGTATTAATAATTTTTCATCGCTGTCAGTATGCTGTTAAGAAAACTATGTCAAACTGTTGAGAAGGTGAAGTGTTCTGCAAAACTGTACTTATTTCAGGTTTTGTAATTGTCCTCCACAAAAAAGTCAACAAGATAAGTATTTAAGTGTAATTTCCTGGTCCTCTACAAAATAACTCTTTTTCATGACTGCTTATTTGTTTTATTAAATTTAAGAGACAGACAAAAGGTATAACTGTTTATAGCTGCTATAACCTGCAGACAGGAAGAAATTTGTCTTGTACATGTTGCACTACATTAAAAAGTGCATGTGACAAGAAGGAATAAAGAGGCAATAAAAAATTTCAGGATGTTCTGTTAAAGAAAAAGAAAAATCAGGCTGTCGAAATGTGAGCATGCACAAACATGGAGTTCATCATTTTTTTTATATCCATATGTTTAATTCTTTAGTTAACTGATGGTTATTCATTTTTTTTCTTAATTTAATAATGGGTTTATGTACAGTTGTATGCTGTATATAGCAGTATATAGTCTAAAATAGTGTCAGTATGTTTACAGCGATGATTTGAGATACGTGAGTTTGCAGAGGATGCAGGAGAAGGTCTACAGAGGAGGCACCTGCCTAATCCAATGTGCTAATTAACCTTAGTGCTGCTGAAAAAGAACAGGTGGAGGAGGAGAGGAAAGGATGGATGGATTTGTCTAATGAACATCTCGGCTCTTTCTGTCTGATCAGCCCCCTGCGGAGGCCTTCTGCTTCAGCTGATGGCTTCAAAAGGTACAGTCTGTCAGAGCTGTATTCACGAAAACTGACACGGAATCGATCAGGACCGAAATTTTTAACTGTGAAATATTTTATAATAACAGCACTAACGAAAATAGGCTAAAAGCGGCTGATAAGATTTTTTTTTTTTTTTATTTCTAAACCTGGGGGGAAAAAATGACTCTGATCCCTAACCAAACAAATCTATTCGCCTTGAGCCAAGGGTACTTCAGTGAACATCTTTCCTGCATGTTTGGTAAAAGCGCATGCCTTTGAGTATGTGTGTGACGGGCTTAAAATCAAGGGGTTTTCATCTTACCTGTGTGCGTTTGCCCCTGCCCTTACATCCCACTCCTGTCCTTCGGAGAGCTGTCCTAGTTTTAGCTCACACACACTGTGATACCCATCTTTCACTGGAGCCAAAGCCTTCTCCCTCTCTGTCAGATTCATTTTCCAGAGCTATTGTTCAGCTGGCACACTCCTACACCCTTATATCACTTCCACAATTCTGCTTCCCCAGCAACGAGGACACCACAAATGAGCAGAGCTCGTCTTCATGTTTCTAATTTGGGGCAATGATGTTAAATGCTAATAAAGCTATAATTTATTAACCCCAGGAAAGTATTGATATACATGACCAAAATGCAATATTCTTTTAAATGCTTACACCCATATTATATACAGACATTGATGTGCTGATTTGTTTTCTAAGTAAAATCACAATATTAATAATTTTCACGATCCACAGAACTAAGATTTATGCTTGTCAGTATAGTGGTTAGCAGTGCTTCATAACAACTTCTGGATTTAACCACAGAAGTAGTCATATCACACCCACATCCTCCTTCTTAAGATACTCTCCCCATGCAGTGGTGAGATAAGATGACAGAATTGAAATTTTTAACTTTTTGTGGTTTAACAAAGATAAACCAAATGCAATTTTTTTCTCTTATATTGATTTGAGATTGGTTCAAACATCGCAAAAAAATGATTTTGGCCAAATATTATTTTATTTTATATATTACCCACTTTGGTAAGAGTTATAATTGACAACTTAGACAAAATCTTTGCACATTATCTTGAAGTTAAATGGGGAAAAAATTGTGTGTTAAATATAAATTTTTGCATCCTTTGACACAAACAATACCAGCACATGACAGTTGCATCTTACCGAACTGCTGACCCGCACTATGAGAGGGTGTGGATAAAGCACACGTCCATTATTGATGCGAGAATGTACCGCTCTCCATAATAGCATGGCCAATCTGCTTTAATAGACTCGTAACTACAGCAGGAGTCAACGTTGCAATTTATGGATAAACTAATGAATGTTCTTCCTTTGCGTCACACAAAAGTTTATAGAAAATTGGCATGGGATCATACTGTACATATCTGATAGTGACTGACGATCATTGGCCATGGTTGATTAAACTGTAAACTGCACATAGTTGACTTAGGACTTATTTTGTCATTCTATACCACCTTTAGTCCAAATATCAATAACCTGGGCTAACAAGCTACATTTATATTAAAAATAGCTACAGATAATAGACAGGCCTAATTCGATTGTCATGGACACAAGACCCAAAAAAATGATAGCTAACCAACTAGGCCAATGTCCCTTCAGTCAGGCTAGTACTTCAGTTCCTGGTAAATTTTTCACCTACATGCGAAGGCACTATTCTTATGCTATTAAACACAAGGCATTTAATAGTCAGCGATGTTTTCTTTTCTCAAACTGGCTCATTTAAAGCTTGATGAGGGCAGTTTACATGAGCTATTTTTGAAAAAAACATTTACATACAATTACGAGCAATACACAAGAGAAAGCAGCAATCCAGAATTGTCTCATCATCCTGGATCGTGCATCTCTCATTCATGTTTCAGTTTGTGTTCATGGTTCAGTTGTCTCTCTATATGCTTTCAGGAGATGTAAAGAGAACAGGCCAAATAGGCAAAGCATCTGACAGATTGTGCCTTCTTGCTAAAGCCATTACCCATAAAACCCTTGTTAGCCTTAAGCACTTCCCAAAGGTAGGCTAGCACTGACTGGCTGCAGCAGGAGGAAAAGCACGTGGTGCGGATTTAGGCCAGATCACAGCCTGCACTCTGAGTCGTCATAAAGCTCGTCCAGAGGGCATTTGGCATACTGTATGAAGGTGCAGTGGATGCTATACAATGAACCTAGGTGTCATTTCATACCCACCTTTAGCACAAATATCAAGGCTAGCGATTTTCAGTAGTTAAATGTTATAGTTTATCATTAGAACATTTCATGCCATTGACCAGCTGCTTAGTTAAACAGACTGCCTTTCCCCTGGAACAATGTGTTTCTGATTATGCATTCATAACGTTGAATCAGAGTTATGTGTTTACTAAGCATTTAACCTCAGTGGTTCATAGGATACACAGAGGTTTTATTCACTTTAGAAGGTTTGGTCAATATTGCCAACAGATGACAAGCCTTTGAGGGCTTTCAAATGGTCTCAGTCTGCTCCTTGTGAGTTGCGTATTGACTAAAGTGCTATATAAAACCTGCACACCGCCAGTTCCCTCCCTCTTTCCATCCCCTCACTCCCTTTCCTCAGAACGAGAGCTCCTCAGGGGCTTAAATCAACTCTTCACTGGTCATGGCTCTGTCTCCATGGATACAGCTAAACGGGCGCTTTCCATGCGTGGTGGTGGCACAGAGGGGCACGTGCGAGGGCCAAGACAGGCACATGCAGGGCACAAAGACCCTAAGGAGCTCTCACTTCCAGGGCTCTCTTTTTGCTTCCTCCAAACCTTCGAAAGCTGCCAAAATGGAGAAGCTGAGACAGACAGGGAGGCGGAGAGAGAGAGAGAGAGAGAGAGAGAGAGAGAGAGCGAGAGAGAGAGAGGCTGAATAAGGCTTTGGAGAAGTATGCCGGGAGGAGTGCACAGCAGAATCAGAATGTTAATGATGCCCAGACAGCAATAAGGGAACATTCTCTCTCTTTCTCTCTCGCGCTCTCTGTCTCTCTCTATGCTGCTTCCCTCTAACAAGAAACTGTGGGCTGGATGGGTAGAGAGGCCAACATGAAAGCAAGCCATTTCTGGATATGAACACTTATTTACTGTTCCCATCTGTCTGATGCTTGATCGGCTCCTTCCTTTGCTCTCTATCTTTTACTGCTTGCTCTTCTTCCTTCTGAATGTGCACTCTCTCTCTCTCATCCTAAATCTGTCTCTTTCTCTCACTCACTCGGCTGTCTATGATGTATAGCTTCATTTTCAGCCGGCCTTTTCGGCAGAATAAGATTACAATCTGGGCAATTGAGCGAAAACTGGTTCTGGGAGAAAGAATAAAAAAAAAGAACAATAATTACAGAAAGACTAAAAGGGAAAATGTTGCCCTTTTTTAGACCCTGTGTAGCTGTTGTTTAAAAGGTACACACGCGCACACACACACGCGCACACACGTAATCCACAAATGCAGGCAGGAACTGCGAGGAGATAGACGTGAGGGCCTGAAGGGAGGGCAGCTGAGCGACAAATTGCAGGAGTAACAGGAGCAGGCTGCCAGGAGGAGAATGGACACACACTTTGGCCTTTCAAATGGCAGGACTCGTTATCATTCCGCCAAAAGGGCAGATACCAAAAAACACAAGATCGTTAATGCACAGAACACTGACATAACCAAGCTACCATGGTGAGTGCCATTCTAATTGTGAACAAAGTTTAACTAAAAAAATCAAAAAGCCAGATTTACTCAGCTGGTAATGACACTGTATAATACAACAATACAGCTGTAACGACTCTGTATAATAAAACAATTCCGAAAGCATTTTAAAATGTATTGCTATTCGTTCTTAAAATATCATTAGGTTACCAATGCTGTGTTTTATACTAGAAAGTTGTGTGAGTGTTTTGAAGTGTAAGGCCATGGAATAAACAGAACAAACTAGAGCTAGAGCATCAGACGCATCAAAACCAGAGCAGACCAGAGCCAAACTGCATTCAGACCCCATGAGTATAGAAAGAAAGAGAGGCTCTTAAATGCAAAGACTTCCTGTCAGTTCAAACCAGTTTGGTCATTCAGCTTTGACCACTCTCACCAAACAGATGTTTCGACCTGCAAAGCTGCCACTCACTTCACGTTTGTTGTTTTTTTTCGCACCAGTATGTGTAAAATTGAAATGACTGTGCGAGGAAATCCCAGGAGATCAGTTTCTGAAATATTCAAACCAGCCCATCTGGCACTGCCAACCATGCCAGAGTCAAAGTCGCTAAAATCATATTTTTCCACATTCTGATGTTCAAAGGGTTTCATAACTGAAGCACTTTACCTGTATTTGCATGATTTATGCATTGTGCTGGATAAGTGAATAAATGAGCAGGTTTAAAAGTGTTCCTAAAAAAGTGGCAAAAAAAAAATGTGCAAAAAATATCAAAATAAAAAAAAAATGTGTGTGCGGCGTGCATCAGTAAGACAAAAGGACCAGTCCAGACTGAAGAGTTTACAATCTGGTTGTCGTTCCGCGTTTTGCCTGGTGTGAGAATTCATTTTGAGAGCTCTGCACGCACATACTTGTCTTTCAGAAATCTCTCTGGTCTTCACAGTAATCTCTAAATGTCCCCCAGATTTCTATGTTGCACAGTCAGCAAACACCAGCCCTGAATTATAATGCAGCTCTGGGATTATAACCAGAGGACAAAACCCAGTAAACATAAGACTAGATTGCTCATGTAATCCCAGACTAGCATGTGTTCATCTTCGACGATGCGAGACAAACAGGAAGTTAGAATTAAAATTTCAGATTTTCTAATAGTCATGGCTGCAGTGACTGATGGAAGGTACCACAGTTAATACTAATTACACTTGGCACAACATGGCTAATACAAATCACATTATCTTCTGCACCAGCACCACCTCTGCTCACACACCATATGCTTTAGTAATCATGACTCGAGTCTTTGACTGGGACTTAATTGGTTTTTGTGTGTCGAACAGAAGTCCAGTAATGAGTAGTGTGCGTCGGTCTACTCGATGCTTGCTGTAAAGTGGCTTAATCTCTCCGCTTGAGAATGCGCATGAGATCTGGTTTCTTGACCAGAAAGCGAAAGTGAGCTGACCTCGCCAACTTCTGTAGTGGAGGAAAGTATGGCAGTCACTTCTCCCACCTTTACGTCATTGCAAGACTGTTCGAAATGATTCAATATTGACAGTTACACTGCATCTTTTGCATCGACTGTGTCAGAAGCCCTGACTGTGTTTTCCAGCTGTTCTTAAATTTTGTGCAAATATAAAAAAAAACACCTACCCACCTTCACAACCCTTCATCAGATTTAGCAGATTTTGGAGTTGACAGGAGGTAATTAGTATTTACTGTGAATAAGTGTGGGACGCCATTAGTAGCGCTTTGTCTTTGAGACCTTGGTGGTGAATACTGTATGTGTCTCCAGCTGACTGGGAATCAGGCCTTAATGTGAAAGGCCTAATCAGACGTGGCACATGGGTGCAGCAGCCATTGGAGAAAGTGAGCGAGCGGCTGGCTCGTCTCTCAGATGACATGGCTGATTTGAATATCAAAACAGAATGTAAAACGGTGATTAAAACTCAATTATGCCTCACACAGCTGAAAAGTCAATTAGAGACTTCTGAGGCCTGGAGGAGACAGATGCCAAGGTGAAGAAGAAGGGAAGGAAGTGGCAGCCCTGGGGAAGTGCTGATGACCAAGATAAGAACAACATAAGAGAGCCAGGCACGCCATGCTTGCCTCCACACACACACACACACACACACACACACATACACAACACAGGTTTATTCAGGACCTTACTTCGATCTCTGAACGTAGCCATCACATCATGAAAAAAGGAATTAAAAAAAAGCTTCCTGTCAATCCCATCATGGACCATCCATAAATTATGAGCAATTTACATTATGAGAGATTCATCTGGGAGGGTGAGAGCAGTCAGAGAGAGAGAGCGAGAGAAGCGGGGCACAAGGCTCCATATTCAAATGGGGCTCCGCCGAGAGTTCCCAGTGCTCCCACTGTTCCAAGCCCCTCCTCACTGATCATGAATTACTTATTTATGCCTCTATAATGAGTCCAGAATACAGAGAGGGGATCTGGATAGACCTGACCAGGTTGGAGACGCTGGGTTTTGATCAGTGCTGTGTAGCCACGAGGGAGTCCCTTTCACTGAGCTGAAATCCATCAGACCTTGAACCTGCAGGCGGCCAGCAAATCAGCGAGAGGGACACTTTCTGAACATATGCAGTGTGAGCCATGCCGCTAGCATTGGTTGAGTTTAGTGTGATCCCCAAAGACCCTTTCCATGAGGAAGTGAAATGTTTGAGAGTTGGTAACACAGTTTAACCCTGTGTATTAAATATTCAGCACGTGCTTCTCAAAGATGACCCTGGAGGAGTTGAGGCAAAACCTTTAGCATGCACACAGAGCTAATGTCTTTTTCATGTCCGGAAATACTCGGATGTTTAGAAAGGAAAGGGACTAAACACTCTGAAAGAAATGTGGCAATGGTGTCCCGTTATTTATGTTTTCAGGGGCTTTGTGGACAAAAGGCAAGCACGTGGTTGCACGCTATCCCCAGACTTCATAAACCCAGAGGGATTACTGTTTGCATGTTTTCTAAGATTTGCCAGATACCATGGCTATGGAACCAAAATCAGTAATAAACTTAAAAGCTTTTCTGGATTAGAAAATTACACTAGATTATACAGTGAGAAACGTAGGTCTGAGATACACACAGTGATATGGCTATTTAGAAATCTTCAGAAAAGAGCATATTCCCAACATCTCATCTTCAAGCTGAAAAGAGGTTTCAAGCTATGTATTGATGTCAAGGCTGAGCACTCCAACATGCTCCAGCAGTCTGTATTACCATTTAAAAGAGAGGACTGGAACAGGGTGCAATAATCTATAGCTATGTGAGTAAGAGAAAAACGAGACAGAGTTATTTAACCTGGCTCTCTGATTGGCTTTGATATAAACTGAAGATTCTCCCATAGCACTTCTTTCATTGTTTTCTGTCGGAAAACAAACAAGCCTGGCCCTGCCTGGCATTTCTCAGGCTATTATGCATGCATGTACAAGTACATGTGTGTAAACAGAGTAGGTACTGGAGAAACAAAAACGCAAGTAGCTCTAACCACCGTATGAGGAAGTCATATAAAAATCTGAGTCCCAGCTCTGTTACCACCTTGTCTTTAACACATTATAAAACTCACTGTTAAACAACCACCAAAATGCTATACTGCGAAGTTCAGATTTTACACCCTACCTCCATGTTTAATTCAGCCCAGTGATACATTATACAAACTAGACATTTCAGATACAATAATAAAGCCAGAAGAGAATTTGAAACTGGTCATGTACACCCATTTAAACATGTCCCGCTCTCTGATACATACCTGTGAAAGTTCCTCACCTCCACTCTGGCTCTACCTGAAATGATTTTCAAAGTGTGCCATAGCCACTAACGGTTACCACCTCCTCCCTGTTCGCGGGCGGTCCCTTTTTCTTTCACTCTCAAATGAAGGTGTGAGCTGTGCTCCCCAACTGCTAAATCGACGCTATTGATCATTTCATTTCCTCCTCCTCTCCTCTCGTCGTTACACAGACCCAATGACAGGGAGATTTGAGCACTTCATGTGGGGCTTCAGGACAGTG
Source organism: Clarias gariepinus (assembly GCF_024256425.1). NCBI lineage: Eukaryota > Metazoa > Chordata > Actinopteri > Siluriformes > Clariidae > Clarias > Clarias gariepinus. The sequence continues at coordinate 19,040,049 of NC_071103.1, read as the reverse complement.
GCCAGCACATGGCCTGCAGGAGAAGCCTGGGGCTATGTGAGAGCTGGTTAGTGGCACTGTTAATGCAGGATCTTTCAATCTGTGCCAATATCAACCTACATCAGCACAGGAGAGCAACCAGACACATATTACATCACCTAACAAAGAAAGGTCCAGGTCTAGCAGCATGAAATCTTTGCAGTTTGGCATGCCATTTCACTATTGAACGCAATTTCCTTTGGAACCCTGTAGTCCATTATGCTGTTAAACGCATTGCATAGCAGGTATTCCCGGTTTCAATTTACTGCTTTTAACTAATAAAGTCATAATATGCACTATAATACATAGGCATGATGGACAAATGAAGCTAGCTTTAATGCCACTTAAAGTTAAAAGACTTCGTGTTCGAAAAAAAAGAAAAAAAAAAAAGAAACTGATTAAAGTGAAATTGGAATTGTTTCCATTTTTACAGTTTATCTGTTCCAGAGGTAAATATTAGCCATGTAACACTTGCCCTAATTGGCTTTCTCTTGTAAGAATAAAATATTCTTTCTGCACATACTTGCCCCATGTGGGGGTAACATTAGGTGACCTGAGTTCCCGGGAGGAAATTTTGCTTCTATTCACGATTGGTGAATAATTCTTTCCCGCCTGTGTCTTTTATCCACTGGGTTTCTGTCTGTGAAAGGGGACAGCTTCACATGATTGGCTCGCAATTTCATACACAATAAAGCATCTACCAATTATTGATGAGACTGAATCCTTCTTAATGCAGTTAATTAATACTCCTTAATAATTAACCAATCATTAATGCAGAAGGTGGGATTTATTAGGATAGAAGGAAAGCCTAACCAAACCACAAAGTTAGAGTAAAATACTTTTGTCTTTCTTCAGTTATATTCCTGGCAGATCCAATAGGTCCACAGAGGGCAGAACCACTTTGCTCATATCATTCATTTATTCATTTTCTATGCCAGGGTCATGGGGGTCTGGAGCCTATGCCAAGAGAGTACACTTTTGACGCACACAGCCAATCGCGCACTATGGCCAATTTCGGCAGCAGCAATTGACCTAATCTGCATGACTTCAAACTGTGGGAGGAAACCGAAATACTTGGAGGAAACCCACCAAACATGGGGAGAACTCCACACAAACAGGCCGAGAAGCGAATCGAACCCTCGACCCTCGGATCAGTGTCCATGTAAACAGTTACAATTATTGCCCACGTGAACGTGACTGTCAAGTATGTTGGATGAATAAATAAATAAATAAATAAATAAATAAACACTGAGTAAAATTGGTATACATATGTCATGGTATTCAGCAAATGAAAACAGAAAGACAACAGGAGAATAAATAAAGCAAAGATATAAAAGGAAAAATAACTCAGGATCATTAAGAATGATCATAAACTCTGCTCTGAAAAGACACAGCTCTGAAGTCGTTTAGCCAATGAACTCATACTAGCCAGCTAGTGAGTAATGGGAACTGCTGGTTAGTTTTTGTTTTTTTTTGTATTTCTTGCTGTAAAACCTGGTGGATGATTTAAACATGCCTACTTGTCTCTATGTGTATATTTATTACTGTCTTGGGTAGCATCTGCAGCTTATAACAAATCCCTCTGACAGGCTGAAGCACACAATACACAGACTAGACGCTTAAAATATATATACAAAAAAAAAAAAAAGACAACAGGTTGCTGTAAACGTAACAGGTAAGAGCAATACCCGCAGGGGAAGCGACCAAACAATTTAATTGCATTCCTTTACTTAGCTAGCAAACAATAGCTTTTTTCTAGTTAGCTAAACCTCTGATTTCATTTTAAAAACTGCTAAATGAATTAGTTTCAGCGTGATACATTGTTTACAACAGGACAAATGTGTGGGTCCACATACCAGACTGCATACCATCACATTAACCAGTATACCAGTATAACATTGGCATCATTCTTATTTATGGATGATGTGTTTATTACGTTTATTTACTGTTTATTGCTATCATAAGACTTGGAACCCAGTCTTGAATTATCTCAGAATGGCTACTACGGACTCATAGCCATGCAATTAATGTGTAGTATAGAAAGATGCAGCAAAATCCCTGAAATAAAATTTTCTTCCTTGCAGTAGAATTTTTTTTCTTATTGCACAAAATTCCATAATGTGTCCTGTAGCTTTAAAGATAACTGAAAAGTATTAAACAAGAATCTCCCACATATCTGCAGCATAACGGATAATAAGGACAAAATATTAAAATTCTGAAAATGGTTTGAAAGTGGACTTTAGCACTCCTTTTCCAGACTAAAGCAGTGCCCATTTGAGAACAGCAGGGTGCATTCTGGCCCTTAACATGGCTTTACTTTATATCTCACCTTTCAAAGTCTGGAGATTGAAGAAAACAAGTTTTCTAGCTTCAGTGATAAAGGTGCCAACTGCTACGTCTGAAGCTGCTCCATCCTACAAATATCACAGGCCAATTAGAGAGCAACAGAACTGGAGCGCTCCACTTCGGAAGAATAGAACCTCCGATCTCCATGGTAACACAGATGGTGGTCCAGAGTTGTGAGTCGTTCTAATAGTGAGCAGTAAAGATATATATATTTTTTTTGGTCAAAAGCATCAGGTTTTGAAATGGAGGGGAAAATTACTGATCATTCTGAAACCCCCTCAAACAAGACTCTCCATTTTCCCAGTTGTACTGGCGTGATTATTATGGGTATGAAGAGCAGGTATAGCTCAGCAGGTAGTAATACAGGCAGCAGAATTCTTGAATAGTCGAAAAGTTGGTTCCAACTGTAATATCTGACAAAGAAATTCATGTATAGGAGTATCAATGGAATGAGAAGAGAGAAAAAATACAACATTATATAGACAAATTCATCACAGGCGGTGACAAGAGACCAAACGATACACTTTGTGGAATGAGTGATCTGGTGTGAAGGACAGGTGTTTGAGCTGAGAGCAGTCCTCAACCAGCATAAGAGAAGCTGTCTGGAGTATTAGGTTTCCTGACTTCTCATTATCTATCCATCTTTTCCCCCTTATGGTCAAGTTCAATTGGCTGCTCTTTCATTTCCCACTCTAGCACACAGGTGTGTTTTTAGAGCCACTCAATGTCTCAGCTTCTTCTGTATGCACAATTCAATTGGTGGGAATGTAGTGACCATGAAATATATACAGATTAAAAGGTAACTTCCAAATTAATCATCAAATTTTTACATTCATTAATTACGCCAACATGAAATGCTCCACCATGCTAGCCTAAGTCTGTGATTTGGTTGCTTTGGCCATTACAATGTAATAAATTCTGACAGGTTTGTAAGCTACTACCAACATAGACCAGGGATGTACAATTTGATTATAAAATGTTTTTGTTTTTTTTATCACATTTCAATTATTTTGACACACTTTGCAATTGTGGTATGAACTGCAATATGTAGCCCTTAAATTGTAAGATTTTGTCCAACCATATTTATCCATACGTATCTAAAAGTACATTAATACTTAATAATTTATTGACAAACTCTACATAAATTCCTGATTTTGCATCTATGACCTGCAATAAACTTCTGCGGTTAAATAATTGCACAAGTTCATATTGCTATTTCGGATTTTATGTAATTAATTGTGTGGAACTGATACAGACCGAAAAAAAAAAAACACGTATGATTATGGTCTCTACAAAAAAGTCAGTCATTAACATTTCATTTATGATTATATAGTGTTCCGTGTACGAGTGGATGATAGGATAATAATATATCCCTATCTTGATGTATTATGTCACAATACAATTTTCTCAGATATTATGGCAAATTGCAATATCTTTTTATAGTATATAAAACACCTTTTCAATTATAACTGTAAACAATTTAAGGTTAGAATGTTGTAACATTTGAATGATTTTTATAATAATTAGCAAAATTGTTAATTCTTTGTTCATTTTTATTTCCTGTCACTGACTGTTAAACCTACCTGCCCCTGATCAGCTACAAATAAAAACTAACAGTCCAGACATGAAATCTACTTATCCCAGACCCGAGGTCTACCCCTGCCTTGACTGCCCAGCAAAACCTTACATCAATTTCTCAATGCTATCAGGCAGAGGTCCCTGCAGTTAGATATTAAGTAGCAGTATCAAGCCATGTCAGGCTCCATTGTAAGGTCATTCATCACTGCAGAGGTGCAGGTCATAAGGGTGAATATTGTTCAGCCTCTGATTGTATAGAGTTGGTTAATATGAAAACGTCTACAGTCACAGAGATATTGTTTCGTAATCAACCAAAATCAATTTGCTCAAGTGTACAAGAACGAGGGGTAGCGCAGGTCATGATGCTCCTGGTGTTCCATGTGTCCGTGGTGGCGCGCACACACCCACGACGATAGCTGCACCAAAGCCCTGAAGCGGCTAATATCTGCAAACATCCTAGCACTTGCTGCTTGGAGAATTAGGAGGGGAAAATGCTGTAGATTGCAACAAGAAAAATGTATCAAAAGCTGCTGTTTTAGCAGACTTGCAAGCAAATTCTGGGAATAAAAAATAAATAAATAAAACATGAAAGTTGCAAAAAAAAAAAAAAAAAAAAAAAAAAAGAAGAAGAAGCCCAAAGCAGACTTTAGTCAGACTTGCTGACTAAAATCTCTAAATCAGGCAAGCAGGTCAGCAAATGTTATAGCTAAGGCACTGCACCAAAACTTAAAATATATTCAAACAGATTCAAATAGATTTGAAGTCCTAATCAGAATAATTCAAATGGGTAAAAAAAAAAAAAAAAGTGGGCAAATGATAGTGTGCTTTAAAATGACACTGTGAGACAACAAAGCAACATTGCAATCATACATAGATCTTATCAGTGGCTTGAGCAACAGAGACGTGTTTGCTTCATAAAATCATGAGACCGTGTGAGTGTGCAGGCTGAGTTAATGACAAGACCCTGCCCAGTTCTGGCAACGTAGCTCAAGCTGGTTTTTCTACATTGCCTTAACAGCTCCATGAGGTCTACTCAGAGAAGCCTTAATCCAGCTAAGACCCACTTTATGCACTGTTCAATACAGTGTGAATACTCCGCTTCAGGCAAAGACACTTTGGTTTTTGGGGGCACACACAAATTTAATTGGGGATATTTTACACCATTGAGATGGTTACTAGTGTTTCTTAGTGTTTTTAAGGCATAAATCTCCTAAGAGGATGCAGCCACACACAAGTTACTACTCAAAAACATTATAATTATATCAACAATAATAATCATCATCATAATTAATTCATATATTCAATCTAATACCATAATTCAATATAAATAATAATAATAATAATAGTTTGATTAAATTTTAAACAAACAAATGGCTCAAAATGGCAAACAAAGAGTGATGAAGCAAAACACAATAGAAAATTAAATATTATGCTATGTGGAAAGTGGGGCCTGAACAAGCAAACAAATCGTGCTAGATGTCAAAACACTAAACATTTTCCATCACAGCACTTCACCAAACTCCTGTTGGTCTGTAGATTAGGTACGGACAATGTGGCATCAAGCAGTGGCAATCAGAACCACGCAGTTTAATAGCTCTGCCCCTTCTTGACGAGTGCACATTTTTCTCACAGAGAGGGTAGAGGACTAATCCATTGCCCTGAGGGGCCACTTACATTAATTGGCAGGTTGTGTGGGCACTGCTGTAGCATTAAACCCATAAGAGGCGGACTTCCTTCTCATCTGGAGTAATGGGTCCTTCACACCCATCATCCCTTTATTCCAATCAGTCCTTTGAGCAAGTCAGGCCTCTTCAATGCTGTTCCAAATTGTTTACTTAAATTAGATAAATGAGTCACAGAATGAAAGGCTAAGACAAAGCTTGCACATCTGTGTTGACCAGGGTGAAATAAGGATTCTAGGCATGACACATTCAAAGAACCAAAATGGTTTACATACAAATCTCTGTCTCTGGCAGCATCACCAAGATAGCAAAAAGAAAAAAAGTATTAGAAAGTAGGCCATTGTGATTTGGTACTGAATATGAACAAAAAAAAGGTTAAACTAAGTTGTAAAAATCTGGTGAGCCAGCCAAGGTCCTAGCTTCACCCTCCACTTTGAGATAATTGTTTTTTGAGGATCTAATTGGTGATGGGCCTTTTCAATTCCCTTTCACCCTTGTTAGTACAGACATGCTTGGCAGGGAGTGAAGTTAAAACAGATAAAGCCAGAGATCTACAGTCATTTTATCTAAGGTCTTCTCTCGCTGCCTGAATGCGGGCAGGAATATAGAGCAATAAACTGCAATGCAATGAGCATCAATTTATAGGGAGGTCAGGAAAGGCAGAAAAAGCGAAAGTGAAAATAAAGGCAGAGAGACATGCAGGGAAGATGTAAGAAAAGATGTAGGGGAAGGGAAAAAATCCCCCCTTTCTCATTTATAACAAATCATTCAAAACGAAGCAAATGTTTGTCAACCTCAAGGATATGCACATAAATAGTAGGATCCATTATTAACCCACAATCATCTCCTTCTGCCAGGATGTTATTGAAAAAGGCCGGCCTGGCGTGTTTTGGACCCACAGGATGAATGGGTGGTTGGAAACATATGGCACTAGACCCAAAGCAATGCAGAGCAGGATTTTTAGTCACGCCACTATGCAGTTTCGGGGGAACTGGAGTTTTCACACAGACACACACACACAGACAGAGAGACACACACAGACAGAGAGACAGAGACAGACACAGACAGAGAGACACACACTCACAGACAGACAGACACGCGCACAGACAGAGACACGCGCACAGACAGACAGACAGACAGACACGCGCACAGACAGACAGACAGACACGCGCACAGACAGACAGACAGACAGACACGCGCACAGACAGACAGACAGACAGACACGCGCACACACAGACAGACAGACAGACACGCGCACACACAGACAGACAGACACGCGCACAGACAGACAGACAGACACGCGCACAGACAGACAGACAGACAGACAGACACGCGCACAGACAGACAGACAGACAGACACGCGCACAGACAGACAGACAGACAGACACGCGCACAGACAGACAGACAGACAGACACGCGCACAGACAGACAGACAGACAGACAGGCGCACAGACAGACAGACAGACAGACAGGCGCACAGACAGACAGACAGACAGACAGGCGCACAGACAGACAGACAGACAGACAGGCGCACAGACAGGCGCACAGACAGACAGGCGCACAGACAGACAGGCGCACAGACAGACAGGCGCACAGACAGACAGGCGCACAGACAGACAGGCACACAGACAGGCGCACAGACAGACAGGCACACAGACAGGCGCACAGACAGACAGGCACACAGACAGGCGCACAGACAGACAGACAGACAGACAGGCGCACAGACAGACAGACAGACAGGCACACAGACAGGCGCACAGACAGACAGGCGCACAGACAGACAGACACGCGCACAGACAGACAGACAGACAGACAGACACGCGCACAGACAGACAGACAGACAGACAGACACGCGCCAGACAGACAGACAGACAGACACGCGCCAGACAGACAGACAGACAGACACGCGCCAGACAGACAGACAGGCGCACAGACAGACAGACAGACAGACAGGCGCACAGACAGACAGACAGACAGACAGGTGCACAGACAGACAGACAGACAGACAGGCGCACAGACAGACAGACAGACAGACAGGCGCACAGACACACAGACAGACAGACAGGCGCACACACAGACAGACAGACAGACACGCGCGCACACAGACAGACAGACAGACAGACACGCGCGCACACAGACAGACACGCGCGCACACAGACAGACAGACAGAAACGCACACACAGACAGACAGAAACGCACACACAGACAGACAGAAAGACACGCGCACACAGAGACAGACAGACACTACTACTAAAGACTGAAGGGCTGGAGCCTATCCGAGGAGAGACGGGGTACACCCTGGACAATTTGTAAACCCCAATTAGGCTAATCTGCATGCCTTTGAACAGTAGGAAGAAACCAGAGTATCCAGAGCAAAACCACCAAGAACAGGGAGAACATGCAAACTCAATGCACACAAAAGTGGAAATCGAACTTGGCCGCAATTGGAACCACTAACCACTAAGCTACCATGCCGCTACATCACAAGTTGTTTTTTAATATATTTTTTTAATTAGGAATACTTTCTTATTTAAGTTTTCTTTCTTCATGACTTTTTTTAGGAAAGTGGATTTACTTAAAATGCAAAATAGCTATAGAGGTTTAATCCTGCCTCAGACTTCAAACCTCTACCTGCCATGCTCCCTAGCTCTGAGAGCTACACTACAATGGGAACTTTCAGGTAAAGATTTGGGCTGAGCTGCACCTCCATCTCCTCCTGGTTTAAACCATCCCTTTGAAGTGCAGTGATATCGAGCTTTTGAGATAGCCTCAGCCTTGTGGGACATTGGCACAGACGCACAGGATTACAAAGACCAAAAGGAGTCAGTGGAGTGATTGGAGGCTGTGGTTAGCACATGGGGCGCAAGGATTTCCTATTAACCCAGAACCGTTGCCTTAACAAACAACTAAAAGCAATGAAAAACACACAGATGGAACAGGATATTGTATCTGCGCCTCAGAAAACAATTTGTTGAAAACAGATGTTGTTCAATTGTCATTGCAGTATCTGCTTTTGCTGTTCAATTACAAAAGGAAAGTTTACGCAGAGGTTTCTGGGAAGGCATGGACATTAGCGCGCTAGTCTCATCCGTCTGAGGGGCACACAGGAAAAACATCTTGCTTCATGAAATCAAGCACTTTAGCACATGTTAAAGTGAGAAAATGATGTATGTATGCACACAAAGACTTGGGTTAAGCCATAACAAAAGGATTGTTTAATAGTCACTCAGATAAGATTCATGTATAATTTGTTTGCCAAAATATTACAATGGAATCTTTAGTATAATACATGGAAAGAAAGATCAAACAACATAAAATATGATGGTGAATATACAGGAACGGGCCCACCACAGAATCATCACTGGTGAAGTGCCATGGGCGGGTCATGATGTCATGGTGTGGTTTTGATGACACAGTGTCAGACATGTCAATGTTTGGGGGGTTTCAGACACCTCAATATCACTACTAGTTTTACAAACAGACCAGAAATATATAGCAAAACAATCCTGTAGTTAGACTGTGGAAGAGCCGGTGCTGCAATTTGTACAACAATGGCAAGGAATAAAGCAACAACCAGCATTTTAAATCAAGTTTTTCTCCATTCTATGCAAATTGGTTATGATGCTGTAAAGTGACAAACACCCAGCCTAAAGGATTTCTTGGACCAATTCTTCAGTGCGTGAAACGACATTAATTCAATCCCCCACTCACAAGTTTTGCTTCTACCTTATTTCTCATTTACTGCTTGCTGCAGCAAAATGGAAGAATAAAAAATGCATACATAAAAAATTGAAGATTCTTTTATATATGCATTTACAATATAAGACCTCTTGTTAAGCGTGTATGGAGACATTATGAAGAACGATAAAGCTTAAAGAGTAGCAGAGATTATTGGTGTCTCTAGCGAGTGTATGCAGCAAGCAAATTTATGTTGCTTTGCTAATCTGCCATCAAAGCTAGCACAAAGCCTAGCAAGTAACCTAATGTACTTTATTTATACCTATAAAATTTCTCCCCCTGTACATCATCACAATGAGTTTTAAATGAAACAGTCAAGAGGAGACATAAGTGTGGACTTCCAGCTTTAACTCTTATTAATTCTCATATTACCACCAGCTATTTTTACCCAAAAACTGTATTTATATATAGCGGTATTTTTTAATAATTGCAGTCAGTGACTGGCTGAAGGCTTGAATATGCACATCACAAAATGAAAAGAGTTTCCTTCCTTGAGATCCTTTTCCAGGCCTTTACTGTAGACACCTTCTGTTGCTGCTCATTTGTGAGTCTTTTTAACTTTAGTAGTTGAAAAGCATAATCAATTGGGTTGGGTCTCTTTAAGAAAAAACACTTCTTTAGCTTGGGTTGCATTCGGGGTATGTTTGGGGAGATCATACATCTGTAATGTGATCTGTAATGTGATCTGTAATGTGATCTCCAATCTGTTCAATCAAAGAAGGTATAGATCTACACTTCAGGATTCATCCAGCTACTTTTATCAGCAATCATCAATAAACACCAGTACCAAAATGATATAAAGCAGGTACATGTACAGCTGTACATGGCCATCCCATAACACTTCTGAGCCCTTCTTTCCTTTAAGATATCATTTTGGTACTAGTTAGGATTGCATAAGAACTGGACAGGCTTTTTTTTCCCCTCGAGGTTCTCAAGTCCCAACAGTTTTTTCAGTGGTTTGCATTTCAAGTTAAAACCAGTATGCAGTAGTACCTTGACTTTCGAATGACCTGCCTCACAAATTTTCTGCTTAAGAATTAAAATTTTGCAAGAAATTTATATTGGCATACAAAGCATTTCCGGCCTACGGAATCATAAATAAAGGTGCAAAAATATGATTAAATGGGTGGCTAAAATGAATTATCTGCATTTTATTATTTCCTTGGGGAAAATGCGTTTCGCAATACAAAATTTCTCCTCAAGAACTCTTTTTAAGTAGTCTCTGTTAAATTAAATTTGTATGCCGAATTCGTATTAGCATGCATGAAGGTGTTTCTTGAGTGGAGACTTTGACAATGATACAGCTACCTCCTTTATCTTCTCCAAGGAAAGATTTCTTAAGCTGTCTTCAGTGGTCTTTCAGGCTTTTTGGTGCTGCTGAGCTCAGCAGAGCATTCTTCCATTTGGAAGGTTGTTGCCAAATTTTTGCTTAGGCCACTCGTAAAGAATTAACTGATCAGCCTAAACCACCTATTACAAAACCTAAACCACCTATTACAAAATAAAAATAACTCTACAATGCACCCCACAAGTGGCAAGACTTGCACTTAGAAAACACACACACACAAGACAAACCCAAATTTGATTAAATGGTACAATTCCAAGGTGGCTCAACAAGCCAGTTGCCCAGAAACCCTGCTCTACCTCATATAACCCTACCAGTGAAACACCTACTATCATGTCACTGTATTGTCTATGTTGAGAATGATTCACCACCCAAAAAATATCAACACCCTGCAAGGGTACTTTTAAGGTGGCTGTTGCTGATTGTCTGGTGGAATTAAAGTTGAACTCGGTGCACATGTATTCTTCACCACAGCCTGCTTTCTGATTCGGAGTGATTAAGAGGGAACAACTCTTTAACATCTCCAGAAAATCAATGAGTCCAATTACAGATGTTTTTTGGCAGTGCAGCAGCCCTGCAGAGACCGAAAAACCTGTATTAATTAGGTGAGAACAGCTCATAGCCATACAAACTTGGTGGTACAAAAATAAAATCACGTAAATTAGTTTTGAAAAAGAACATTGTGTCCTGGGTAAATACTTTTTAAAAAAGCACACTTTGTAAATGTTGGTGTAACTGAAATCTATCTCGAAATCTCTAGAATAATAATAGCATCTTTTTTCAGTATGCTAAAATCAACACTACCAACTCTACAAAGATTAGAGTCAAACACAGGTTCTTTGCACTCTTTTTCAGTAGCGTTATTGACAAATTTAGTCAAAAAAAAACAAAACAAAAAAAAACAAGAAAGAAATGCAACCCAAATGTTATTAATATTGACCTCAGCTGCCTGACTTTAAGTTTTATAGAAGGTTTTGTCTCTTCCCCTGAGCTCGCGTGACATGTGAGGACTCGGAATAAATGTTGGCACATAGTAGCACTGGGACGGATGGCAGTTTTGACAGGCGTGAACAGAGGGAAGTGGGCTGAACCCACACATCCAAGATCAGCAGACTTAATAAGGCTTCTGTCCATCAAAATCAAAAAATCTGTTCAACCAATTATAACCCCTTCTCTGTTTTCTTCCTACTGCTCTCTTATATACAGTCCTACACTTTCTTTGATGGCCAGTAGCACTCTACCATTCAGCCATGGATGCATCTAAATGCACCAATGTTGAACAACACCTAGAATGAGAGCCTTTATAGAAGCTTCATATGGCTCCACTAAAAAAAAAAAAAAAAAGAAAGAAAAATCACAGTAAGCTGTCAAAGTAAACAGAGGCACCAGTAAGCAGAGGAGTACCAGCACAGAAAGAGAAAGTGTGAAGTGAAGATGACTGTGCTGTCCAATCGTCTGTGGGCACCAAGGTCAAATCCAGGCATGCATCTGGCCAGCCATCTGGTCCCAGCAAGCACTGGAGATACCCTGCCACCTGCATGAGCGCTCTAGCCAATCATCACATTTGGTGGTGGTAGTATATGTATGCATGTATGCATGCATGTGCATATCGATCTGTGTGTGTGTTTGCAGTCCCCAAGGATTGGTGGTCCATTCTTGGAGGCTGATTCCACTGGGATGTGCACCAGGTGGGCTGTTTAAGTATCTGCTGTACTTCAACACTCAAAGCTTTTATTCAGTCTTTATTGCTCTTTCGCAACATAACCAATCTTTCATAATTCTGTTTTAAACTAGCCATTTCTCTCAGTCTTTCTCAAACACCAAAAAAAATAAAATCTACTGACCGCAAAAACAACCCAGCAGAGCGGGTTGTATAATCAGGGTGATATCTGGTTGCTGAGATTGCCACAGCATATGATTTATATATTAATATTTTTACACTCAATCCATCAAGCCATTCATTAAGCCCTTGCACCCTGCAGATGTGAACACTGTCATTGTGGAAGACAGCACTTCCATCAGGATAGAAATGTTTCATCATAGGATAAAATTGATCAGTCAGAATAGCTGAGAAAAGCCTTCCCTTTAAGATGACGAGAGGAACCAAACCGAGCCCCCAAGAGCATAATAAATTTGATATGACTATAATAAAAGTAATTTGAAGCTTTATCAAAATGTGTATTGATCCATTCCATTATTTCATTAGATCAAAGTAATGTTTTTGTCAGATGGGCATTAAGTAAATAGTGCCATTAAATGGCTATTAATATAGGTTTTGCAAGGAAAGAAATGTTTGCTTTATATATATGTAAGTTATATCAACTTGATCAGCCAATGTGGGTGATTTCTGAAGGACTGCTGCTATTCCAAATGCCTTAAAGCCACTGTACATTATATTCAAAATGGCTTAACTTAATTACATTTTCTCATTCATTCATGACTGCAACTGCTTTCTTTATATTCATCATGGGAACAAAATGGGGTATACATTAAAGAGGAATAGAGAAAACATTAATGAGACTGTACAAAAATGATAGACGGTTGTTGTGAAGCTTGGTGCAACTGCACATACAGCGCTTACAGGGAAGCCATAGTCAGTAAGGTACTGTAGTTAGGCAAGGAGCTGTGGTTGTTGAGTCAATCTTTCACGAGTAACCTAAAGAGGTTGTAAGGATAATGATAAAATGATAAAATTAACGACGTCCTATTCGTTCAATGTATTGTACAACTGCTTTACTGTTAGAGCGCGACAGTGGGAAAAATATATTTTCTTTCGTTTCGATACATTTAAGATGAAGCACTTTATATTAAAGATTTTACATGCTTAACTTGAACGCTACATTTTAAAAAGTAATTTAATATTACTTAAAGAGAAAACTACATCATTTAGATCATAAATATTCATCCACAATTTAGGGCAACTCACTAGAAAGAAACTTACAGTACATATCTAGAAGAAAACATAAAATGTAGATATTGGTGAGTGAAAGCAGATCACAGCCTCTTAGACTATAAGTTCCCAGCTGCACATACTGGACCACTGCCTATAATGGTTCCATCATGCTTTCACAAGTCCTCACTAGTTCTTTGGAAAAGCTTTCACTGCTCAGCAATCCCAAACAATCAACTTCATGCAATGCATGCTCCAGTTCGTTATCTGACATCTAACCAGAAGCATATCTGAAATGCCTGTGATAATATAAATGATTAGGATTGATTGGTGGAGAAAATATGTGCATTCTCAGAGAAATGTTTGGATGTAAATCATGTTGATATCATAAGAAACTAGCTAAAACTACAAAACTTCTAATTCTGCTTTCTAAAGATTGTCTTTCCACAGACAAATGGCCACAAGTATGATATAACTGATGCTATTATCTAAATATTCAAAAATATTGCTATAAAATATGCCTATATCACACATCATTAACTCCGCATCGCCCCATCCTCCTACACATCTTCCTCAAAAAACCCAGGATTTGATTTATTCTTAAAACAGCAATTTATTTTATTTTTTTTTTTTTTTTTTTTTTTTACAGGATTTTGTATTTCATTTGCACTGTTCAACTTGACATAGCTGGACAAAAAAAAAAAATCTCTCTCCACATAACACCCCGAGGTGACCAACTAGTCCAAGATAATGCAGCTGCCCTGGACTTCAATTTTCTGCCAAATCAAAACGCATTTCCTTTAGAGAATGCAATTGTGTTGCACCATGACAAAATCAACAAAAGATTCCAGACGTCAAGAGGAAATAAAGTGGGTTATTTTGAGTCAGACATTTCAGCAAGATGTTTCCCATTGGTTCTTACCTCAATGGTCATCCAGTGATACTGCAGAGTGTCAGGCACATGACAAAGAGCATGAGAAATGTGTTGGATGAAACGCTGGATCTCTCCAGGAAGTCGTGATATTCCTCAATCTGAAGAAGGAAAAAACACATTTTTGCCCGTAAGTAACAAAGAAAGGCAGCCATAATTTACAACATGCCATTTTATGTGTGTTATACAAAAAAAAAAGAAGCATCCAAAAATGTATAATTTTTTTTTTTTTTGCTTTTTTAGCACCATCGTTTATTTACAGCACTAGTACTCGTTGCCAAATCTCACAAAGCAAAAGTAATTCATAGAGAAAGCGCAGCCCTCATGCATGACAAAAAGGAAGCACTGTTCACTTAACATTCATTATGGGTAGAATTTTAACCAAATCTCTACAAATCCAATTCTGAGGCTATCCAAATCTGTGTAGAGTGCAATCTGTTCCTTCAATCTGCTGCGAGTTAACACTCCTCTCAGCCAGTTTTCTTTACTTGTGCAGACCTGCAACACTGGGATGCTCTACTTCACTACCTCTCTTTGCTTTTGTCTGAGCTTGTGTCTGGTGTGTATGAATCTCCTTGGAGTAGTCTCCAAATCGAAGTTTCCACACTTTATCGGCATGTCTGTCTGCTGGCAAAGAACAAAGTACATTAAACCTGCTTACATCGTATGCGCAGGGCAGCAGCGCCAATTTGCCTCTCTGGAGAATAATAGAGACAATACATGAGAAACTTTGATCTAATTACAGTCATGTTTAATATTTTAAGATAAGGTTCGACTTACAAAGCCCCCCTCAGGGCAGGCTAAATTGGTTGTGCTCTTGGAGAGAGGTCTCTTAATTCGAGGAATTAAGAATCTATGAATTATAGACCAGTAGAAAATGTTAAATGCCTTTTTTTTGCGTGTGACTAAGGTAATTTCGAGCTGCCTAAGAAAGCAGAATAGAAAATTGCCCTGAAAATTCAATATTAGCAAAGCTACAGTTTCCAGTTCTGATTTATGAGAGTGAATAGCCAACATTCAAGCTAAGACGTCCATCCAAAGTGCTGTCAGCGTTCTGGAGCGTTTCCATAAAGCTCCTTGTGGCCCATTTATATGGAGCAAACCTAAAAACATAACAATTCACTTCAAGGCCTCAAGCTCACCCATATATTTTGTGGACAACTACAAAACGGCCAACTCGAAATCAACCCACAGCCTGAGTGCTGCGTCTGGCTCAGTCTGGCTTTTAAACCTAAAATGAAACTATCCGCAAGCACCTGGACTCAATCCAATTCCAGTGCAGCACTCTGTTCTTTGTTGCCGAGATGCGGCGGGCATCCTGGGGCCAGGTTCTGTTAGGTGGGTGTTCGAGCAGCATTTCTCCAAGGCTTTTAACACAGAAACTAAAGCTCAGGAGGCAGCTGGTTATCTCCTGCTCCCTGGAGTTCAGGTAAAGGGAAAGGATTGACAATTTTTCTATACCATAGTACAAGTATCTTTATAGTTTATATATCTTTCACTGTTGCAGGCCTCCCTCAACAAATGTGCCTTACATTACTGTAGCTAAGAATAGCCAAGAGCAGAAAAGCAGAGGAACAGAACTTGAACGAATCAGTGTTGATTTGGGGTTCATGTGATATGTTTTGGGCAGGCAGCCAGCATATTATTGTGTTTTATGCTTTACTGAACTGGTTCCAGAAGGTTGTTTCAGTTTTCTTCGTGTCCTTCGTCCTCAGAAAAATTATACTGATTTGTTTTGAGCTCTCCCTCACTCACCCTTTTCTACTCTTATACTATACAGAGTAGCGGGAGACCTGGAGCCTATCCCAGGGGACTCTGTGTAGTAGGCAGGTTATATCCTGGACGTGGTACCCATCCATCACAGGACACACAAGCACACACACACACACACACAGGCAATTTGGAAGAACAAATTATCCTAATCACTTTTTTTTTTTTTTTTTACCTGGGAACAAAACCCCCAAGCATGGGGAGAACATGCAAAGTTGGGACTCGAACCCTCGACCCAGGAGGTGCAAGGCTACAGCGCTAACCACTACGCCACCTGTTTGAACTCAAGACACCAAATTAATTTATTAAAAAAAAAAATTACCCAGTATTACCCAGGTGTCTTAATACCATGCCAATTTAACCCAGCCATCAAATGGTTCGAAAACGTTAACCTTTGAGGACATAGAGCAGCTGCGGTACAGCTGTACTCGTCCATTCACTTATATTTCTATAACACTTTTAACAACAGGCGCTGTCGCGCGGCAGTTTTATAGAAATCCAGATGTAGATTTATCACTAATGAGAAAAAGAGGTGGCAATGGGAAGGGAAAGAAAGGAAAGGAAGTTCATGGTCTTGTGGGAGAGAGCGGATACCGTCTACATTTTGAACGTGAGAAACCTGGAACAATGCATTCATTGCATAAAAATTTTAAATATACATGAAAAAAAAACTTGGACGATGTATATGTTTGTGCCAACTTTAACGACATTTAATACATAGGAGGTGCAGGTTTACAGTCAAGGTTTCACAAACAGGCATGTCAGAAATTGTTTCTGTAATCAGTCTTTAAAATGCTCTCTCTCATGTTCAAGGAGTATTCACTCTAATTTTGCATCCACGGCCATGTACAGAAAAACAACTACAATAAAAACAAATCTTTAATAGGGCACCAATTATCTTAAAAGAAACACCGGTTTAATGAAAGAAAACCATGTAATCAACAAAGGATATCAAATTCGAAAGACAGAGAGAGAGGGAGAGAGAAAACAAGAGAGAGAGAGAGAGAGAACAAGAGAGAGAGAGAGAAAACAAGAGAGAGAGAGAGAGAGAGAGAGAGAGAGAAAGAGAGAGAGAGAGAAAGAGAGAGAGAGAGAGGGAGATTACAGCACAGCTGCTCGGCTTGGCTTCACCTCAGCACTTTAACAATGTGTGTCTCAATGCAGTTCTCTGCGAGCACGACTGCTTTAACAGATTCCTGGAATAACATCCTGCATATGTAGGGCCTCCTTTGTTAGCCACAGTGTAGATTTAGAGAATAAATATATTTTTCGCCAGCACTTCGACATGACGCCTGGTAAAAAAAATAAATAAATAACCTTAACTCGTTGCATACTTCTTCTTGGCTCAGAGTCAAAGGAACATAAACATGACCCATAGTGTGGAAAGCTGACAGGACCATGGCACGTCCGCACAGAAGAATAATTTGTCCTACCACCAGCTGTTTTTTTTTTTTTTTTTTACCAACGAGCTGCTCCACTTTGATTAAATCGGACCCATGAGGCAGGAAGACTAAGCAGCTCATCATCTGGAATAAAGCTCTGAGCTTTAGGAGGACCGCATAATGCACAAGCAACTGCCATTATATAGCTCTTTATACATAGGACACAAGCGCACACAGGCATTTAATAGCAGTGTCTTAAAATTGTATCTAAGCACGGAAGTTCATTTCTGTTATCTTTTCAGTGATGTCTCGATGAAAAATACAAAATATGCGCAAGCATAAATCATGGACATGGCTGTTTATGAGCTGCTAAAATTAGATGTACTGGCCTATACTATAATTAGGTGTACTGTAATCTAACTATAAAATTATCTTCTCTGCCAAAAGCACAGTATGACTGTGGTGAATGCATAACAGACATCTCCAGACCCAGCCTTGGCAATAAACAATCAACCAAGACTTGAGAAGCTCCTGCTGATTGTAGAGAGAAAGCGGCTTCTTTAAACATTTCAGTACAGCACCAGGGGAAGATTGCCTCTTGCCCTTCAGCTGCCTATTAAAAGAAGAAGCACAGCTCCATGTCCCGTTTTGGGCTACAGCAAAGCTTGCTGAAGATGTCAGGTTGAGAGCAGAAAGACAGTAGACATGTTGTGAATGCCCTGCTTTCTTCTCCTTTCACCGGTGCATTCCTGTCTCCCCCTGCTCTTACAGGGGGCAAATGATCTGACCTGAGCTATCTCCGATCCCTGCCCCCATCACCCCAGTGACGAAAATCAATCTCTTTACTATTCAGGCCATGCCGTTGCCCTTGCTTAACTGCTGACCCTGTGACCTGACGGGATTGTGCTGGGAGGAAGACTCAGATTTGGGTCAGCCCCTCAGTCTGGTGGGCGTCAGGCTGTCCAAAACAGTAATAGAGACGACTCAGGCCAGGTCAGTCATTACAAAAAAAAAAAAAGGAAACAAGGAATAACTACCGGGTGGTCCTTGTCCAGTTGGCACCTTGACATGGAAACATTTCAGGCCAGCCGGTTTTCACTTTCCTCACTTCGCAGTGAAGTAAAATGGCTCCGATTTAAATTTGTCCTTCCGACCTCTCTAGACAGCATCCTTTGCACACTCAAAGCCATGATCTTCTTATAGAGGACCAGCAGGATGTGATTAACATGGAATAATAGCTCAGGAACAAGCCTGTTAACCAACCATAATATCAAGTGCACCACAGAGAAAGAGACATACAATTTGCCTTTTGTGTTTCATTTCCCCATTTGCTGACAGTCTGCGATACGCGGGATTTATGGAGGAGATCAGAGTGCTAGTTTAACCGATGAAGCGTTCAGTATTACAATAAGCTGATGGTATGAACGCAGAGAAAAAGATAGAGAGAGAAAGATGTGATTAGCTCTTTTACTCCCTCTCCAGGGTGTTATCATGCTAATTTAGGTAAGGGGGGAAGAAAAAAAAAAAAACACGTTTGTCTGAATTGAAAATAGGACAGATGTCCACGGCGTACAAAGGCTGGGTTAACTGAGCATTTTTAGCTTATTTTGTTAAGCTGTGAAATGAAACACATACGGTGACCGACAGTTAATTGGCAGCCGCTTTGAGCACAAAAGAAATGTAAGGGACATGCATTGCTTAGGCTTTCGCTGACTTCGAGACTAATTCCACCATAATGGTTGTTGATCTCTGGGTGCAAATCTTTCTGTACAAAAACACTTGGCTTTGCCTTACTGTCCATTCAAAACAGCAATCGATGAGCATGAATACAAATTCCAACTGAGGCATGCTGTGACTTACAAAGAAATACATCTTAGGACGACACTTGGCAGTCAACAGTCTTATCAACTCCTACTTCTTCCGTCCACAACCTTCCCTACTAGGCACCATTTATAAAATCATTTTATGCTCACACTAGGCTAAGCAGGCACATATATATTCTAGCTGACTCACCATGACAGAGTTTGTGCAAGATCTGTCTCAGGACATATATGAAGATGATGAAGGCCGAAGATATTTCTAGGGGGAGGCTGACATGATGTTTTCAGGGATTGCAGTACCCCCCGTAACGACTGACATCCGCTGCCCTTGCTATTTTGGTATACCTTGGATGTAGAGCATCAGAGAGAGAGAGAGAGAAAGACTAAGCTGTGGCTGGCTATATATATGAGGCAAACTCTTAGCGGTAATGGAATTGTGTGCAGTTGAGATCTGTCTACAGCGGGCTTTTCGTACGTCAGTGTGAGGCAGAGATCGTCCCCCAGGGACAAACAGCTTGCCAGGACAGAGATAATGTGAGAAAGCAATAAAGAAAAATCAAATGACGTTAGACCAGGGGCGCATACTATGTGCGTGCATGCGTGTGTGTGTGTTCTAGGTACAGCAAATGGTTTAAAGAGAAACAGACAAAAGGCATGAAAAACATTTAGTTGCACAACCGCACAAATCTGTTAGCATGTGTGCTCACACGCACACATTCACACTGGACTAAATCATCATATGTTTAACAGGAGACACACTTGAGGAATGAAAAAAGCCATAGAGAAAGGCGGACCAAGGGGCCCTAGTGGTGTTTGGCCCTCTTCCAAGAGGAGATATGACACCGACTTCACCAGCCCCCACACACTAGCCCTTTCCCCCTCACAGCTAACACTAAATATAGACTCGGTGCTAATAGTATTCAGCATTCACAGAAACTTAAACAGTGCTGACTGGTTGCGAATCTTAAACACAAAATCAAACCTTTACCCAACTGTACCTATCATAGAAATTTGCCCCCCTAAAAACCCAGCACTAGCCTGAGCACACTCGGATCACAGCCTTGCTGTTGCCCCGCTGCTCCTCAGAGGACACGTACCAACTCTCGCCAAGTTTCTCTCACTGAAGGTCAAATGAGACTTCTATTTTGGGAGGCCTGGGAAATTATAGGGATTTACATAATGTGCGTACGGTCACGCTAGATTCGCGGTGAAGAGCTAACACGCCTCCACGAAAGACCATACTCACAAATAAAACCGAATTGAAAATCTTGATACATCAAAGCCCTTCTGTGCTGCTGATGAAACCCTGCCGTCCGAAATGAATAAGCTCTGATGATGCAGCTCTGCTGGATCAAGCTGCAGATTTAAGTGCAAAAAAACCTTAACTTGTCTTATCTTGAGGCTTTTAATTTCCTGCTCCGTTTCACTTTTTAGAACCATAAAAAGTCTCGTTTTAAAAACATGCAGAAAGGCAGTCAACTGTTACTACTCACATAGTACTGTAGATATTTAAAATGCCATGTTGAGCATCGTGCCAAAGCATCATTAAATTCTGAAATTCTAAATGGAAAATGCCACACTTAGAAAATTGCTGGATGTAAGTAATAGGTGAAACATAAAAAAATAAGGCATAAGTAAGTAAGTAAGTAATGGTCAGTGCATATTTCAGAAATAACTAAAGCAGAATCTCTTCATTAACACTCTGTGTTAACGTGCTTAGAAGGCATAAGGAATGTTGCAGTCCTGGGAAACACATTAACTTTCCAAAAGCAATATGCACAAACCTGATTTAAAAAGAGAGCACTTTTGTTTGCTGAAAGAGAATGAGATAATTATAATAATTACATATTTGAGTATCATTATATTGCCTCACCTTTCTCTTTCCTTACAAATACACACATTCAAATATCACTTGTAGGCCTTATCAAAAAGCTTCGGCTGTGTGTTGCTGTATTTTATCTTAGGACATGAATGCATGTGAAGATAACGTGTTTTTTTGCAACCTAGAGCCGAGATAAAAAAAAAAATTCACAATAGCTGCAATGTAAGCAACTAATCAATGTGCGGGTGGGAAGAGCTGCTCTGCAATAAAGTGTTTAACAGGTCATTTAGAGCACAAATCTGTGCACCTCTAAACCTCTTTGGAGTAGATGAATCATTACCATTTGTGCAAGATGCAGAATCATACTCCTGCAGATTCATATTTAGAGATGGGGTAATTAAAGAGGACCTCAGTAAGAGTTAATAGAGGGTGAAGCTCGTTCTAGGCCATAGTTAGTGGATTTGGCCAGTAATGCTGGCATACCAATAGGAGAGGTACAAAAGGCTACTTGTGTGGTGGAAGCAGGGAGCTGAGGATGCAGCTGAATGTCCAAGTGCAATGAAATGAAGTTAGTCATCACTGTGTAATCTGGTGCGAAGAAGAGCCAGGGGCGGAAAACAAAGCTGTGTCTGCGTGACTTAGCCAGCCTGCTGGTTCGAACTCGGTTCAATTTAGCTCTTTCGACTTGGTCACCCAAAACTCTTAAAGATCACAATTGGGCAAGATGTTTGTTCTTTCTGTAATGCCAATCATTGTGTGTGCGAGTGGACGAAACTACTTATGGATTTGACCAAAATGATTTATAAAAAAATTTATAAAATTATATTAATAAAAAAAAAAATAAAAAACAATAGTTTTATTTCTGCTTAGTTCAGACTTTTGGCACAGAGAGAAGCTGCTTTCTCACACTTATTTCAACAACCCTTTGGTCTGCCTCCTCCAACTTCACACCTAAACACACATAAGACGTAAAGGAAATGAAACTATGTGATAATTCGATGCATGGTGTTTCACAAGAGCTGAATCGCAATCGCTGTATCTGTGTTGTATGTTCATTTGCTGCCACCTTCTATGGAGCAGCCTTTGTCCAGCATGCAGTGAGGCAGATGTCAATTCTTCAATTCTTCATCCCACTACTTCTGTGGTTAATGAGGATTTGCCAAAAACACCAAACAGCATGTTTGACAAAGGGGTTAAAGTTTCTGATAAATGGTTTACAAAACCCACTGGAAGCCAGCCGGTCTGTCTGAGAGCAGCATGGAAATGAGCACTGAGGTCTGTAACTTGTCCAAAGTGAAGTCCCGGACATACTCTTGCCCCTTTTTAACCTTGCCTACAACATGGCTCTCTGCGTTTTTTTCTCCCTTTAGCAGTAATTATCATGTTTTTCCAGACTCCTCAACAAGACATAAACAGTCTGAAACATAGTTAATTAAACTGAAACTTGCGTTACATATGTATGACCTGCTGAATGTGAAGAATTCATATTTTACCAATTCACTCATCAACTGTTTTAGGAGACGGCCAAGTAAGCCTTTACAATAGCAGATGTTTACTTAATTAATATAAGTTATGCAACAAAACTTTAACTAAACAGAGGCCACAAGTTCAAAACTTTTTGGATGACTGCATATACGTAGCCAACCTAATGCAAGAGGGCGTTTTTTTTTTTTTTTTTTTTTTAAGTGGACCGTTTTTTCTTAGTACTTTGTATTTGAGTTTTTACTCATTTTGTATTTCATTTGGAGGTTTAAATACTGCATTTTAGTGACATGTGCTGGATTAGCTTGTCTGCTGGTATCATAATGTGCATGCACCAGGTTTTATTTTTTCTGTAAATTGTTTTGTAATAAAGTTTTATTTTAAATAATGCTCAACAATTTTAATCTGTCTCAAAAAAATAAAAAATAAAATAATAATAATAATAATAATAACAAACAATTCTGGACCATTGGCAGTGGGGGGTGGGTCGTTCGAACCACCCGAACCCCCCCTGGCTACGGGCCTGATATATGAATACATCCCAAACAGCAGAAATTGCCTAAGCATTTCCTATGCAGTGCACAATGGCTGTAGCAGCAGCATAAAGCGTTTCCCCACCCAGAGAGGTAGCCATGCTCAAAGGCTAAGGCTAGCTGGTCGAGCCGTTTACGCTGGCTCTGCTGCCCCGGTGTCATTCTCAGGTTATGGATGATGTGGAGGCTCGATGTCTGACAGGTAATAATTCACTCCCCAGAGGGACGAGGCTCAGTACTGGACATGCGCAGCCATGCAGGAAAATGCAGCACTCTTGCCTATTAGTAAGAAGAGAATAAAAAAGAAAAAAAGAAAAGAAAAAAAAAATCCTGCTGCCTTTTAATTACTCCCCCCAGGTGTATCTGCAAGCTACTGGCTGCTCTGTTTCTACCACAATCAGTGAGAAATATCAGGGAAACAGCACAAAGTGCTACAAATGTGACAAAGTGTGGAATGCGCCACAAACATGCTCATTGCAGAAAGTATTTTAACTCTCATTTAAAAAATTTTATAATGGGCCAAACAAGGTTCACACATAAGCCATGTCAATCTGTAACCTGATGCAAAGGACGAAAAAGGAGAAAAGAATTGAGCAAAAAGATACCGAATGGTAGATGGCTTAGATCGGTGCTCATAGCACCGAGCCTATTTCAGCAGTCATTACCCAAAGAGCCATTAGGAAGGCACAGTCATCCACAACACACTGCCAGCGTAACATCATTTAGGACAAAACTACAGCAGCGGAAATTGGAAGTAAAATTACACCCCAGGCTATATGCATCATTACCCACACTAGCAAAGGGCCTGGTCATGTGGAGCTTGGGAAAGGTGGAAGCAAGTTTACAGTTTAAGAAAACAGGCTCACCCTCCTTTCATAAAACCTGACCATAAAGTACCTTTAAAATAAAAAAGGAGGAAATATTAACAATAAATGGAACAACAATACTACAGTAATTATGTTTTTGAAAACCTCAATAATCACAGGTTTTAACCTCTGCATGGGAGTCGGAGTGGTGTCCAGATTTAATACTAAGAACTGGAATAATATTATATTTTGTACTATTTCTTGGGCATCTTGTAAGGTAGAAAGGGTTGTGTCAACAGAGTGCACATAGACCTTCCAGACAGGTTTCAGCGGCTTGCTATAATTATTCTTTATGCTTATGTGGTACAATAATGAAAATAGATTATAGATATATTATAGATTTCAGAAGATGGACATTATTAAACCTGGGGTTTCATCAGACTCCATCAACTGATGCAGAATGCAGCAGCGCCACTTGTTTTCAATCTTTCCGAGTTCACTACACTTTGACATCATCCCACTGCTACATTCCCGCCGCTGACTTCCTGTACCTTTCCACATCAAAATTTCACACACGGCCGCTTGCCTACAAAGCTATAAATGGACCTCCGCCTATACGAAGACACTTATCACACCCCACTCTGCTCTGTGCGTCCATTATGTTACCTTCCAGCATCCGGCAGGTGTGACCCACCATCTCTCAAAATCGGAAAAAAAAAGAAAAAGACATGCCTCGAGGCTATTCTCTGTCCTGGCACCAAGGCGCTGGAACGAACATCGCCTGGCTGTCCGAACAAGCTGCATCAGTGGCCGTCTTCAAATGTAGACTGAATGGGCTCCTAATTAAGCACTTAAATGAATACTAATTAAAAAAAAAAAAACCTTGACTTGTACTGTTGAACTCTCAAACACTGTTTCAACTTAATGGGTTTCTTAGACCCTGACCTATTTTATGAGCTTCTGTAGTTGCTCTCGCTAAATGCAAATGAAAGGAAGAAAGCAAGAGATGAGCTCTGTTTGTTTACTCTGGCTGTTCTGTTTTGTTTCCTCATGAGACTGTGATGATATCACTAGCTGATTTATCCTTCTATAGGCACAGAGAGTTGATGTTTGAATAAGTGTCTGTCAAAATGACTATTTATAGTTGACTGATCTATTTTTCCCCTTTTTAGCTTTATGTTTTTTATTTAATAAGATTATCAAGCCAATTAACTTTTGTTATCTGATTATCTCATGATCAAGCACTCGCATATTGTTTGTCACATTACCTCTGTTAATGCAGTGGAAACTCTGACTTATTACATCATTAAACTAGCATTAATGTGAAATGCTCTGCATATCTAAAGCATTAAGAAAGGAAGAACCTCAAACATCAAATATCCCTTTGAGTTTGTTGAGTGTCTTGTTCAGAGAAATCATCTCAATGATGAAATGCCATGATTTTACCATTACAAAGTCCACTCAGCTTCAGGGGGAAGACAAAAAAAAGCCAGAATATTTTTAAAGAGCACTTATACAGCAATTATGGCTGAAGCACACTTTTAAAAACTGTTCCCTTACACGAAAAAGAGGAGGACAAACGTGCAAAAAATTGCTTAGAACACAGCAATCTATTACACTTATTACAATTATATAGGAATGAGGACAAGGATTATTTTGTGACCTTAAGAAACGATTTGGTTTGCAAAAATAAAGCAGGAAACATTTTTCCTGTGTATTTCTGCGGGTCTGAGAGTCCACAACTGAAGAAAAACAAGCAATCAGAGCGCACACAAGCATGCAATTCCTCAACACTGTTCCTTCTTTTAACGTCGGTTATCAAAGAGGACAGAATAGGGGGGAAAAACATAAAAAAATAAAAATAACCCCAGACACCGTGACGGGAGTGAGCGTTATTTGGCTGCATGTCTGCTTTTCCATCGGGGACAAACTGCGTGGACAGAGCTGCCCAGGCTGCGCAACACGCTTCCTACAGGATTTCCAACGTCCTTAAACTTGGCTTTCATCTGCTCGTTAATGAAACTAATTCAGATTGCAACATAATAGCTATATACAGGTTTTCATGTCATTCCATTGAAACAATGTAACGCTTTCTTGACCGAACAAACTGCGCTCCGAACGCGCTCTGATCCCTCTCCTTCATGCACACAGCAGTGCCAGCTGGCATCCTGTCCCCTCAACCGCTGCAACTTCATCACCTCCGCTTCCTCTGCAAAAAAAAAAAAAAAACACCCTCTCCCCTAAAAACACAGACGCCTGTTTCCCATCATCACGACCGCTGAGATTTTTTCCCCCCACGCCGCGTTAACATAACACTGCACCATGATTATGTGCAAACAATAGACGCATAAAAAAATACATAATAGAATTTGGCACAAAGGTTTAATCCAAATCGGATTACAATGCGTGTTTTATGGAAAAGGAAAACAATGGCACGCTCGAACTCCACTACATCACCCACCTAACCGCCTGCTGTGCTCCTAACAGCCAGACTGGTGTAGCTCTCTGTGCAGGACTTTAAATTGCAGTGCTGAGTGCAAGACGGGCTTTGTGTCGCGCAGCACTGGAAAACACCCGAGCTCAATCAAATCGGTTCATTTCCAACGCGGCAAACACTACATCTTCGCAAATATACCCGACACACACACGCGGCTGACTTTCTATTCCCCGAGTTACTAAATAAAACTTCCGACAGTAGAATAAAAACACGCCATTTACCTTCGTTTTTTTTCCTCTCCTGCAAGCAGAAAGCTGACTCCGTGCACAGAGGAAGCCTGTCCACAAAACCAAGACGCAATTAAAATGAAAAAATAAAAAATTAAAGCAAAGAGGTGTGATTTGCGAAAGTTTTTCCACGCGGTTTATTTATTTTTCGTTTCTTCCGTTCAAACAGACAACATTAGTGTATACACACACGCCTACAAAGCGAGAACAGACTGCGCTCGAGCTACGCGATCCAGGGGGCGTGTTCTATTGACGTCCCGCCCACTGTTATTGACTTGCGCGGCCACTGTCCAATCAAAAGTCTTTCATCTTTTGATTATCTTTCAAAGTTTTCCCCTCAGCTTTCATGAAACACATTCGGACGTTAAAAAAATATGAACATGTCTATCAAACGCGTTAAAAAAAAGAGATAAAGAACGTTAATGTAGCATTTGTGACGTCAGGTTTAACAGTTT
This sequence comes from Clarias gariepinus, assembly GCF_024256425.1. Classification (NCBI taxonomy): domain Eukaryota; kingdom Metazoa; phylum Chordata; class Actinopteri; order Siluriformes; family Clariidae; genus Clarias; species Clarias gariepinus. Next base: position 19,012,727 of record NC_071103.1, on the reverse strand, counting down.
AGAGGTTTTTAGCTGAAGGAAAGTGAGGAGTCGGACAATGGTAGACTGGCTGAAATCTCCAAACACAACAATATGCTCAGAGACAATGAATCTAGGATTTGAGTAAAATAGTATACCTGTAAAAATATTTTAATCAAATCTTGGTTTGATTCAATGTCTGTGTGAATTGCAGTGGAAAGGCAGCACCGTGGCTGGTTTGGGTAAACAGGGTGCCAATCCATCACAGGGCACACTCGCACATACTCACATACTCATTCACACACTACAGGCAATTTGGGAACACCTATTAGCCTAATCTGCTTTGGAGGCGGCACAGTGGCTTAGTGGTAAGCTCTGGGACCTCCAGAGTCTGGGTTCTATGCGGGCCCAGGTTCGATTCCTGCCTCTGTGTTCATTGAGACTGCATGTTCTCCGCGTGCTTGGGGGCGAGGGGTTCCTCCAGGTACTCCGGTTTCCCCCCACAGTCCAAATGCAGATGAGCACTCTCAAATTGCCTGTAATGTGTGAATGTGATGGATTGGCAGACTGTCCAGGGTGTACCCTATCTCATACCCTAACATGTAAACAGGATTAAGCGGTATAGACGATGCACTCATGTGCTTGTCTTTGGACAGTTAGAAGAAATTGCGGTACTGAATATATACACACAGACCCTCGGCGTAAATTGAACCCTTGACCCTGGAGGTGCAAGGCCACAGTGCTTACCCCTAAAGCCACCGTGCTGCCCATTTGGTGAATATTCTAAATTGCACACCTCTCGACCTAGGATCCTCTCTCGACTTACTGAGACCCTTAACAAGTGTTTACTGAAGATGAAACTATAAAATGTAGTGGCTTTTATAATAAACTGTATTTACTAACATTTTAATGAACTAGCTTTCCAGAGATTAATAGTTTTCCAGTGGACAGTCTTCATCGAGAATCTAATTTAGTCCAAGATGGGGACGAGCCATTGAGTTCAAAATCTCTAAAGCATTTTACATTCATAAAGTCTGCTGTTAGTCATGCTTCTTAAACTGTGACCTTTATAATTGACTAACTAAAAATTCTATCTAAAGGCAATAAAGCAACAAAAGCTCTAGGCAAAAGATTACACTTTTTTTCAAACACAGGCTTATAAAATCAGCCACTGAAGAAGTACATTTACATATTATCATGTGCCGCAGCCTAATCACAAGCTCACTGTGTTGTGATTGAACATCCAGGATAAGGCTACTGCAATTTTCTCTGTAGGTCATAGGAAGATAGAAGGACACAAGGTAGTACAAGGAAAGGGAGTGGTCTATATATGTTTATAAGGCTTAGTTTTCATCTTTTCTAGACAAAGTTGCCCAAAAAAAGTTAAATATATACGCATACAAAAAAAAAAAAACTAATAATGGTGCTGGTAAATTCAATAAGAAGAGCAAATACTAAGACATCACAAAGCAGTTTGAAAAATGTCTCTTCTCTAAAACTGAGCTGTTTAAATATTATGTTGTATAGGAATTGTGTACCCAATTGTTTTTGCTTCATGATTTTTATGGTCGATAGACCCACAGTGGGGTTTTAGAATTTTTTCCCGATAGATTTATCCCAGTAATTTTCTTTGGCTGCTTTGCTTTTTCCTGTGAGCCCAGTTTCTGTGGTGAAGAGAAAGTGTTCCAAATGATTCCACAGCAGGTTTTGACTGTGATACTCAGAATGAATTAAGTTCAGAATTTGCAACTTCAGTCACTAACAGCCTTAGTTTCACTTTATTATTTAATTTGTTCTAACATAACTTCCTGTATAAATATTTATACAGGTAGTTATGTTAGAACAAATAACATAACAGCTGTATTGGTCCTCTGAATCTGCTTTGTCTGGTATCACCTTATTAAGTGTAGTCTCTCTCAAGGTTTATTCCTATCGTTATCTCAGCAAGTTTTTCCTTGCCACCATCAATCTGATAATTATATAATTAACACTTTTTTTCAGTAATTTTTTAACATTTATTTCCATGTTTTTTTAATTCTGTAAAAGTTTTTTGCGACAAAGACCATTGTTAAAAGCACTATTCAAACATGATTTTGAATTGAGTTGAATTATCTGCTTTATCATAGTAATACTTAAGTAAAAAGTAAACAATATTAGCACAATAAAGTAGAGTAAAGAGACTTTATTGTCATTGTAGTAATACAACAAAATTAGTAAGGTAGCTCTCAGAGACCAGCAGCAGTACATAAATTGTAAGAATAAACATGACAACATAAAATGATTACGTACATCTAGATAAATGAAAAGTATATGGCTTGTAGTTGCTATTCACACACACACACACACACACACACACACACACACACACACACACACACGATAACAATAACCACATTCCTACACTGTCCATTTTTTAGAAAATAGATAGGAATAGCTAGAGGGTTCTGTCACCTGAGGCCTCATTACTGGGGAAATTATCCAGTGGCTGGGACCCATATACACACCCAGAGGACATTATTTAAAGAATATATTAAGGAATAGGATATTTAAAGAATAAGATATCTCAGGCAATAAAGTGATAGTTCTAACCATAGATATGCAGAGTAAGTATGAAAGTTTGTGAGCCAGAGAGATTATAGCTCTGGGTGAAACTATGTAAAGTATACTGGAATGACTAACAAACCAATGTCCAAATTCTTAAAGAATATTCAAATTCAGAAAATGTGTCAGTGCTATATCCTGTAGACTTAGCCATCATACATCCTATTATCGCTTAAATAATATCGCTTCTTGTGAGAAAGGAATCACAGACTCTTTCACTGAGTAAAGTTTAAAAGACTTTAATTTTTCTTTTTTTTTTTTTGTATTTTTAAATAGGTTTTATTTTAGTGTTGGTCCGTAAAGGCCATGTCAGACTAATATCTCACTAGTATGTTATGCCTGTTTATTCAGTGTTTCATTCGGTTTCCTACATGACTGAATATGAACTCCTTTCGATCCCAGTCTCTCATGAGCCATTAAAGAGAAATATCTCAGAAATCTTTCAGCACTCTGTCAGTATAGGACGAGCTGTTATGCTTTTCTCATTTATCTCTAGGACATCCTGAAAATTAAATGCTTGTGGCAATCTTCCTTCATCTCCTAAGTAGGGGATAGGATAAAATAAAATTCTAGTCAGTGATCCTCAACTAATGCACTGAAATATCCCATATTTCTCTAGAAATAACAAACACAAATGAAACTTACAATTTACAGATAATAAATAGTGCTGAAAGGTCAAAATGTAGTATATTATTCTATTCAAATCTTATACTTCACCGAGCTTCTGTTAGAACTGGAAAAAAGCATGTGCGTGTGTGAGTTTGAGTGAACAAGATGAGAGAGGCAGAGGCATAGATTTCATTTCACATTGCTCACAGCATCTACTGTATGAATTAAATTTTTAACTTTATATAAATAGTCAGCTCCAGAATTATTGGCATACTTGAAAAAGATGGGTAAAAAAAAAATAAGCATATAGAAATATCACTTTTTCAACTTAAGGCTTATCTTTAATTAAAGTTAATCTATACAGTATGTACTAAGTGACTGCACTTATAATACTACTTATACCTCTATTTAGCTAATTATGTGGCAATGCTCATAAACCCCTCAACAATCTTGACCATAGCATGGCTCTTGGTTCCAGATGGCGAGTTTGAGTATTTCATAAACTGCTGATCTTTTCTTTTACATGAAACAAAAGAGAGTTTCCAAAAAATGGTGACAACAACAACAACAGCAACAACAAAAACTAAACATCCAGTGAGAAGCAGATTTGTTGTGGCAACACGTTGCTAATGAGAGTGAGTGGAAAATTGTCACACTGGTTTGTGCTCATGTAAAACACTGGAGGTGAGGTGAGAATGAACTCTGAATGTGACACCAGTGCATTGCTGGGCACTAACTCACACACACATTTACAAACTCATTCACACCTTAATGGAGGCAGTTCACCTACATACATTTTTTGTGAGGTGAGAAGAAACTGGAGAATCAACAGGAACTCACCTGGGCACTGGGAGAACATGTAAAACTCCACGCGGTCAATAACTCGAGCCTGATTGAACCAGGGCAGTTTCAGTAATAACATGAATACTGGCTACACTACCTCTGGGGAAATTTAAAGTTCATTTCATTATTGTCCAACAGTGGCCATTGTCCCTGGGTGTAATGTTTTTCTGTAATAAGCAAGTTTAGGAAGTAACACAGGAGAAAACTATTGCTGTTCTTACAGGCCACAATGAACAAAGAGGTGAGCAAACATTGGTCAAATATTTTTTACTCTTTATAAACAATAATAATTAATAATCAGAGGTATAGAATTGATTTCTTTATTTTACTTTAAAAATGTTAAATCACTCTTACATTTTTTTTCTCCAATTTTTTATTATTTATGATTCCTTTGTAATCTAATAGAATGTTGTTTAATTCTGTTTTGTTTACGTCTGATGAGGGCCATACGCAGGTCATATAAAGATAGGGTTATGCATATTTTTCCCATTTTTAATAGATGTGAATTAGTATTTTGTGCTACCCTAGATTGCCTCCCCAATTAAATCAGTAGGTTTAAACTCATGTTTTTTTTTTTAAATGTTTTTTTGTTCTGCATCCTGTGGGAAGTGTGAAACACATAAACACCAATGAGACACAATAATTTTACATCAATTTAAGTTTGGCTTAGTAAGTGAATATGTTATTCATATTTCTGTTATTTGTAAAAAAAAAGAAATATGTCTGCGAGCTGGTGCACTTACCTGTTGTAGGCCTAGAATCAATCTCTCAACAAGTTCATTTATAAATTAATTGCAATTTGTTAAATCACGAAGTCTTTAAATATAAAGCTCCCCCACATCATAAATCTTAATTTAAGTCCTGGTCATAAAGCCTAGTGGCTTGCTGTTAGCAGCTTGCATAGAGAAATTACTTGGGACACCCACAATAATTCATAATGAGTAATTTTAAAAAACTAAGAATAAGTGAACATACCAAGAAAAAGTTTTTTTTTTTACTAAGAAATATTAAGAATAGTTGATTGTGAATGATTTTGAATTTAGATATCAATTTTGAATGATATCTTACCGATAGTACGCAGCATTCTGAATATTGTACAAAATATGTGCAACTGTTCATTTCATACTAAGTTCATACTAAGTTAGCCTACTAGGATTTATAAACCAATTTGGTTACATTTTAATGGGTAACATACAAAAGTTAGATTCAAGCAAGTGGATGAGAGGAGTTCTATGAGTGGCGATATAGACCATGAAAGCACTGGGATGTTTAATCATGTGTATCACTCTGAATCCCAAATCCCTCTCCTACCCCTGATCAAGGGCACTATTAGTGTGGGTGTGCTATTTTGGATTTAACCCAGGAAAAACAGACATTTGGTGATATTATAAAGTATAATAAGTAAAAATATAAAGTTTCTCAGGACTGTCCACCACCTCCGTGGTTTATTCTCCTCATTTTTTAGCCACAGAGTACTGGGAAGAATTTAAAACTACTTTCACTCATTATGTTATACTAACTGTCAGTTGCTGTCAGTCACAAGCTCAACGGAAGCTGTGCCAGTTGCAGAAGGATATAACTGGCCAAAAAAAACCCATATAAATTATAATTTGCTGATAATAAAAATTGTTTGTAAAACTGTTGTATACAACACAGGACACGTTGTGCTACAGTACTGAATATCAGCACCGCTATGATGACTCTGTCATTAGGGCTGCACCCTCTTACCAATGGCCTTATCATATCTGTGCTGATATTGAGTATAACAGCACTCCCACTCTTGTGATATTTCCTAATTTAAAATTATATATTATAAATTTATTTATATTGTGGCGCGGCTGACGACCAGCATGCCTTGCGGGGATGTCGGTGTATTCACCATGATGGGGAAAGGTGTTTTGGTTAGTGGCTTCGGCCCTGTTTGTGTGTGTGGGGGGGTGACGTGTGAAATGTGCTCCAGTTCAGGCTGACGCTGAATTGGATGTAGGCTCCTGAGTGAAGGTGCTGCTCATGCCATACCTGCCGTGTACCTAATAAAGTACTCCCAGCCATTGCATTGGGCAGCAAATAAGCTCGCTCGTCTCTCCAGCATTCTTTCCGGTGTAAAAACGCTACAATATACTATAATATGCAAACTTAAAAAGCAAAGCAGAAAGTTACAAATTGGTTGAATGTACTTGTTTATGGTATCGTTTATGTGAAAAATGTCTGTACAATACAAATCTAAATAAACCAATTACCAGATCAAAATGTACAGAACATCAAAAAGTCCATTAGACAATAAAATATACAATATATGGTACATAATAAAAAACTATTATGCTACATTAGGCAAGACAAAAAGCTTTCCTCACCTTGTTGCAGTAGTGCTGATACACGCGCACACATGCATGTGCAAGCACACACGCACACACACACTGTTTCACAGTACTCATGCAAATAAATGTGTAATGTAATAGACCGGAATCACATATAATATATTTGTGAATTTTGCCTATATACATATATTCTGCAAATTTATGCAAACTATTTTGTTGTTCCATACCAACCAATAACCATGCTAGCAAGCCAATATAAAACATATAACTGTCTGTCTGAAAAATTTGTACATAATGTACAATCTTAATTAACACAACTAATTTACAGAAACTCCACTATATGGTGTATTCCATCATGCCATATAGTAAATATGCCAATACATATTCATAATGATGCATAACATAATTACAATTTATATGATTTATTTCTTGCCTGGCAGACCATTAAATCTCTCTCTCTCTCTCTCTCTCTCTCTCTCTGTCTCACACACACACACACACACACACACACACGTGTGCGTGCACACACACACACACACATACACATGCACGCACAGTGTAGCGTGTGGGACTGCATGAAGTGAGAGTGCATAATTGTGACAGATTTGTGTTGCTAAGAAGCAGTCTCTGTTTCTGCTCATGCTTAACAGTCACTTATTCTCCAAACAGCTATTTTCCTCTTTTAGATTTTTTCTTTTTACACAAATATTAATCTTAGTGATTTTACTCCATAAATTATGTCTGTTTTGGTTCAGGATTGCAGCATGTGGAGCACAGACGTTAAGGTCCAGGAGCGCCTGGAGAATTTGAACAGAAGCCCAATATTAAACTGCCCATCATTGCATGGCCTTCAGATGGTTTCTCCCCATCTGCAAGTCAAATCTGCACTCATACCTTTATTAGCAAGCAACTCTGTGAAGGGCATATACATAAAACATTGAATGTGTCACTACACCAGGAGTCATACTGCCACCAGGTCCACCAGAAACGAATCCATCAATTGCCACAAAACAAGCCGAAGCTGTAAATGCGTCAGAGGTTTTAAACGTGTTCATTAGAGAGAGCAGTGCAGTGGGATGATAGATAACTGGTGTGTTTTTAATGGCTGTGCAGGGACTGAACGTGCATGATCATATGACTGCACATAATGAGGGTAATCTTTTCTGTAGAAAATGTGTCATGGTTATGAGGCTGAAACAGATGTCTTATTGTTTTACAATGAGGTTTAGGATGACTTGCTTTCACCAGGTCATTTTTTGCCACCTTGAAGAATCTAATCAACATTTTTTTCCCTGTGAGATTAACTGTTGAACTGCTGGGGAAACGTTTAAACATAGCCTGTCACAGTTAAATTGTTGGAGTTTGAACATTAAGGCTACTTGTAATTATTCTATCAACTCCATACAATTTTCATGTCTATCTGATGTTTTAGAGCAACGCTGAGCATGCTACAGTATGTGGTTTGATAAAAGTATGATTGGAGGAAAATTATTGGAGGGCTTAAGTTTCAGAAGGGCCAGATGGGGACAATAATTACGGCTGGGATTTAGACCCAAACCCATATGATATGGGTCCACTTGTCCCTGTAGAAGGACATACGCAGTAAATCAAAACAAAATTATTCAGACTGATCTGTGACGAAACATTTCTGTCCTTATGGGTGGGGTCTCTTCCAGGATGGCAATAGCTCTTTTCATAGGGCATGAAGGCTCACTGAATGGTTTCGATTTAAGAATAAAACTGATGTAAATCAATTGCTAAGATTGTCAGTTTTTGGATCTCAGCCCAAGTAAAGAGCACATCAACCAAACAGCACTTAAAATGATGTCTTTTGGAAGAATGCTGTTCATCCCTCCAGCAAAACTCTAAAAAAAAATAGTAGAATTGATGCCAAGGTGCTTTGAAGGTGACATGGCAACTAGTTGTGGCTCAACAAATCATTTATTAAATGGCTTAAAATTATATATTTTTTCTTTTTCTGCTGTGCTATATATATATAAAAAAGGTAAATGTGTCAAAACATGGACAATCACATTCATAAATTAATGCAGACTTCGAGCCTGGAGCCAGTCTAGGTGTTTCAGTTAATGTTTACAACAAACATGGAATAGAGAATAGGTAAAAACATAATCTCAAAGGACAAGGTCATTAGAATATTTCAGGAAGTGCTGCACAGGACTCACTCATTCTCTCACTTGTCCTGTACAGGGTCACAGGGAGCCTGAAGCCAATACCAGGGTACACTGAGTCAGTGTAAATCCTGGATGGGTTGCCAATTCATTGCAGGGTACACAAGCACATACCCACTCACACACTAAAGGGACTTTGGAAACATTTAGCCTAATCTGCATGTCTTTAGACTGTAAGAAGAAACTACTGGAGGAAACACACCAAGCATGGGAACATGCAAACTCAACACATACACACACAGACCCATGGGAGGTCTTAAACCCTTAACCCTGGAAGTGTGAAGCCTTAGAGTTGACCACTCTGCCACAGTACTGTCACTGCACAAACACAAAAGAATACAAAAGTTGTGTGAGTGCAAATGCTTCACTGAAGACAGAATGATCACCCTAATTTAACCCAACAGAAAGGCCAGAGCTATTTAAAATACTTTTTACAACCACGATGAGCAGAAAAGCATGTTAGAACCCACATCATGAGCCAACATTTGAGATGATTTTTGTGGGTATGGCCTTCAAAATACACTCACCCAGGCATACGGCAGGATACCTGCTGAACGTGGTGCCAGTCCAGCCTAATTAGCCCAATCTACATGCCTTTGTAAGGAGTAAAGATATAAAGAATCTACATGTCTTTGTAAGCAGTACCTAAAGGAAATCCACTAAGCATAGAGAGAATATGTCAACACATCACACACAGATCCAAAGGAGGGATTCTAACCCTTAACTCTAAAGGTGTGAGGTCACAGTGCTAACCGCTATGCTACCCTGCTATCTGCAAACTACAATGAAAGGCTCTGCACCAGTATGTCCTCAGAAATACTGGAAAAAACAGAACCCTTGACGTTAAAATGTCAACACTGTCTGTAAACAATGGCTCTGAAACAATGGTCTCTTTATCACCCAAATGTATAACCGGTCTCAACTAGTGATGTGCTTGGGGCTGTTTTTGGTGAGCCAGCTTACACATTTTTTTTTTTGTTTGTACATGCCCACAATCTTTTCTAACGAATTTAGTTGATTCTATTGCCCAAAGCATAAAAACACAAGAAGACTAATGCTAAGTGCTGTGACAGTAACAGTTACTATGTACATTAAATGGATCATCCAGCAACGCAGGAGTTTCATTTGATGTACAGTTTGGTGCTTTTTGGAAAATGTATTTTCTTTTTAATCCTCTCTCTCTACACTCCACCATTCCTCTTCATATCCATTTTAATGGAAAGCTCACTAACATTACTATATGCATGTATTTCCAGGCTGAAAAGATTAGTAACGTTAGCTTTCCTGCGCGCAGTGGTGCAGTACGTCTCAGTTGAGTACATGCTTGGCTACTGGAGCAGAAAGCAGGGGAAAGGGGAGGTTTGTTCAGTTTGAATGGATGTTCCTGAGGTTTGCTCTGGTTTTATGCATTGTAAAAACAGGTCTCACTGTCCAGGCAAAATTGACAGTCAGGCCCCGGGGAAATCTCCTAGTGCTTAAAGTGTGTACCCTGGCTCTGAGACACTGGGCATCATGGGTTTAAGGTCATGTCTGAGGAGAAGAGTCTCATGCATGCTCTAAGATCTCTTTGCCTCACACTGACCTTGGCTGCTCTCTGACTCTTCCTGTGGTTGTGAAAAGTTGAACCTCTGAATAACCTTTTAGTCTAAACTGAATGCACCCAGACAACGCTGCTTGTTTAAAAAGGCCAGACGTGCAGACTCTGTGTTCTAAGAGCATTTTCACCTTTTATTGAGCACTGAGCCGCTCTGGATACCATCCAAACCTGCACTCAGGAATCACAGCATATGCTATCATGTAATTTGTCAAGCTGTAACCTGTATGCAAATTTTCATAATGCTAAAAACATCAGATTTAACAGATGAGTTGTAATTATCGTATTTTGAGCTTACCTGTAAATTAAACAAACGAACAAAAAAAACTATCAAGTTTGGCAGCTCATGTGAATCTTACTGCGCAGTCAGTGTGAGTTGCCAGGCCTCCATCAGGCTGACTGCAGCACAGAAAAGATCTTCCCCCCTCCTTTTTAAACGCTACTCCACGCTCATAGAACCATGACGTTCTAGTCATATTCTGTTGTGTTCTAATTAATCCCAGTACACTGCTTGCTTTATTGGACCGCGCAGGGTTTTTCAAGGGTTCTTTGGAAGGTTAAGCACATGCCCCAGTATTATACAAAGCACTGTGCCACAGTAAAATCACAAATTTGAATTTTAACAAGCTCCTCTATTTGGCAGTGGATTCATTTATATTGATAATAATAAAAGGGGATTGTTTTTTAATCCACAATGTTAAAGCAACATAGTTTAACTTAAAATACAAACTGAAGCACTCCTTGCGATCTGGGTCTTTACACCATGGTGCATCTAAACATACAGTATATCGGCACCCAGAGCAAGAATTTAGATTGATACGTGATACCACAAGTAAGTTTTATAAATAACTAGCTGAAGTATGAGTTGTTGTTTAAACCTTAGAGCTAAAAATAAGCCCATCAGCTTTAATGTAATCAGTGATATTATTATTTCTGTTTGAACCCCACGTACATGTCTGCCTGTCTTTCTGTACAGCAGAATTTTAACTTATTAATAATAAGAAATAAAATTTTGTAAGTTTAGGTATCTCACATTTTACGCTAAGTACTTATTTTATCATCAGCCAAATACACTCCCTTTTGGTAATCAGAGAGTGAATCACAAGTTTCATGGATGTCTTAAAATGACTGCAGCACATTAAAATTCACTTATATTACTTCGGCACTGTTATTTTAGTAATCCCAGCAAAAATCCTTAGTTTAGCTTTTTTAAATAATATCTATTGATGCAGGTGTTTGTTTACATTAAGCAAGTAGCTTATTAGTAACTTATTTTAAAGTAAATTATTAAATCCGACAGTACATGTACATAACATTGCTTATACTCAACATTTCTATTTAATTTATGGTGCAGGTTAAACTTCAGGAAGATATCCAAATAATATCCTGAAACTGGTTTTGGGTCCTCCAATGTATGACACAAAGATATTATGGAAAGAGCGAGTTCTGATCAATGTACAGTCAAAACCTCCATTTTATTTATATACATACAGATGATCTTCTTTTAAACCTTACTCTTGTAACTGTGGACATCAGAAAATTCTTCAGTTTGTTTAGCACATTCCACACATGCAGAATTCAAGAAAACAATGATTTGAATACGAGTTCTAGATTGTTGTGTTGTTGTTTTTTTTGTAAGGGTATTTGCTTTGCATTTGCTAAAAAAAAATGCTCCATGTTCAAATTCTTTTTTTTAATTTTATTAAATTAGCTATTTATTCAGACTATTACAATGAGGTCATTCAATCAGCAGCGTAATAGTTATTATTACTATTACAAAAAAAATGTGTCATTTTCTGGTAAGTGGTTCTTTTGTGTTTTTGGGTGTTTGTAATACATACATATAATGTAATGATATGTTATGCTTTGACATTTGACCAGTTGTCACACAGTAGTTTAATTTAATCATTGATCCCAGTTTTCATTTATACTACTACTACACCAACACTTCAAAAATATTCTGCAATCACTGTCTAATAAAAAAAGGCTACGAGGGCTGATAAATTTACATTTACATGATTACATGTTTACAAAAATAAAAAAAATTCCAGTGCATCCAAAACAGTTCTGCAGGATCCTGATGCCTAAACTAATCACTCCAGTTTTCCACACTGTACACTGCCTACTTATTCCTCTAAGATGTAATATTAATTTTCTTATTAAACGTCTTCTCCTGACGCAACAATGTGTCAATGGAAAAGCTCCACCCTGATTAAAAGAAACACTTACTTCAACATACAACCTACGATCTAACAATAACCATCTCCTGCATAACTCCTTTGGTTTCCCAAATCACTTTAACAGTTTATTTATTTATTTATAAATGGCTTCATATATCAGTTTGCTGCTTACCAAAATGCAACTGTGTAAATATTTGAAAATCGAGTAATGAGTAGGGGACAGGGAGAGGTGAATGGGTTGAGACAGCAGGTAAGTGTGTGTTTGTGTATGTGTCTGTGGATGTGTACACCACCAGTGTAGGCTGGGAGCCCGTCTGGAGGCTATCAAAGAGATGACACTAAGAGGGTCATTAGTAAGGGTGTGGAGGGCTGTAAGGATTCGTGACTCACAAGGAAGGTCTCCTACAGTCTTCTCATCCAAACACGTGTTTATTATGGCCTCTCTCTGTTTATAGCCAAGAGTTGATCTAAATAAAGCTAATTAGGCTGTCATGCAGAACAAGCCCTTACCCTAGCCGCTGAAATGACAGCAATTAAAGCCTAGGGAAGGCTGTTGTGCTCCCAGAGGTGACAGGTACGATGGCACCTCACTGTATCTCAGAAGCGCTCTGTCAGTGCGGAGACGAAGTGCACAGCAGGACAAGCAACGCGCAAATGCGGAGTGACATCTGTGATGATTTACTGGAGTCGCTTCCCCCCCTGCTGCTTGTTGCAAATATGGTCTCGTAGTGTGACAAGAAGCCTCGTTTGAGCTCAGCGCACCGAAACAGAACAGTCCAGATGACAGGGACAACTTCAACAGTTCTCTCGGACCAAACCGTTCCTGCATGCAACCGTCACACTCACAACGGGACGTTTCCATCTGCGGTCTGTCACCTATATGAATATCTTGTTTAGTTCATCATGTTGCATCACTGTTTTATATCAAAAGAATTTCAGTTCCGCCTCAACACTCATCAAGACACATCAATGCGTTTTAGATCTGCATAATAGTAGTGTGCTAGCACTGGTATGACAGTAGAATGTTAATATCCTGACAGTTATATTTTAATGTGATATTCCAGATTGCGTGACGTTTTTAATGTTTTTGTTTTAAATAAGTTACAAGCAGACTGGGAGTAGCTGATATGATGCTGAAAATTTTGTTTTTTATTCCTTCTTCTTCTTCTTACTACTACTCCCACCACCATCACTACTACAAGGGGCATTAAGTCAAACCAGGACTCCTAGTTGTGCAGAATAACAGAGCTCAGTTATGAGAGTAAAACCTACCTTTATTTCTCTATATAATCCCTTGTTTCACATGGCCACCCAGGAACTCCTTTAATGGCTTTACTTCACTTCTTTTATTTATAGACCACATAACTCAAGGTTGACCAAAGTACTGTACACATCAGAAATGTAATGACACCATTCGAAATGACACCTGTCTTGTGGGTTGAAATTGACCATTGACCAAATTGGAAAGAACTGAAAAAATCTATTTTTATTATCATTTTTAAAGATTGTCGACAGTATATGTACAAATCTAAAATCTAACATTTTTGGTGCAATAATTCTGTTTTGAAGAACATGTTTTTGTGATCAGTGTGCATTAAAGAAACCTTTTAGAGTATCCTGATATGGCATATAGTGCTGTTTGATTGCTGTGTACTTTATATCGAAGCCACAGACTGGAGCAGTACCATGAGGGTCACCCCTTGTCACTGGCCTTTGTTAGCTATTTTAAACGTGAGAAAAAGCCAGATACAGAAGCAGTACATGAATAGTTTTTGTGTGTGCAGTTTAAAACTACCTACATTTACGTGATAAACAAGGATCCAAAATCACTCCAAAATTTTCTCACTTTTTTTTTTTTCACTTTACTCTTATCAAGTACTACATTATTTTGCAGTTTAAGTAAGCAGTTTACTGCAACATACATTTGACTGTGGCTGAATTCCAGCCCCATAAGCATACATTTTCTCACTAGCTATCCATTAGGAAATCCAGATCCTTTCTGAACCCCCCCTGCTGAATGTAATGTTTTGCTGGGTGCAATAGTATCCCAAGTCCCGCTGTGGCCAGCAAGAGTTTTGTTAGTTAATAACCCTGTTAGGATGTGGGAAAACAAGAGGGGTAGAAAAGGGCTCTAGATCCCAAAGAATAAAAAAATTAATAAATAAATAAATCTGGAAAAAAATCTATTCTGGCTGTAGAGAACAAGCAGTGGAATTCACTTTCCTTTTTACTCAGTAGAACACACACACACACACACACACACACACACACATACATGCAAGCAAGCAAGCAATAATATCCAAAAGTAATGAATGAACAAATTGTTAAAGGCAGGGGTAAGAGGACAAGTTAGTGCTGGTCTGGAAGGTTTTTCTTACATCAGAAAAAAAAGGCATCAAACAGATGAGGAATAATCATGTGGGTCTTTGCTTTTATGATGAATTCGAGATTGGAGGACGTGACTTTGCGTGCAGATTACTGGCTCGGCTCTGACCTTTCCTGCTCATATAAATGAAGATTATTACATCTGCTCAGAAACTATAAGCAGTCTAGAAGGAACACAATGTAAATATTCATATCCACAGCGATATTTAACCACTATCTGCTCTCTACTGATGTTTTTCTTTTTTAGACAAATATATCTTAGGCAGGGGCTTTAGTCGGCAGAAAATGGCCTTTAAGAAGCTCAGCGTGTTGTCCACAGGAGGTCGGATTACTGAGCAGCAGCTACTATAGAATCTTTCTCTTCATACTGCAAACACATATGATTACACAAATGACTTTG
Organism: Clarias gariepinus; assembly: GCF_024256425.1. Lineage (NCBI taxonomy): Eukaryota > Metazoa > Chordata > Actinopteri > Siluriformes > Clariidae > Clarias > Clarias gariepinus. The sequence goes on along the minus strand of NC_071103.1, from coordinate 18,997,650 downwards.
TTTAAAAACAACAGCAACAACTGATTAATGACTACAATTAACACGTAGCATTTACAAGGATAAGAGGAATGACTAAGACAAATGTGATGGTCCCTGCAATCATTAAGCAACGTATAGAGTCGTCTCCAATATGTCTGTGTTCTCTTCCCTGGCTTTTTGTTTTAGCATTAGCATATTGATTATTTCATTTTGTTTACACAATGATAAAATGGTTGGTCTGTCCTAACAGCTCGCTGGAGCTGTGGAACACATCTGTTATGATGAAATTAAGTTGTTCCAATAATGCCGCAAGTCTTTGACAATTTCTACAGGATGGTCGTTAATCACTAATTTATGAATTATATTAACAAATCAGTTTTGTGAAACCTGTGTGACTAATTGTTAGACTTTGCGATTGACGGAGTGATGGAAGCTGTGAGCAATCACAGAAACCTGTCAGTTTGTCTCAACGGATTTCATGATATTACTGGGTAGTCAGGCAGAAATGTTATTTCACTATTTAATCATGATGATGAAATCAGTTTAGCTGAATTTTTCTTGAATCAGTATTACTTCTGTGGGTGACTTAAACACTTAAGGCAGTATTGCTTGATGCATGAATGAGCTTGTTAAGTTAGAATTCGAAGAGAAATCCCAGGGAGAGTTGAGAGACAGTGTGATTCGTGATTCTGCTCCATGGCTGGTCCTCAGTGGCAGCCTACAGATTTCCTGAGTCTCCTCTGGCACCAATAAAAGTCTCATCAGTGCGATGAAATAATCATCTCCCACACTGAGGTAGTAAAAAATGCAGCATATGTCACAAAATATAAACAGTGTCGAATGACATTAATAAAACGGAAATTAACCTCTAACAGTCGCAATTAGCCTCAGGGATGGGAAAAACATTAATCGTGAAGGATTCAGCTCACTGGTCAATGATGTCTTATCCAATTTAAAAGAGCACAGCACAGGGATATTAATATGATCAACATCTTTGAAGAGCGCAGGAGCTGAACGATTACATTACCACAAAGTATTTAAATGTTATAGATTTTGCTCGTAATGTTAGGGTTGCATTTAAATAAAAGGATTGATGTACCTGGTAATGCTAAAAACTGCATTTAAAAATATGTCATCACTATTTGTTTTATTGATTCTACAGTTAACCTGTCTGTCCACTATTTATATGTTATCTCAGCTAATGCACGCTGTTATCAACGCAGGACTTGTGATACTGAACAGGTCCTGTGTCAAGTGCAACTTTGTTTACATTCATCAGCACTGCTGCTAAAATAAAGCACCACTGAGTGGATTCCAGGCACGCGATAATCAAACTCTACTTCATGGGAAGCTGACACATCAGAAAGTTAATTTTAGATGTGCAATTAAAAATAGTTTTTGTTTAGGATTAAAGAAACAAATTGATTTCCTGACCTATAACATTAACGTTTTATGAAATAATTAAGAAATGACAATGTATAGGTTTGGAAGCTGATCTAGTAACCCAATGTAAGTACAGTACCTATCCAATGACAGACTCTTCTAAGCACTTTTTGTAAGTCGCCTCTGGATAAGAGCGTCTGCCAAATGCTTAAATGTAAATATAAATCTATAAAGGGGCATTCGAGTTAAACTGGGACTTTTGATCGCGCAGAATAACACAACAAAGGTATAAGAGTAAAACTTTTTATATTTCTCTATCCAGATCGTCCAGATCTCATTCCATGTCATTGTTTCCTGTAGCTCTATGAGAAGGAGGAGGTGTACAGGAGAAAGCCTCCACATTGGAGGACTTGGAGGCACATATTCAGAAGGTTCTCAGCAATATCTTTTTTTGAGGAAACTGTTTGACACCACTGGTGCATACACTATAAAAAAATAAGGCGGCTCAATGTAAAAAAATCTTTTAGTAAAAAGTCGCACAGCCTTTTTATGTTTACTCAATTTTGAAACCTTGTACTATGTACACTGAATTCCAAAAGGACTGGATGGACACCTTTGTAGCCATTCACACGATTTTTATTGGACTTGGAAGGGCATGCTCCACTTAAATTCACATGCTGAGAAACAAACTTTAGTTGCCATAGATTTTTTTGTGTCTGACATATTGGGAAAAAGGAATTTTACTGAACTTTAAGCAAAATAGAACCTGTATTCTTCCCTTTTATGCAGATCACTGTTTTAATTCTTGGAGTATTGTTAGGCCAACTTTTTTTTAATATAGAAAAACAATCACTTGAACCAACTACATCAATGGGCTACAATGGGAGACAACTTACTACAAGAAGACAACTTAAATAGATGAAATGTTGGACTAACAACCCTACACAAATACAACTACAAAAAACAACCCTAGACAAATAAAATTAATTGAACCAAACAAATACTACTTGAGCTGACTTAAATTACAAGTTGTGTCAACATAACTGGGTAAACGTTGTGTTAACTAAACAGCACTCACTCACCTTCTATACTGCTGTATCCTGTATTCAGGGTCACGGGGACTTTCCAGGAGGCTTGGGGCACAAGGTAGGGTACATTCTGGACATTGCAGGGCACACACACACATACACTCACATTCACACACTACGGGCAATTTGGGAACACCAATTAGCCTAACCTGCATATCTTTGGACTGTGGGAGGAAATCGTGGGACTTTGGGAGTACCCGGACTCTCGAGGCGCAAGGCGACAGTGCTAACCACTACACCACCGTGCTGCTTAACTTAACAGCAATGGAATATATTTTGTTTGGTAACTAAATTTATCTAAAAGTTGAGTAAACTTTTAAGTAAACCAACTAAAAACACTGTGCAACTTCATTACTTCATTAACATGCTACACATGCACTATATGATAGATAGATAGATAGATAGATAGATAGATAGATAGATAGATAGATAGATAGATAGATAGCAAGGTAAGGAAAAAGTTATGAATGATTAGCTACCTAACTCCTGTAAAGTGCGGTATGGTGCTCCTTTTTAGTCAAGTTTGATAGCGTCAGAACAGGGAGGGGTTTCTTATAAAATCACATAAGTGCATCTCAATGAAGGTAAATTGCCTGCTCAAGTTGATTTTTTTAGTTAATGTAGTCTGTGGCTTCAAAGTTTTAAAGAACACTGTTACCTGTTGTCTCAACAAATACCGCTGTAACAAATGCAATAATTTAATTAAACATTTATCTAGTTGGAGTTTTTACAGTGTACAGTATGTTGAAATTTAAAGATTTGCAATCAAGTGTAATGACTGTAATGTAGTATGTATAAAATTTCTTTTAATATATTTATATTAGAAATATGGACTTTATCACCATTTTTCAATGCCTAGTTGCTCTTCTCCCACCTGTATAATGTATACAACCCTCACCCTGTCATCAACTGCCTTTTCTGTTTTTAGTGATTGCTAGTAAAACACAGAAGAAGCTGAAGCTGTTTTCTTTTTAGCCCAAACTGTAGAATCATGAAACCTCTTAGTGACAGTGTGTCAGATGATCACAACCATACTGAATAGAAAATTCTATGCTCACTTGGGCTTATATATTTTACTCTACTTTGTAGAGTAAGCAGTGACTGAGAATGCACATTTGAAAAAGTCATGTGTTGTGCACGTGAGCGAGATGATCAGGCTGTGTTGCATGAGCTTTATTTGGCACTATAAGAGCTTTTAGCCTGACAGGAGCTGTACAGGACAATCTGAGGCTCTACAGTACGTGCACCTTCCTCTGAAAGCAGCTGAAAAATGTCTGTGTTTGTGTGTCTGTGTGTGGCCTCCTTGCCAACAAGCAAGTGGGTAGTAACATGCAGTTTACATGAAGAAAAGATTCTGTCTACATGAACAGAGCTCTATATTTATGTAGGTCACTGTTTGCTCAATCTTGGTCAGGATGTTCTATTGCATAAGACAGGGTAGTCTTAAATAACTAATACAGATATAGAGATTTAAAACACATGGGTATCAGTTTCTTATAATGATTCAAATAATAACAGACATGCGATTCCTTTGGTGGCAGAGCATGCAGTCAGACTCAGTCCACTCACTTTCATAATGAAAATAATGTTGCATTCAGATTCAGATAGATGGGCGAAATTTCTGACGAAGTGGTTATTGATCGTACGCACTGCATCAAATGCTCCTAAAGCAAGCTTCTGTTTACTGACACTGTCTATGGCATTGCGCCAAAACTGTGCTAATTTCAAATGGGTAATGAGGAGAATGGAAACCGAAGCTACAAATCAGCGTGGCAGTAACTTTAAGCACCATCCCTGCTTAAGGCTTCACTGTCATCATCAAGACAACTGACTGGAGATGTGTAAATTGCAGCTCTCTGAATTGCTTGTATTACAGGAGGCTGACAGTGGCCTGAATTTAAAATTACTCCATTACTCACCCCAAATAGACTGAGCTCTTGAAGGAGCTGCATAATAAAAAGCAATGGCTGGTTTTACAGGCACTGGGGTGAAACTGATTTCAAATTATATCCTCTCTATTAATTATTAAATTAATCATAATATACAATTTCAATATTTGCAAATTCCCAGTCAATTAAAAATGGATTGATGGAGGGGTTTTATATTATGTTTACCCTGGAACTATACAAACATAACATTTTGATGCATTGTTTGTAAAAGGTTATTTATCCTAATTATTTAAATTTCCTCAGCAGTGATAGGACCTTGGGGTTATTAATTACATCAAGAACAGAGTGAACTTAATTACTGGCAAAGCCAGGCTGCTGCCTAGGGCTCCAAAAATCCCCAAATTAGCTATAGGTAACTACGTTTTTCTTCAAATTTTATGTAAATGCAATTATTTTCAGTAGTGTTAATGTGTGCGTGTACTTAACAGTATTGATGTGCATTCATAATATTTGAATATAGAAAAATTACAGTGAATAAATCCAAGTTAAAAAATTACAGTGAATAAAATCCAAGAAAGTCAAATATTTGTTGCCAAACTCTAAAAGCTACTGTTTTCTTTGAAAGACCTAAAAAATCTGCTGAGTCCAGCACAAAAGGAACAGCTAACAAAAATACGTAATTGCTTTATGTAATGGTGTTAGCTTATTTTATCCTCGTCTTGATCCTCCTCAAATACGTCTAATAACACTATTCTCACTGCTACTAGCAACAATAACATAAGATTGTTTTTAAAAAAGTAAAAGAGAGACTTAATTAAAATGAGGAAAGAAAGTGCATTTAAGTAACGGAGAACATGAAAATGAAGTTAATGGCAGTTAAACTACAAACTGCAGTCCAATGAGCCAGAGCAAAGAGCAAGTATAAGTGCATGAATTTTAGTAGATTGGATTGTTAAATTCATTATTCCTTTAATATAATTCTTTCATCAAATCTGAAATAGCTTTGCGGCAGATCTCTTAGATTCACTAAGCAGTGAGAATTTTTTTATACACCTAGGTGTGGTGTTTTAATCTAATAAAGAGAAAAAATGGGCAGGTTACAGTTCTGAAGGGCCTCTTTATCTCTTTTCCTTAGACCCCCAAGTCATTAAATTTGCATCTTGCATGAACATGCTCAGAGATTAAATTAGGATTCAGTGGATGGAAGGTGAAGTATACTTCTTTTCTAGGTAAATATATTTCTTTTCTAGGTCTGATCATGTGGACATCTCCGTTTTTTTTCATTTTATTCTTTAATCTAACAAATTGAACACAGTAGACAACAGCAGTTGCTCTGAATATAGGAAATACATTTTACAATTTTTAAGTGACAGTGGTTCTCTAAAAAGCAATGTGAGGCTAAAGCACATAATTTTTATTATTAGTACCATTATGCCATGCTATATTTTTCATTTCCATCAAATTATAGCGTTGGATCTCAGCTCTGCTTGTCATGCAGTTTACCAAAAGCGATTGTTCCAAAATTAACCCAGCATGTTGGCTGTAAAACATCTGAGCCTCAGGGCACCACATGGTTGAACATTTCAAATATTAGCCATAACACTTTTTTATGTTTGTCTATCACAATATGAATGTGCTAATTATTAGTATTTTCATATTAACAAGTTTGGGAATGATTTGAACTTTACTGTGTGCATATGGCACTAAAAACTGGACACATTCAATCCGGTTTAGTAGCAGAAAATAGTCACAAAAAGACAAGAGAAATTATTTATTCCTTCTGACCCTTCTTCTAACCATATCTATCATTCTAGCCTTCATTGCTTCTCCCCCACTCCTCACTTACAGACGGTTCCCATTAGCAAAGTTTTGGGGTGTTGGCATTGCTCCAAGCCAGTGAGTAAATTATCATGAATAATAAAAAGCAAATGGAATGGGGCCCAGGCAGTTGAGAGGGAAGAGCTATTTATGATGCTGAGTTGGAGGGGATAAAGGAACTTAAGGAGACTAAAGGTCTTATGGAGCCGGAGGAGCTACACTAAATCTAAAGAACAGGATGCACACACACAAACCATGTGATTGCCCTATAAAAGCTTTAATTACTTCATTAAATCGCACCTCATATTGTTCAGATGTCCAATTTCAACAGCATGAAAGATAGCAGAGATGAGAAACAAGATGAGGTCATAAGTATCTTGTGATGTCTGAATACATAATATGAAAAGGAAAGTCTTGTGTGTGTGTGTGTGTGTGTGTGTGTGTGTGTGTGTATGGTGGGGAGGGGTATTTATTTATTTATTAAAAATTTTTTTTAACTAAATATTTTACTTAACCTAATTGTAGCCAATTCCCACCTGTCCCACAGACAATTCTGTCTGTCAGGGCAATCTACCGTCAAAGCAACAATTACCAACCAGGAATGGCATAGACTAGACATGCTTACTCAGAGACCACTGATGCTAGACTCTTGAATCTTTTCCCACTGTTGCTCATGCAACATCAGGAATGGTGTAACACACTCAGAAGGAAAGTGTTATCCACTCCATCCACATGTGTGAGCTCATAGACACTCATGATTGACTAGTGTCGCTATGATTGATGTGAAAGTGCAAGTATGCAACCCCTTACCCCTGAGAGATCATGGCCAATCTGCTTTTCTAGGTTGTTGTATCACTCAGGAGAAAGGAAGGATTATTACAGTGGCATGGGTAAGACTGGCATTTATATTGCCATATCATTCATCCCTTATTGAGGAGTCAGAAGCCAAATGCCTTTAAAGGCTTTCCTGGATGGAGTTTTGTATTTTTATCTTACCGTTTAAATCTACAGCACAACTTACAAACTTCCTCATGAATTCTCCACATACAAGACACAAGCATTTATTTGTGTGGAGGAACAATGTGTATAATATGCTATAATATAGCATATTATATTCACAACCAATATCTTACTTTATTCCTACAGAGCATGAAATGTGTTTAATAGGCCTATAATCTTAAATTTTAAAGGCTTGCTTGCATCATGTATTTGAATTCAGAACTAATTTAAATGATTTTGTAGAACACTTGATTAATTTGGCGGTTATATATTTAGTAGAAATAAAAGTGGTTAAATTGCTGGTTGCTGAGATTACTCTAAATAGCTGATAGGCTGCATCTTTTAGAACTCATAAGTGTGATAAATAGTTCATTTTCCAAAGATTCCTGTAATTCATTCTTTTTGCTTAATCCCCAAAGATAAATAAAATCCGAAAGATCCTGAACCACCGAGTCTAAATAAGGTATTATGTTACTGAGAAGAGGCAATTTGTTGAGATAATATTTTATGGCTCATCCCATAAAAAGCCCATGCTTCCTCATTTTTCCAGTTGCAAAACAGAATCTTCTTTCAAGTAGATGATAGCTATATTTCAAGCTAATTTTAATGTCAGACAAAATGTATGTATTTAAGCTAAAAATGCAACAGGAAAAACCCATGACATGTACCCATATTTATCTAAATGCAGAAATACATAGTTTACATGTGCACAAGTTAAATGTACCTAAATATTAGTAAATTTTGGTGGGACAAGACAACATAAAAAGCAGCATAAAAATAATTTAGGAGGCTATCTCAAATGACTTATGTATAGGCTCCTATGTAGGGAATTTATAGCATAACCTCCCAAAAGGCAGTTGTGAGTCAACAACCTATAGTCGTTGAGGATACATTCTATCGCCTTAATTTAAGTGGCTTTAGACAAAACAATTTTCATCTGTGTTTGATATCGCATGTATTGTTTCTAATCATTAGCAAATTGCACACAGAAGATCGAATATGAAGGTTTGTCAGGTTTCAGCTTAAATGTCCAACAGAACAATATCGTAAAAACCCAAACCACCAAAAAACACCTGAAACTAGTACCAAACATTTTGCAATGGAAAAGGAGACACATTTAAAAAATTTTACTCAGCCTTTATATGTGAAACAAGGTCAGCATGGTGCACATGAATTTTTTATAAATGAACACAATGTGTCATGTCCATTGCATTTTCTCTGCTGAAAATGTTCTTAGAGCGAGCATGGGGCCTCCATAAACACTTGGTGTAGTTCCCATTTTTGAGCACTTAATGCAAAAATAACTCTGTGACCTAAAATGGGGCAGTAAGTATGCTGTCTCTTGAGCGTCAGAGGTGACCAAATCAATGAATGAAGATGGAAATTAAGTAAAATATTTAAAAAATATTTTCAAATACGCAACAATACGTAGTATGACGCACCATAAAATGTCCATGACTTAATATTGAAAAACCTACTCAGAAAAATACAATTATGTTAAAAATGACAAGGTTATGCTAGAAAATATAAAGATAGATATTGCAATAAAATTAATTTAAACTAGAAATTAAGTTATTAAATAAAACTGAATTAAAATAAAGCCGTGGCCAAAAGTTTTGAGGATGACAAATGTAATATGTAATATGAAATTTTGCTAAAATCAGTACAGTACAGTACTGTGTCTTGCCAACAGTAGAGCATACTGAGACCATTCATGTTTGCTGTTGCTTCTTAGTCAAGGGAGACTCAGGTATGATATAATGGATAATATTCAGCTTGTCCAGTGTGTGGAGTGCAGGATGTTTAGACATTCTTCCTCCGTCGTTAGTGGTAATTTTACTTGTGATAGGTGTGTGTTAGTGAGCACTCTGACCAAGAAGATATCAGCATTAGAGGAGTGCATCCAGACTTTAGAAAGGGGTTAAAGCGAAGAGCAGCGTTATTGCCGCTACGGAAAGACTCCAGCATTAGAGCCCTCACAGCGGGGTGAGTGGGTGGCGACTCGGCGGCATACTCGTTCAGCCAAAGCTAACGCTAAGGCTAGCCCACCGGAGCACACCTCTTCTGCGTTGACGTGTCTAACAGGTTTGCACTCCTCAGTGATCCACCCTCTGAGAAACCTGAAATAGCACTGGTTATAGGAGACTCTACACTGAAGCACTTGAATTTAGCTAGGCCTTTAGGTGTGTTTAGGTGTAGCCCGGGTGCCAGAGCACCGAATGTAGCAGGTAATCTTAGGGCTCTAGGACAACATAGGTTCTCTAAGATAGTGGTACATGCTGGAGCTAATGATATACGCCTTTGTCAGTCAAAGATTAGTAAGGATAACTTTACAGAGGTGTTCAAACTAGCGAAGGCGATGTCAGATGACGTAATATGCTCTGGTCCCATCCCAATGAGACGTGGCAACATAGCTTACAGCAGGTTATGGTCGCTGAACCGCTGGATGTCCAGGCGGTGCTTTGAAAACAACGTGGGCTTTATAGACAATTGGAACCCTTTTGAGGGCAAAGCTGGCATGTTAGGGTGGGACGGTGTCCATCCCACTTGGGAAGGTGCTGCTCTCATTTCCTGTAGTATAGCCTATAGTCTCAGAAGAGGAATGGTGACAATCCAGAGCCCAAACCAAGGAGCAGACAAACAGGCTAAACCAACCGTCTGCTTGCTGCATAGAGTCGTCACTCAGGGTTTATCATATTGAGACTGTGTCTGTTCCCCGAATTAAGCAAAAATGTAGAAAGACTCAGAAAGTCTGCTTTAGTAATTTAATTAACATAGATACCACAAACTCGGATCATACTGAATGCGCAGCCAGCACCTCTGATCTGAAGCTAGGACTGTTAAATATTAGATCTCTTGCATCAAACGCAGTTATAGTTGAAATTATCACGGATCAGGAGTTTGGTATACTCTGTTTAACTGAAACCTGAAATAAACAGGACAAGTATGTAGCTTTAAATAAAGCTAGTCCTTCTGTATACAGCTACATACACCAGCCTTGGTTAACTGGTAGAGGAGGAGGCGTTGCAATTATTTACAATGATAATCTGTCTATCGTACAAAAACACGGACACAAATTAAACTCATTTGAAGTTCTTTATAGTAACATAACAAGTGTAGCTACAAATATTAAGTCAGCTCAGTCGATCCCTAAAATCATTATTTACAGACCTCCAGGGCCGTATTCTGAATTTTTTTGTGAATTTGCGGATTTCCTCTTAAACCTAGTTGTTTCCGTAGACAAAGCGTTAATTGCTGGAGATTTTAACATTCATTTTGAGAATCCAGAAGACCCTCTGCGTAGAGCATTTATGTCCATACTGGACTCAGTAAGAGTAAATCAGTGTATAGTAGGACCCACTCATAAAGCAGGTCACACTTTAGATTTAATAATATATTTCGGATTAAGCATAGGAAATCTATTCACAATTCCACTGTCTGAAGTTATATCAGATCACCATCTTGTCTCAATTAAAGTGTGTTATAGTGATAATGTATGCGCAGCACCATGCTACCGTACTAAACGTACATTCACATCAAATACCAAACAGAGTTTTATCAGTAATCTTCCAGAGTTAACAACTTTGATTGGATCACCGTCTGACCCCACAGAACTCGATCGGGTGACTGAATATTTAGACTCGACGTTCTGTTATACTTTAGATAATGTAGCTTGCTCCAGTTAAAAGAAAAATTATTAGAGATAAGAAACTCGCTCCCTGGTATAACGACCACACACGTACTTTAAAACAGACAGCTCGGAAATTAGAATGTTAATGGCGTCAAACTAAACTGTTAGTATTTCAAATAGCATGGAAGGAGAGCATCCTGAACTATAGAAAAGCTCTTAGTGTAGCTAGATCAACGTATCTCTCCACTCTTATAGAAAATAACAAAAATAATCTTAGATTTTTATTTAATACCATAGTCAAATTAACCAGAAATAAGACCACTGCAGAAATCTCCACAACAACTTCGTGTAATAGTGAGGACTTTATGAACTTTTTTAATTAAAAAATTTGTAAATATCAGGCATCAAATTGAGGCTTTAAAACCTGACAATGCAATTGATGCAGATATTAAACTACCTATGTCAGATCGGAACCTAGAATAATTTACTCCTCTTGAAGAGAATGAACTAATTTCACTCATCTCTTCTGCAAATTCATCAACTTGTATATTAGATTCTATACCGACACATTTTCTTAAACAGATAGTACCAGCAATAACAGAACCCCTGTTAAGAATAATTCATTTCTCACTTAGCATTGGGTATGTGCCCAATCTTTTAAATTAGCAGTTATTAAACCGATTATTAAGAAACCTGACCTCGACCCCTGTCAGCTGTCCAGTTCCAGGCCAATATCAAATCTCCCGTTCATCTCTTAGATTCTCGAAAAGAAAGTACCAGAGCAGCTATGCTCATATCTACATAGAACTAGCATACATTAACTATATCAGTCAGGATTTAGGCCTCATCACAGCACAGAGACAGCACTCATTAAAGATGTAAATGACCTCCTATTGTCCTCTGATCAGGGTTGTGTAACTATGCTTGTATTTCTCGACCTCAGTGCAGCGTTGATCATGGGTTTCTTCTTCACAGATTAGAAAATGTAGTAGGAATTAAGGGTACAGCCCTCTCCTGGCTCAGATTTTATTTGACCGATCGTTATCAGTATGTAGACTTAAATGGTGATTATTCTGCATCTTCTCTAGTGGAGTTTGGTGTTCCACAAAGTTCAGTTTTAGTCCCACTGCTTTTTTCCCCTACACATGCTTCCTCTAGGCAACATAATCCATAAACATGGTATTAGTTTTCATTGTTATGCTGACGACACAGTTATATGTCTCACTAAATCCGAATGAGAAAAACCAGCTTACTAAAGTTGAGCAATGTGTGCAGGACATAAGAGATTGGATGCTAATTAACTTCCTTATGCTTAATCCTGATAAGACAGAAGTTCTGGTCATAGGACCGCATTCAGCTAGAAGTAAGATTTTAGATCACACTGTAACTTTAGATTGAAGTTTACATTGAGTGCAACAGTAAAAGACCTCTGTGTGATTATAGATTCCAGCCTTTCATTTGAAGCACATGTACAGTAGATAATATTACCAGAATAGCATTCTTTCACCTCAGAAATATTGCCAAGATAAGAAATATACTGTCGCTAAACGATGCAGAAAAACTAGTTCATGCTTTTATCACCAGGTTGGACTATTGTAATGCCGTACTGTCTAGTTGTTCAACTAGATGCATGAACAAGCTCCAGAATGCAGCAGCGAGAGTCCTCACTAGAACCAGAAGATGCGAGCACATCACACCTACCTTATCTTCACTTAATTGGCTCCCCGTGAAATTTCGCTTTGATTTTAAAATACTACTTTTGATATATAAAGCATTAAATGGTCTCGCGCCACAGTGTCTGAGTGAACTTACGATCCGCCCAACCCTTCTTCGATCAAAGGATGCAGGCTGCTTGTCAGTACCGTGTATTATGAAAACTACAGCTGGGGGCAGAGCTTTTTCTTACAAAAAGCCCCCAAATTATGGAATAGTTTTCCAAATAGTGTTCGGGACTCAGACACAGTCTCAGTGTTTGAATCCAGGCTAAAAACCTATTTATTTAGCCAAGCATTTTTGTAAATAGATTTGCCTTAGGTAAAGGAGCAGATCTGGGGGACTCATGGATGTAGAGTATTAGGTGAACTGGTATGTTTAGATGCTGTCTTCCCCACTCTCATTGATCACTCAGGTTTGTTGACGGTGAGGTGATTGGTTGCTTTACATCTCAGGAAGCCCTTATGGCCGTGTTTCCTTCTGGCTCTCCCTTTTAGTTATGCTGTCATAGTCCTGCCGGAGTCTCTGCTAGCACACTAAATATACATTCACATTCACTTGGCTGTGGTTGCTCGATAGTTCAAGACTGTAATTGTCTCCAATAACTACCTAGACTCCATATTAACATCAATTAACATCAACTGTTATATCTGAACTGCCTGCCATCTAACACACTGTATGAATGCAGATCAATTCCTGCTTTCTGTTTTACCCAGATGAGGATGGGTTCCCCGTTGAGTCTGGTTCCTCTCAAGGTTTCTTCCTACTACCATCTCAGGGAGTTTTTCCTTGCCACTGTCGCCCGCGGCTTGCTCACCAGGGACAATCTGCTCATTTTGATTCATGCACACTCACATTCCATACAGACTTAAATAATTCTTGAGATTGTGTAAAGCTGCTTTGCGACAATGACAATTGTTAATAGCGCTATACAAATAAAATTGAATGAATTGAATTAAATTTAAGGGAGTGGGCTGACTCACAATTTTGCCTAAGAACACAAAGAATTGTACAAAAATACCCACTGAGAGCAACAATAGTTTGGCGGCGAACAATGCCTTTACCAGCATGATGGAGCACCTGGACATAAGGCAAAAGTGATAACTAAGTAGCTTGGGGAACAGAACATCAAAATTTTGGATCCATGGCCAGGAAACTCCCTAGACCTTAATCCCATTGAGAACTTGTTGTCAAACCTCAAGAGGTGGGTGGACAAACAAAAACCCACAAATTCTGACAAATGTCAAGCGTTGATTATGCAAAAATGGGCTGCAGTTATTTAGGATATGGCCCAGAAGTTGATTGACAGCGTCTTCAAAAAAGAAGGGTCAACACTGCAAATATTGACTATTTGCAAAAAAAATTAAAATTGTACATTAAACGTTGATGTAATTGTCAATAAAAGCCTTTGAGACTAATGAAATGCTTGTAATTATACTTCAGTATACCATAGTAACATCTGACAAAAGAACTAAAAACACTGAGGCAGCAGAATTGGAAAAATGTATATTTGTGTCATTTTAACATAGAATGTAGAAATTTAAAATACAATTTAAACTGCACAGGAACATGGCATAGAAAATGGTAGTGTTAAATTGTAACAAGTATGAAGATAATCAAAGTACATTTTTTTTAAATATAGTGTAGAAAATGTACAACATAAGTTGGCAGCATGAGTGTCTATGGCCTACATTAAATTGCAATGTGTAAAAATGATTCCCTGTTCTCTCAGAGCCATTTTTTCTTTGTATATGCCTATGCCATTAGGGGAGAAAATTTGAATGTAAAAAAGGAATGCATTGGTATGATAACCTGCTAGTCATTCAGTACATTCAGGTCATCAGCTGACTTTCATTTTATTGTCACATAACATCGCTGAGCTGAGACGTTACCAACTGAAGCAACCCCAGATCATAACACTGCCTAACATGATCATCACTATGAAATAAGATCAATCTGGACTCATCAGACCTCACAAGCTTTTCCTTTGCTCCAAATTCCAATCATTATGCTCTCTAGCCAATTAAAGACTATTTAATAGGAAATTAATTTCCTAATAGGAAAGAGATTTATTATGGTAACGCAGATGTTTACTCCCAAACTTGTGGGTTCTTAATACATGTATGTGGAAACGCTCTTACATTCACTAATAACATAGCTGTGATTTATCCTGTTATTTCTTTTATCATAAGGGCAGTGGTGGCTCATGTGGTTAAGACTGTGGGTTATTGATTGGAAGGTCAGGGGTTTGAGCCACAGGACCGCCAAGTTGCCTCTGTTAAACTCTTGAGCACCAGGGGCACGGTATCCTGGCTGACCCTGCACTCTTACCCCAGCATATTCTAACCGGTATGAAGAAAAAAATGATTACACTGTGCTGTAAGGTACGTGTGACAAATAAATTGAAAGTGCATAGTGCCATGCCCCACCTGCACCTATGAATAAGTCACCACTGGTAAATATATTCATAAATAAACTGGTATTTCAGATTTATATCCACACTTTGAATAAAATAAAAGGACTATCTATATATATATATATATATATATATATATATATATATATATATATATATATATATATTTTTTTTTTTTTTTTTTTTTTAAGGTGAACAACAGCTGCTCTCAATGTCATCTGAATACTTATTTTATCACATGCATGCAAAAGGAAGATACTGTTTTTAATCCAAAGAGCTAGATTATAATTCTTAAATCAATGGATGCATACCACATTTCATATTCTAGATGTACAGCATATCCTGCAGGAATAAGGGGATTTTAGAGGCAGTGTGGAGTCAGCATAAATGCAAAATTGCTCTGCTGAATTTCTACCTCATTTTGTATTTCTCTCTTGCAAAAAAAAAAACAAAACATTGCTGCTACTCCAATACAATATCTGCCAACCAAAAACGAAAACGTTGATCTCTGACCTCAAAGCATGCTGCTCAGAATTAATAATGTTCATAAAAAAAATTAATACATTATCTTATATGTGAGGGTGAAAGACCCTGCCTGTGATTTGAGTTCCGAGGGGAGGCTGGAGGCAGGAGATACACCATCTGGAGCTGACAAACATAAACAATGTTCACAAAGGGGGAGTTTTTGAAATGCTTGAAAATAAACAGCTCACTCAGCTGGAACTACTGCATATGTAGCCACCCCCCCATTTTTCTCACTTTGAAGGCAACAGCACAGAGATATCAAGAGAGAGACGGCAGACTTTCACATCTGAGCTATTGTAATGGATGGCAGTGGGATACGTGTGCAATGTTGTTTTATTTGGCCTTTTCCACGATTCAAAGTCAGAACGAGCAGAACAGACAAAAACACACAGGCAGGGTTATCAAGGGCAAATCCATAATAATCAAATGGGGACAAGCAAGCTGACACTAAAAGTTGGAACATAGAGAACCAATGATCCTAGGTATAAAGCTCAATTAAGTTTCACATAAAGCAATGTCATTAAATATACTGTGGGGAAACAGGATATATGGGAGTACTAATGCTAGTGTTTAACTAAGGAGCTCTCAGTAGCATTCATTTAAAACGCTTACTGAATGTGTATCTACACTAGGCCTTCACAGGACATTCATTCAAGATTTATAGCACATACAGGTTTGAAAACTTGCCTTTATTTTTCTTAATGGTCACAGAATTAAATTGTTGTTATGGCCATCCTAATCCCTTGACTCGAACATTGCCGGGTGAGCTAAATAGGGAAGTCAAGAAGTAATGGCATGGAAGCCTATAACTGTATTTAAAATAATATATTGACAGAGATACTGTCTTGTCAAGTTGGAGTTATGGTTCTGTTCTTGCAGCCAGATTCACATAAGTTCACTGCAGTCATTCTGTGATAGTATGTGTGGCAAATTCATTCAATCAGACATTGTGAGTTCAAACAGAGATGACACCACATTCATATGTGGCTGAGAGTCCAAGAGAGCAAATCTGGCAGTATGTTCTGGGTGAGAGCTATATGCGCTCTCTCCTGTCAGTCACAGTGACACCAGACAATTGTAGGTGACAAAGGGCAGATAATGCTTTCCTCCAAGTCTGGTCCACTGGCATGTCAATATAATATGTGCAACACAAAAAATCGGTTGGGTTCAAAGTTATTTTAGTGCTGTGTATGTGTGTGTGTGTGTGTGAGGGAGAAAGAGAACATCTGTGTGTGTTCACAATTTCAGGGTCAAGTCACATGGCAGCATAATCAGATTCTCTTGGCTATGTCTCTGCACTGGCCTTCCTGTAAGCTCCATCACCCCCAATGTCTCAATTCTATGCATGCTCAATCAGACACTATTGTCAGAATTGTGCTGATAGAAAGCTGAAGCTGGACTGACTGCAGTTGCAAAGGGAAAACAGGGCTTCCATGGCCACAGCATCAGCACAGCAGAGCCGCTGAACAGAAACACTAAAAATACTGCCAGTGAAATTACTGCTGCTTAATTGGGCCAAACTGAATGCCTTTGAGAGTGGCTGCACCTGTCATGCCTCGCTAATAGACAGCATGTCAACAAATATACTGAGCTCTTTTTTTTTTTTGACATATGATGGCACAGTGTAACGTTTTTCAGCATTCTATTCAGCAAAGGCAGATGCAGGTGCAGCTATATATTAAACAAAGTACTCAGAAACAAGCAAAATAAACATAAAAACATGTAAAAACTATGAATATGAGGCAAGTTAATGCAGGCTTTATGCATCACACAACACATAGATCCTACAATGAACAGCAATAACAAATGCTGCTCCGTAACCAGACAGTAAAAACCCACTCACTCACTCACTCACTCACTCTTTGTCTATGAGAGGAAATTTAAGTACCGGGAGGAAACCCACCAAGCGCCGGGAGAATATGCAAACTCCATGCACAAAGACACAGGGTGGAAATCGAACCTGGATCTTAGACCTGCAAGGCGATAAAGCCAAACACTAAGTCGCCTTTGCCGCCAATTCCAAAAACTGAAACATAAAAAAATGTTCAAGTCAATCAAGTTAAAATGAGACAGAGGTAATGGTGATTCTGTTAAATGATGTGCTGGGGCTGGTGGGTAGTGCTATTCTGTGTACCTGTGGCATACCATCAAAGACCTGCCCATACACCACTTCCCTCCATGCGTGGCTCCTGAAATGCAAAAAACAGTCAAGAGGGGTTCCTGGACATGTGAGATGTTTCCTAACACACAAGGGCCCTTAGGCTAAAATTAAACTTTGGGAGCTCTACCCTAAGCTTGGACGGGTGATGTTTTTCACAAGTGAAGTGGAGGAATTTCTTCTGCTTAGGGAAACGGTAAAAACGATGTCCAAGGTGGAGCATGAAAACGCCAGTGGTCACTTCAAAGCCAGTGGAGTAAGTATCTAGGGCAAAGCCAGAAGGGGGGTGATGTACAGCGCAAAGTCAGGAGGAGAGATTCTCAGCATGTTAAAGTGGGAAGCAAAGTTTTCCACAAAGCCAGATGGGAAACATTTTCTATGAAGCAAGAGTGGG
Source organism: Clarias gariepinus (assembly GCF_024256425.1). Classification (NCBI taxonomy): domain Eukaryota; kingdom Metazoa; phylum Chordata; class Actinopteri; order Siluriformes; family Clariidae; genus Clarias; species Clarias gariepinus. Next base: position 18,979,657 of record NC_071103.1, on the reverse strand, counting down.
GAGTGATGTCCCCACTGAACCGAAGAAATGGAGTGACAACTTCATCAGAGCAAGGTGGCAGTGCAGATTCCTCAGCAGTCAAAGCAACATTCAAAGTGGAGCAGGGTGGCATAGTGACATCTGGGGCAGAGCAGAGAGATGGACCATGATCTGTAATGGCATCCTGTGCATGGCTGAGGAGTAAGGAGACATCTTCAGCAGAGCAACGAGGTGGTGCAACATCTTCAGTGAAGTAAGGAAGTAGAGTCAGTTAAATCAAGTTTGAATCTTTCAAAGTCACAGTGTATTCAGTACAATTCCCCCTCCCCCCGAAATAGCCGTATGGCTTACGGGAACTCAATTTGGCTTTAAATAAGGCTCAGCTTATTTTTGCATGAAACAAGGGCAGTGGAATTTGGCTTTGATTACTTACAGTGTACTGGTTGACAAACTTCATGGTCGGTGTGTAGAGCTGGAAAATTTATGATGACCAAGACCTATGGTAATGTACTTGTATGCACTTTAATTTAGATTTAAGACAAGCTTGAAATAATCAGAACCATCCGTTCAAGATTGCTTAAATTAATCAAATCAAATTGTAGGGAAAAATACAAAACCTTTTTTAATTCTGGCTTTGTTCTTAGGATCGCAAGAAGCCATTGGCTGCAATTTAGAACAATTCAGGAGATAAATGGCTACAGAAAATGTATATATATGCAGTTTTAATATGATCAATTATGCAGTAATCAGTGAAATTGTAAAGTGCATTTTGACCACACTAAATCAAATCATTAATATCCAAAAACAGGCATCAGGGGTAGCTCAGTGGTTAAGGCATTGGGCTACGGTTTAGAAGGTTCTAGGTTTTAATCCCACAACCACCAGGTCGTCCTTGTAACCCTCAACTGCTCAAATGTATAATGAGATTTAAAAACATGTAAGTTGCTCTGGATAAGTGTGTCTGTTAAATGCAAAACCTGTTGTCCGTTTACTCCTTTTAAAATGTCAGATTTTCTTCCACTATTAATTAAAAGATTTTACATGTGTTATTGCTACACTTACTGTTACAATTTGATTTCAGCTTTCAGACTAGCTGCAGGAGGAAAAGAGGCTGAAAATGAGGCCAGGTGTCATTTAGTCCTGTAAAAGGAAAAAACTAGCTGTTTCTCAATTTAGCTTTTGAAACTGTCACAAAGAATAGAAAATGTGATTGTGAAGTGGATTATTGCTTGAACTACTTTTCAATTTTCCCCCCCTTTTGCTGTCCCTAATATTTTTTTTTCTTTTTTGTTTCTTGTGTAGTGTAGTGTATAGAAGAGTTCCATATAATTGTATACCTTCCGTTAGTGAAAGGAGACAAAGAGAGCATTAAAAATATACAGACCTTACCATTTACCAGTACTGTATTATACAGTATTATAGGCAAGGCTAAAACTGTACTTACAAAAGCTTGGTCTCGATTTATTCAGAAAGTGCACTCAGTAATGACATGAATTGACTCTTTAAATATTGGCATGATGCCAAGTGTTTGTGATTAGACTGAGATTTATTTTTTCTCTCCACTTGATTTTTCACAGCTAGATGCTGATAGCTAAGTACTTATAAGTGTTATTTAATGATCTGATTTTATTTTTCATACCTAGCTCAATGCAATTCTTTGGTGGGCAGTTTGATCATAAAGTATAACAGAGAAGGCTTAGTAATGTAGGAGTTATATACTTTGAAATATTTATATAATATAAGTAGTATAGCATTTAAATGCTTATTAAAGAACTAAAATGATTAATGAAGTAAGATTTCAAAGTTAGGCAGTGGCATAGTGGTTAGCACTTTGGCCTTGGATCTCCAGAGTAGAGGGTTTGATTCCTGCATCGGGTCTGTGTGCATGGCGTTTGCATGTTCTCCTCAAGCTTGGTGGGTTTCCTCTGGGCACTCTTGTTTACTCCCAAAGACTTGAAGATTAAGGTAGCCGTTTTTACAAAGTGCCCATAGTATCTGTGTGTGCCCTGGGATGGATTGGCCCCCTTGTCCATGGTGTACCCCACCTTGTGCCCAAAGTCTCCTCCAAGCCCCTGTGACCCTTTTAGGATAAGCAGTATAGAATTTTAAAGTTATGGCCAATATATACTCAGCAAAAAAAGAAACGTCCCTTTTTCAGGACTGTGCATTTCAACAATAATGTTGTAAAAATCCAAATAACTTTACAGATCTTCATTGTAAACGGTTTAAACAATGTTTTTCATGCATGTTCAATTAACCTTAATCAATTAATTAACACAAAAATTGCACCTGTGGAATGGTCGTTAAGCCCTTAACAGCTTACAGAAAGTAGGCATTTAAGGTCACAGTTCTAAAAACACAGGACACTAAAGAGACTTGTCTACCGACTGTGAAAAACACCCAAAGAAAGATGCCCAGGGTCCCTGCTCATCTGCGTGAACGTGCATTAGGCATGCTGCAGGGAGGCATGAGGACTGCTGATGTGGCTAGGGCAATAAATTGCCATGTCCGCGCTGTTAGACGCCTAAGACAGCGCTACAGGGAGACAGGATGGACAGCTGATCATCCTCGCAGTGGAAGACCACGTGTAACAACACCTGCACAGGATCGGTACATCCGAATATCACACCTGCGTGACAGGTACAGGATGGCCACAACAACTGCCCGAGTCACACCAGGAACACACAATCCCTCCATCAGTGCTCAGACTGTCCGCAATAGGCAGTCCATGGGGAGGAGATGCACTGCAGTACTTCAAGCAGCTGGTGGCCACACTAGATACTGACTGGTACTTTTGATTTTGAGCCTCCCTTCATTCAGGGACACATTGTGAAACATTTTTAGTTTATGTCTTACAGTGTTGACGCTTTTAGTGTCATACAAATATTTACACATTAAGTTTACTGAAAGTAAAAACAGTTGAAAGTCAGAGGACGTTTCTTTTTTTGCCTAGTATAGTTGGGAAAATGCCTATTTTTTATGTAAAAAAATAAAATACACTTAAAGGTTTAACAGAGTTTCATTAAATTAATATTTTTATATGATATCATTCTCACCACTCAACTAACATAGATCGCAAGAAGCACACTGAGGAATGCTTGAAATAGCCAATAATGTGTTAGTGTATCAGATGACTTTTTACATATTTTTAGCTCTTTATTTGCCGCAAACAGTCCACATGAGTGTCTGGATTTGCTCTGACAACAGTGGTATGAGCCAATTTTCCTTGTTTTTGCTGGCTAGATTATCTCCCCTTTACAGTGCACCTGTGGCTTCTTATTAAAATACTAGTTGCACATTTTACACTACCATTTTTTACTTAAGTGAAGCGGGGGGAGGGTTGACAAACATCTATTTTGAGGTTAAAAGCGAATTGGAAATTGAAATTATTCACCCTTAATCTGAAGGACAAACTGCTGATATATAAGGTAAAAAAATATATGTAGGGATAAAATAGGGGGTACAGAATGAAAAATAATCTTATTGCAGTAAAGTATGAAAAAAATACAATCACAAAGATATGAAGAAAAAGGAAGAGTATTGAAGGTGATGAGCAAAACATAAAGGGAAATAAGACAGCAGGGAAGGACAAAGATTAATAGGAGGACACTAAGAAAAGAAGGAGAGGAAGATGAAGTGAGTTTGACAGCAGGGAAAAAGGGTGGGTACGTGGAAAGGAGAGGAAATAAAGGAAAGCTTTTAGAGAAAGTGTGATGGAGGAAAGAAAGGGAAAGGGCACTGAAGAGAAAGACAGAGACATTAGCAGGGACATGACTGTGACCTTAGCTTTGACACACACACACACACACACACACACACACACACACACACACACACACACACACTAAGGTAAAGATCAGTATGTGAGGGTTGGGAGTCCCTTTCCTAATGAGACAATTCATGTCTCTCATCAGAACATTTTGGACCATAGCACTTCAGTTAACATGGACTCATTAAAGAGCACTGGGTTGGGATCAGTATCAGATATAATAGCTTTAAATGTATTCGCTTTATGCATGAAACACCCACCATCATCCACCCACTATCAATAAAATCTAATCTAATGACTAAACATTATCTGCTGATGACCTGATCTTAAAAAAAAAAAAAAAATCAAAGGATCCATTAAGCAAAAACACTAGCTCTTTGTCTGTTGAGTCTCTTTGCATTTTCATTATACAAAAATACATGGACTAAGTGGGTCAAATTCAATGTGTGACATTGCACCAATTATGATGAACAAAAATTCAGTTATTGTCAATGCAATGCAGGTGCAATAGCTATAATAATAACCATTATTATATTCCTAGACAGTAAATGTGCCATGCTGAGTACTGCGTTCCAGCATTTGCCATTCAAATCCACAGAGGCCACAAAGTGAAGGCATCAGACCTCTGGAGTGATATGCACCACAGACAGAACGGCGAGGCAGCGTCCTAATTTAGCATTATCTCTCTGGGGCTGTGGATGTACAGCAGACAGAGTGTAGCCTGTCATGGGCAGCCTGGTGTGACAAGTAAAGGTTGGCCTGATCTATGTGCTGTCGGTCTGCATTTTGCTAGCTAGGGAGACAAAAGCCATCACTGCATAAACGTGCCAAAGCATGCAGAGCTGATAAAGAGATGTGGAGTGTATATAAGCTAAAAAGAGAAACAGAGAAAGAGAGAAAACATAGATACGGGACATTTTTTGTGGTTTGTGTCCCAGCTATGTAACTCTCTATGCTACGCCAATCAATTAGCCATGAATCACTAGTGCTCAGAGGCAGGGACAGAGGATAGACGGGATACTGCATTAGGTGTGAGAGAAGGATTGTTCGTGAGGTACAATGGCAGAGAACGGGATGAATGGGTGCTTTGTGTGGGGAGGCAGCACTGCACACAGTCACTTTACTGATGAATAGTCCTTCAAGTGTGCATTTTTGAAAGAGAATGGGTAGGGTAGTAAAATTTGTTCATGGAAGCTGGAGGTATTTCTTACCTGAATACACACTGGTACCCACAAATGCAGTGTTCCATTTTTATCAAGAAATCTGCTATCTTAAAAGAACAGAATGCAACAGTATTCCAGACCATACTACACCATTACACGTGTTAGTGTTTTAATGTGTGGGAGGAAAAAAAAAGGATTGTTTAAAAGATTAAACATCAATATTGGATTCTAAACAGTGCAATTACTGTTTCGATTTGAGTCTGTGAGATTATGCTGGTCGTTTAAGATCATTATCTGTCACATTGTATGGGATAATGTTTTTCTTCTTCTTCTTCTTTTTTATTTTGCCAAATTCTATAACATTTTCTATGTTTTGTTTGTTTTTCCTGTCAATTGGCATGTTTCAAACAGTGTTCTTTTTTTGGAAAGCTGCACATAAATCTCATGACATCTATACTCTATAGTTCACAGTTTTAACAAGCCAATTTAAAACAGCAATAAGTCAGAATGTAATTATCTGAATACTGACCTACTTCTATGTTGCTTTTAACAAGCACAGGAGGATTACTCACATATATAGCCATAATTCAGTTTAGCAGCAAATGCCATTCCACATCTCTAATCTGATTGTGCTGGGTAATATGATTGTTCTGCTCCTTCGTTTGTTCAGCTGATACAAATTCATAATCTGTTGCTCATCCTGCCCTAAGGCGTTTTATTATTTGTCTTATCTTTCTATTTGGACAATGCAGAGAACATTCATATTAGTGGTATGACAGATATATCACAAAATAGGTCAAAACAGGTTTTGTTCTACTGGTTATTGAATTTAACATCTGATTCTTATGATCTCTGTGGTCACCAAAACTGAGCAAACACAATCCATTTATAAAAAGAATTCTTCTTTTATTATTATTGCTTAAAAAAACATATTATTAAAATACAGCATCACCTTTTGCATACCGAATTAGAATTTGGTGTAGAAACTGAAAGCAATGAGTCTCTTCAATATCTGTATCAATTGTATGTATCATGAGAGCTGTAAGTGTACAGGCCAATCTTGTTTACCCCTACCTTATCCCGAAACGCTTATAACCCAGTGCTGACCCATGCAGCTAGACCTTGACATAGATTTTTTTTCTTATCCACTCACCAAAGGGTGTCACAACTTGCCACATACAGTAGGCAATAGTGCCACATACTGTAGGTCAATCATTATGAAAAGAGCCTTGTACCATGTTCCATGATTGACAACTGCCCCCTTGATCCAAATGTGTGTGTTTAAACCTTGCCATCATAGTTATATTTATGTTCTATGTGAGTCATATAAATAATATATTTAAGTTTGTTAAGTGTTTCAGACCTTCAGGCAAACAGCAACTGGATTTTCAACATCCATTGTTAATCTAACATTGCCTAATATTGTGACACTGACTTTAAAGATTAACCCGAATTTTTTCCTTCACATTTTCCATGACAGACAGACAGACAGACAGACAGATAGATAGATAGATAGATAGATAGATATTAATCCCAAAGGGATAATTTAAACAGTATTATCACAGGTGACTCAGGGAGTGTTAACAACACATGATGGCACAAAATCTTTTTTGCGCCTAGAAAGAAACGGAAGTTTGTTTTTTCATAAAAGAACAATATTAGCATGGGTGGAAACTTTCTTGAGAAATTAGTCTTAAGTAAGGAAAAAAAATACAAATACAAAACATCTTGTGTGTCAAAATGTTTCTCAATTAAAAAGAGATAGGAAAGATACAGCCAGATTAGTTTAAAATGACTTTAAATGTACTTAAATATTAAATAGTAAAAGTGTTCTACATATGAAATTGTTTAACATTGTTTTAATATTAAAAGAAATGTATTTACTACATAATTAAATCTTGAGCTTTGTGTTTAAAATGTATGTACAGTATAACAACACTATTCTGCTTGAGACTTCATTCAGTCTCTGTAAGTTTGGTGAATAACACAATTTTCAGTTCCTCCTATACACTGATGAAGAACTATATACTGTACAAACTGTAATTAACACAGAATACTGTATATTCCCTGAGTAGTTTATTAGAAACATCACTACCACTACATTCATCCACATTCATGCAATTATCTAATCAGCCAACTGTGTGGCAGCAGTGCAGTGTATATAAAATCATGCACATACTGTGCAAGCAAGCAGCTTCCTGGTAAAGGTTCACATTCACAATTAAACACAGATATGGTTTTTACGATTGATTTTTTACCAAGCAACTATACAAAATGTTGATGAAAAGTAATTCATGATTCTTTTTCTGACCACATTTTGATAAAGTGTTGATTGATTCTTAACCCAGTTCTAGTGATTTCCCTTGTCCGAAGTTGTTTTTTGCTTGATGCAGCCCAATAATTGGACCCTTCTGAAATGGTGCCTTTTTTTCTCTCCAGGCAGTGTATATTAGAATTTTCCTGTTGAAAGCATGCATTTTCTACTTCATTTTCGCCATTTCTAGGTGCCTGATCAAGCTTATTAATGCCTCTGAATCTTTAAGAACCATGAAGAAATTTAATTAAGTATCAGTTCAAATTTGCATTAAGTGCTGCTTCCATTAGTGCCCTGTTGTCATTGACAGGCCCTAACTTATTTACTTAATTTATTGCTGATTAACTTCTGACCACAGGCTTTAAGAGGCACAGCAGTAAAGCATATAAAAGAATTCAAGAAAATACGAAGAAATTATGAACTTCCTCTCTCCATTGCTGTTCAGAGAGACACTGGCAAAAAATATGCATCTTTGGGCTGACGTACGTAAAAGGACATTAAACATTGCTTGAGCAAGTGTTCAAAAGGTGTGTCTAGCTTTATAAATATTTCCAATTAAGTTTTGGAAAAACTTTGGCTAATTTCTAAGTAAAGTATCCGATATAATGGTTCTGAACTGGCAGTGTGTTTCTTTGAGTTTAGACAGAAAGTTCATTTCATCAGTGTTAGCCATTTCCTTAGTTTTCTATTGTATTACTATACAAATAATAAATATGATTAAACTATGTATTGCAGGACCTGTGCTGATCAATTTGAAAAACATACTGTATGAGATAAGCCAGACAGAGCATTTACAGACTGAAATTATAGTGATGGGAAGTTATAAAGAAGATTATGAAAATAATGAGGAAATATGAGCAAATGCAATTTGATTAGCCTGACTCATGAGATTACAAAGTATCTTCTGATGCAGTGTAAACCTGAAAAACCAGTCCACATCAAATAAATAACAAGGACAGTGTTCCTACACGTTCCTGGCATATGTATTGATGAATAAAGATTTCTAAATCATCTAAATCCAATTTACCTCTACAGGTGTATCCCTTCAGGGATTTTTAGAACAATTTTTTATTGTGTAATGAAAACAAGATTATGCTAGATGCTCCAGGGTATCATGGGTAATCACACTTGTTTATCTCCAGTACATAAAATATCTCCAAGAGCAGCTTCAATGACACTGACACTGCAGAGTGTGTAAGCACCGTATATAGTATACAACATCTATAAATGACTTCTAAATCATGAGACATAAAAATGGTTAATATCACAACAACTATGATAGCTGTGACACAACAGCTATCAAATTGCTCTTCGAATGTAAAATCTCAGCGCAACAGCTTTTAGTGCCAAGTGACAATCAATTAGTGAAACATCTTCTGTTTACTGCAGAGTTATTATTAGTCAGTGTATATTTCTTATAGCATCATTCAATTGCACTACTCCATTAACTTAAAAATGTATTCCATAAAAGTAACACAAGGATTGCATTTATCTGTTTTCCAGTATCCAAACATCTAAGGCTGAAGAGAATTTGCCTTGTTGATTTGTGATTTTCTTCTTTTGCTTGTCGGGCTGCTGCTGTAATACATCGGTCATATATTACTGCTTCTCTCTGGAGAGAGATAGGCATTTAAAAAAAAAATATATGTGTGCCTGTCAGAGAGCAATGTTTCATACGCTAACCACAGGGTTTAATGTAATGAGGGTCTAATTGATCTCTAGATGTTTAACTAAAACTATAGAACAGGAGGAAAGCAACAATAAATATGAATGCTATGTTTATTGTGTATGTTATTGTTATATGTAATTGTTTTACACCAAGAAAATCAATGAGATGAAAGAATATATTTTCAAATCCATAAGGCTATTTACACTAAAGAAATAACAAAATAAAAATACAGTTGGTCATAAAAGCTAGTATTCCCTCTTTTAATTTTATGTGGTTGTGTGTAAAAACATAAAACAAATCATCTGATCATAGCGGGTCTTAGTATTGGGTAAATGCAACCTCCGACAAACATCAACATGTAACTTTTTCACCATGTCATTATTTATTAAACAAAAATGAAGACAATGTACACTCACCTTAAGGATTATTAGGAACACCTGTTCAATTTCTCATTAATGCAATTATCTAATCAACCAATCACATGGCAGTTGCTTCAATGCATTTAGGGGTGTGGTTCTGGTCAAGACAATCTCCTGAACTCCAAACTGAATGTAACAATAGGAAAGAAAGGTGATTTAAGCAATTTTGAGCGTGGCATGGTTATTGGTGCCAGACGGGCCGGTCTGAGTATTTCACAATCTGCTCAGTTACTGGGATTTTCACGCACAACCATTTCTAGGGTTTACAAAGAATGGTGTGAAAAGGGGAAAAACATCCAGTATGCGGCAGTCCTGTGGGCGAAAATGCCTTGTGGTGCTAGAGGTCAGAGAAGAATGGGCCGACTGATTCAAGCTGATAGAAGAGCAACTTTGACTAAAATAACCACTCGTTACAACCGAGGTATGCAGCAAAGCATTTGTAAAGCCACAACACACACAGCCTTGAGGGCTACAACAGCAGAATTACCAATCATCTCCACTACAAATAGGAAAAGAGGCTACAATTTGCACAAGCTCACCAAAATTGGACAGTTGAAGACTGGAAAAATGTTGCCTGGTCTGATGAGTCTCGATTTCTGTTAAAACATTCAAATGGTAGAGTCAGAACTTGGCGTAAACAGAATGAGAACATGGATCCATCATGCCTTGTTACCACTGTGCAGGCTGGTGGTGGTGGTGTAATGGTGTGGGGGATGTTTTCTTGGCACACTTTAGGCCCCTTAGTGCCAATTGGGCATCGTTTAAATGCCACGGGCTACCTGAGCATTGTTTCTGACCAGGTCCATCTCTTTATGACCACCATGTACCCATCCTCTGATGGCTACTTCCAGTAGGATAATGCACCATGTCACAGAGCACAAATCATTTCAAATTGGTTTCTTGAACATGGCAAAATGGCCCATAGTCACCAGATCTCAACCCAATAGAGCATATCTTTGGGATGTGGTGGAACAGGAGCTTCGTGCCCTGTATGTGCATCCCACAAATCTGCAAGATGCTATCCTATCAAATATAACATTTCTAAAGAAAGCTTTTAGCACCTTGTTGAATCAATGCCACGTAGAATTAAGGCAGTTCTGAAGGTCAAACACCGTACTAGTATGGTGTTCCTAATAATCCTTTAGGTGAGTGTATATATATATATATATATATACATACAGGTCCTTTTCAAAAGATTAGCATATTGTGATAAAGTTAATTATTTTCTTTAATGTACTGATAAACATTAGACTTTCATATATTTTAGATTCATTACGCACAACTAAAGTAGTTTTTTTGTTTTAATATTAATGATTTTGGCATACAGTTCATGAAAACCCAAAATTCCTATTTCAAAAAATATTTGAATATTTTTGCATATTTCATCCGACCAATAAAAGAAATGTGTTTTTAATACAAAAAAAGTCAACCTTCAAATAATTATGTTCAGTTATGCACTCAATATTTGGTCGGGAATCCTTTTGCAGAAATGACTGCTTCAATGCGGTGTGGCATGGAGGCGATCAGCCTGTGGCACTGCTGAGGTGTTATGGAGGCCCAGGATGCTTCGATAGCGGCCTTAAGCTCATCCAGAGTGTTGGGTTTTGTGTCTCTCAACTTTCATTTCGCAATATCCCACAGATTCTCTATGGGCTTCAGGTCAGGAGAGTTGGCAGGCCAATTAAGCACAGTAATACCATGGTCAGTATACCATTTACCAATGGTTTTAGCACTGTGAGCAGGTGCCAGGTCGTGCTGAAAAATGAAATCTACATCTCCATAAAGCTTTTCAGCAGATGGAAGCATGAAGTGCTCCAAAATCTCCTGATAGCTAGCTGCATTGACCCTGCCCTTGATAAAACACAGTGGACCAACACCAGCAGCTGACATGGCACCCCAGACCATCACTGACTGTGGGTACTTGACACTGGACTTCAGGCATTTTGGCATTTCCCTCTCCCCAGTCTTCCTCCAGACTCTGGCACCTTGATTTCCAAATGACATGCAAAATTTGCTTTCATCTGAAAGCTGCTTCTCTGTAGCCCAGCGGTCAGGCGCTTCTGCCGCAGTTTCTGGTTCAAAAGTGGCTTGACCTGGGGAATGTGGCACCTGTAGCCCATTTCCTGCACACGCCTGTACACGGTGGCTCTGGATGTTTCTACTCCAGACTCAGCTTCCGCAGGTGCCCCAAGGTCTGAAATCGGTCCTTCTCCACAATCTTCCTCAGGGTCCGGTCACCTCTTCTCATTCTCTGGACAGCAGTCAGGTCGGCAGTCTTACCCATGATTGCGGTTTTGAGTAATGAACCAGGCTCAGGAATCTTTTGCAGGTGTTTACAGTTAATTAGTTAATTCAGATGATTAGGTTAATAGCTCGTTTAGAGAACCTTTTCATGATATGCTAATTTTTTTAGATAAGAATTTTGGGTTTTCATGTGCTGTATGCCAAAATCATCAATATTAAAACAATAAAAGGCTTGAACTACTTCAGTTGTGTGTAATGAATCAAAAATATATGAAAGTCTAATGTTTCTCAGTACATTACAGAAAATAATGAACTTTATCACAATATGCTATTTTTTTAAAAGGACCTGTATATACACACACACACACACACACACACACACACACACACACACACAAATATAGGCAATACTAAGTACCCCCTTAATTTAATAGCTTGTATTAGCAGCAATAACTTAAAGGAATTGTTTTTATCAGTCTCTCACATGACAGAAATTATGGCCCATTCTTATTTATAACATTCCCTTATGCAGAGCTCTGTTAAGGTCCTGCCACACCATTTTATCAGTAAATCAGTATCAGTAGTATCAGTAAAGGGCACTTAGTTTTGCCCACATGTCTTAATTTTTGTTAAATAAATAATTGCATGGTAAAAAAGTCATATTTGTTATGCACACTCGGAATGCGACCGGCACTAGGACCCGGAAGTTAAGTGGTTGCAAACCAGGAAGTATAAAAGAGGTAAACAAACCATAGCACCTCGCTCAGTCATTGAGTTTCGCCGATGCCACGTCGGAATCCTACATCTACTGTAACTGTGAGTACTCACATTTTTAGTTTAAATTCCTGATCGAGTGTGTATCTATAGGATGCGGGTTAGATTGTGTCTTTCCCTTGCTTCCCATTTGTGAGAGTCCTTAGACTAAAAGCGTGATTATCCTGCCTACTCGTGTTCTTCCGCGTTTGGGTTTACCATTCACGCTACAAAGGGCTAACCGCTAAAGCTACGTCTTCTGGTCATCTCAGGTTAGTTCTTGACAGAATGACTGAGCCTTCCGCGGTGAACCCAGCAGATTACGCGCACCTCTGCGATGTGGTTGATCAGCACGCCAAGCTTATCAACACGCTAACCGGGGAGATCGCTAATCTGCGCCGGGAACTTCAAGAGGTTGCGGAGCTCCGGCGGGAGAATGCGGATCTCCGGGCGGCTGTGGATAGCGCGGCTAGCCGGTCTAACCGCCCCCCCTCCGCCCCCCTCTGATGTATTTTTGCCACTCCCGGATAAATGGGACGGCACGGACGGGAAGTGTAATGTGTTTTTAACAGCGCTTGATCTGGTGTTTGAGTTTAATGCCACCAGGTACTCCACCGATCGTCTACGCATCGCGCTTCTGGTCTCGTTGCTATCCGGGCAGGCAGCTGAGTGGGCCACGGCAGTTCTCCGGGCGGATTCAGATACCGCGCACTCATACAATGAGTTCACCCGCCAACTCAGACTCACGTTCGAACACCCAGCGGGCGAGGTGGAGACCGACACCAAACTCTACCATCTGCGGCAGGGAGGATCGTCCGTGAGCCGGTACGCTGCTAAGTTCCAGACCCTCCCGGTGAGACCGACTGGGGAGATGCCGCGCTCCGGACATCCTTCTACGAGGGACTGGCTCCACGCATCAAAGACGAGCTCGCCGGGCGAGAGCTTCCTGCTACCCTGGAGGGGATGATCCAGCTCGCCCTCCGTATCGATCAACGCATTGGTCACCACATTGACCAGGCCCTCATCTCACCCATTTCAGCTCAATCCAACTGCCATCTCAGCCTTCAAGAAACTCTGCCATCGCTTCACCACCGCCCCGATTCTTCTTCATCCCGATGCCAACAAACCCTTCGTTGTGGAGGTGGACGCGTCGGATGTGGGCGCCGGCGCAGTTCTCTCCCAGCAAGATCCAGACCAGAAACTGCATCCCTGCAGTTTCTTCTCCAAAAAATTTGACCCCACTCAGCAGCGATACGAGGTAGGGGACCGCGAGCTGTTGGGCATAAAGTGGGCTTTGGAGGAATGGCGTCACTGGCTCCAGGGCACCAGTGAGCCATTTATCGTCTGGACCGATCACCAAAACCTGATCACCATCAAGAACCTCAAACAGCTCAATCCACGGCAGGCACGGTGGGCACTATTTTTTGAACAATATAATTTCCATCTTTCTTACCGCCCGGGGTCGAAGAACACCAAAGCCGACGCCCTATCACGCCAGTATGAGGACGATCTCCCCCGGGCGGAACCCAGGCCTGTCATCCATCCATCTCGAATCCTTGCACCCCTCCACTGGGATTTGGAGACCAGGGTCCGCCAGGCACAGGCGGCGGAGACCGAACCAGCAGGTGTGCCGCCTGGACGACTCCACGTGCCCCAACATCTATGAGCGGAGGTTCTCCCATGGGGGCATTTATCCATCATCACCGGACATTCTGGGGCTCGACGAACCCTATCGTTCATTCAACGGGCGTTCTGGTAGTCCTCCTTGAGGAGAGACGTCTGCGAGTTCGTTCAGGCGTGCCCGGTGTGCGCCAGGGCAAAGGACACAAATCAACCAGCTCCAGGAGAACTCCAACCACTTCCAGTTCCTTGACGGCCCTGGACGCACATCGCCCTGGATTTCATCACGGGCCTGCCGGTTTCAGAGGGTAAGAACACCATATTAACCATTGTTGATCGGTTCTCCAAGGCCGTGCACCTGGTGGCCTTAGCCGGACTCCCCTCAGCAAAAGACACAGCGGAATTGATTTTGGAACACGTAGTCCGACTGCATGGGTTCCCAAAGGACATTGTTTTGGACAGGGGGCCCCAGTTCACAGCCCGGTTCTGGAAGGCCTTCTGCCGTCTGATCAATTCCACCTGTAGTCTGTCATCCGGTTACCGCCCCCAGACTAATGGTCAGACGGAACGGACCAACCAACAACTGGAGCGCTACCTGAGATGTTTCGTTTCCGATCGCCAGCGCTCCTGGGCCCGCTACCTCAAATGAGCCGAACTGTCCCACAACCTCCACGTCTCCTCAGCCACCAACCTTAGCCCATTTGAGGTGTGCCATGGTTTCCATCCTCCCATGTTCAACCATCAAGAACCTGAGGTTGACGTACCATCGGCCCAACAGTTGGTCCGTAGGTGTCGGCGGATATGGAACCAAGCTAATCGCGCCATTCAGCGAGCCAACACCAGCTACGTCGCCTAGCATCGCCGCCGACACCCGCCGGGACGTTTGTACCACGTAGGTGACAAGGTATGGTTATCAACTAAAAACCTCCATCTGCACACCGAGTCAAGAAAATTATCACCAAGGTTCATCGGACCATACCGCATTACTTTACGGATTAACCCTGTCACCTACCGGCTCCAGCTGCCTGCGGCGCTCCGGATCCACCCAGTCTTCCATACTTCACAGCTAAAACACTTCATCACTTCACCTCTGGTTCCACCCACCCCCCCTGCTCCGCCTCCCCGAATCATTGACTGTGGTCCTGCCTACACCGTGCGACGAATCCTTGATTCGCGCCCTTGGGGCAGGGGCACCCAGTACCTGGTCGATTGGGAAGGCTACGGCCCCGAGGAGCGATCTTGGGTTCCAGCACGGTTCATCCTCGACCCTGAGCTCATCCGGGACTACCGTCACAGGGTATCCTCCACCTCAGGACTTTCTGGAGCCGGTCCTGGACAGGGGGGTACTGTCATGCACATTCAGAATGCGACCGGCACTAGGACCCGGAAGTTAAGCGGTCGCAAACCAGGAAGTATAAAAGAGGTAAACAAACCATAGCACCTCACTCAGTCATTGAGTTTTGCCGATGCTACGTCGGAATCCTACATCTAAATGTGAGTACTCACATTTTTGGTTTCAATTCCTGATCGAGTGTGTATCTATAGGACGCGGGTTAGATTGTGTCTTTCCCTTGCTCCCCATTTGTGAGAGTCCTTAGACTAAAAGCGTGATTATCCTGCCTACTCGTGTTCTTCCGCGTTTGGGTTTACCATTCACACTACAAAGGGCTAACCGCTAAAGCTACGTCTTCTGGTCATCTCAGGTTAGTTCTTGACAATATTTGGTTATTCGTTTAAGGCGATATTTGCCTAATATGAAGACTATGTTCAGATCGTGTTTATTATGGTTTTACACGATAACACATGGAATATAGGGTACTAACTTTTAAAAATTACTATAAATTATCTAATGCAAATTTTTTCAAGCTGACTTTTAGTCAAATTCTGAAAAGATTTAAGTGAATAGCATTTTAGGAAAAGTAAACTGCTACATTTTATAGCTGTGCACACTTTCTGTGTGTTCCTTGTTTCATGCTAGGTGCTCACTTTTGGCAGCATTGTTTGCTCTTATTATTTACCAGCTCTAGCTTTAGGAAAGATTAAAAGGGGAAGGGAACTATATGGGGTATAAATTAAATTGTCACGCAAAACTGGCTAGACAGAATTTAGTGAAACTTTGGCAGTAGTTCGGTATTTGCCTGAAATTAAAACCTGTGGCATAAATGAAATCAAAATGTTGAGTAGAAGGGGTGTTAAAAGAAGCAACTATGTTCCAGATTACATGACAACATCTAGTGCTGTTTTAAACTAATATAGAGCTTTTTTTCTCAAGGTGGGTGTGGGTCACCCAAACACTATCAATGCGATAGTTCACCATGTATACTACTATGAGTATGTTTTACAATTAACCATAATCCCCCCGTGCAAGAGAGGGAAGAACTTATGGGTCAGTTGTGATCAGGTGACGCTTGGCACACAGACCACATGCATACTACTTGTATATCAAGCCCTTGCTCGTTTATTAAGTTAAAATTTATTTTAAAAATTTGCTTATCCTGAAAAATGCTAACAGACCAAATTACTCGGAATCCAAGGTTCCATTGTATACATTATAATGCTAATTTTAAAATATACTGTTTTTATTTAACCAAGTACTGTAATTTTACATTTAACAATATAAAACAAACAAGCATTATGGTTTCTAATAATACAGCATTGAACACAGACAGTAGACACTGCAATACAATCTCTTGTCCTACAGCCCCACAAGGTAGCAGTACTGCTCAACAAGTCAAATCATATGGTTTCATATTAGTTTTTCATTAATTATCAGGGAGAAAAAAATCTAAAAAGGTATTTTTTTGCTCACTAACTTTCAACAAGCTCTCAGATCACCTTGTACAGCCTGAACATGTGCTACAAAACCAGAACAATCAGAGACTGGAAGAAAGCCAATTCTGTGGGCTGGTTCTGATCAGCAAAGAAGCAGCCAATCAGAATTAAACTGTCATCCAGTATTTCTTCTTTAGCTGAAAGATTTTGAGAAGGTGTGAGAAGTTGAGCGAGCCAAAACCTGCACTTCAAACACAAATATAATTGTTACTCAAAACTATAAATAAATGTTGGATTAGAAAAAAGAAAGTAACACAACAATACAAAATACAAATCTGCATACACACACACACACACACACACACACACACATGTTGCACATATACACAGTAACTAATATTGAAGTGTTTAATGTATATACCACATTATCCTCCTACAGTTCTCTTCTCTTTTATATTCACAGCCAGATGATTTAGGTCTTTTAGACATGCTAATGTTGATGCATAGTTTACTTTAACTCACATTTGTATCACTTAGACAGACAGCTAATAGCTAGTAATAGCTGCAGACTCGGTGTGATTGACACATTCCTCAGCAAAACATTATGTTTATAGAATTAAGAGATTAACTTTTTGGTTTTTCCACACTTTAAAAAAATATATATTTGACTGCCTTTCCCAAAGTGCCTTTCTAGGCAGCTGGCTAGTTTACCTATAAGTATTAAATTGGCCAAGTTATTTACTGCACCTGCCTCTAGCATTCAACACCTTAAATAGTTAAATTTGAGGAACATTTTAATTCTTCTGAATTCTAAAGGAGAGTAACAAGATCTGTTAACTGACTGCTAATTGACTACATCAATAGCGGGCTAGAAAATAACCATAGTAATTTTTTCTTTCCTGGATGTTCAGCTTCTGGGAAGAGACGGTGCACCAGCTGCAGCAAAGCTCTCATGCTAACAAAGAAATTGGACGAGACCTGAAATGCAGAGATTCTTAGCAATGCAAATAACAGGGAACCATCCCAAAGGCAATCAGCTCAGCTCAGTTCTATCTTTCTCTGTAAAATTGTTTGAATAAAAGTGAAAAGGGCCCTGCAGTATTCTAGGAAAGTGAAAGCATGACAATACTGATCTTAAATTAGCGTAGATATTCAAATACCTCAGTGCCTAATTTTTTACAATTTTCAACTAGACAAGAAGCCTGACAGTTCCACCCTCACTAACAAATCAGCTACACCACATGGAAATGCTATCATAATACTAATACTAACACTTGAAATGGCAACCAGCCCTATGAGAAACAGAGAAACATGGTGAAAGACTGCATTCACTTGCATAAGTGAAAAACATATATTCATTCTCTCTCTCTGACAAGATATAGTGCTGAATAGGAAACTATAGCTATAGAGTATTACATTAGAGTTATGTTTTTATTAGATTAGATTATAGCTTTGTAATACAAAGATAACACACACACACACACACATTTCTATATCCATTTTGTAATCTCAACTAGCGTTAGTAAAACAGATAAAAAATGGTTTTCAGAAATAGTTAAAAGATTAAAGCTTAAAATAAGCTGATCAGCTTTAATGTAATGAAGCCCACATACATTTATGCCTGTCTTTCCGTATGGCAGAACTCCCTGCCTAACTTAGTAATACAGAGAAATAAAACTGCGTTAGGTTGAGAATTTTATGCCTTGTTTATGCTAAGTTGTAATTCTTTCATCACTCTTCTTCTTTCTTTCATTGCTGCTTTAATTAGCACCATGGTTTCGGAACATACACACAAGGAAAAATTGTTGGTACCCTTCGGTCAATGAAAGAAAAACTCACAATAGTCACAGAAATAACTTTAATCTGAAAAAGTAATAATAAATAAAAATTCTATGAATGTTAATCAGTGAAAGTCAGACATTGCTTTTAAACCATGCTTCAACAGAATTATTTATACAAAAATTATGGTACCCCTATGAAAATAATGTGACCAAAGGGACATGTTATTTCAAGGTGTGTCCACTAATTAGCATCATAGGTGTCTACAACCTATGACTTACAATCTTGTAATCAGTCAGTGGGCCTATATAAGGGGCTCCAGGTAGTCACTGTGTTGTTTGGTGACATGGTGTGTACTACACTCAACATGGACCAGAGGAAGCGAAAGAAAGAGTTGACTCAGGAGATTCGAAAGAAAATTATAGACAAGAATGCTAAAGGTAAAGGCTATAAGACCATCTCCAAGCAGCTTGATGTTCCTGTGATTACAGTTGCACATATTATTTAAAAATTTAAGATCCATGGGACTGAATCCAATCTCTCTGGACGTGGCCGCAGGAGGAAAATTTATGACAAATCAAAGAGACGGATAATCTGAATGGTAGCAGAAAAACTTCTAAAGAGATCCAAAGTGAACTTCATGCTCAAGGAACATGGACTACATGGGAGACGACCAAGGAGGACACCATTTTTGAAAACAAATCATAAAAAAAAACCCAGACCTGAATATGCCAAACTACGTGTTGACAAGCTACAAAGCTTCTGGGCGAATGTCCTTTAGACAGATGAGACAAAAATGGAACTTTTTGCCAAGGCACATCAGCTCTACTGTATGTTCACAGACGGAAAAATGAAGCATACCAAGAAAAGAATACTGTCCCTACTGTGAAACATGGAGGAGGCTCTGTTATGTTCTGGGGATGCTTTGCTGCATCAGGCACAGGGTGTCTTGAATCTTTGCAGGGTACAATGAAATCTCAAGACTTTCAAGGGATTCTAGAGAGAAATGTGCTGGCCAGCATCAGAAAGCTTGGTTTTAGTTGCAGGTCATGGGTCTTGCAACAGGACAATGATAAAAAACAAACAGATAAAACACCCAAGAATGGCTAAGAGGAAAACATTGGACTATTCTAAAGTGGCCTTCTACGAGCCCTGACCTCAATCCTATTGAGCATCTTTGGAAGGAGCTGAAACATTTCTGGAAAAGGTGCCCTTAAACCAGAAACAACTGGAACAGTTTGCTCATGAGGAGTGGGACAAAATACCTGCTGAGAGGTGCAGAAGTCTCATTGACACTTACAGGAATCGTTTGATTGCAGTGATTTTCTCAAAAGGTTGTGCAACAAAATATTAGGTTAGGGGTACCATCATTTTTGTCTAGACCTGTTCCATGAGTTTTTTTTTTTTTTTTTTATAATTCCTTTAAAGCATGGATGAAAAGCAATGTCTGATTTTCATTGGTTAACATTCATAGAATTTTTATTTATTATTACTTTTGTCAGATTAAAGTTATTTCTGTGACCATTGTGAGGTTTTCTTTCATTGACGGAAGGGTACCAACAATTTTGTCCACGTGTGTACGAGACAAACTGCTTTTAAACCATACATCTTTGAAGGTTCAATTTTGAAAAGTTACATACCTTTTTAGTGTACTGCATGCTTTGGGTACTTTGTAGAGGTATTACGGTCATTTACTGTACAGTATGTGTGTTTACAGTAAACTATTGTGTTGATTGGCTCTGTTGAGTAATGCATATAGCCTCGCCAACTTTGAGGACAAAATCCATGCATTTTCCCAAAAAGCAATGACTACTTTATGCAATCTGGCACAAAATTGCCCATAACGTCCCTTCTATTCAACATTTAAATTTATGGCAAATGACACATTTATGGCACAGATTTAACTTTAGGCAAGGACTTTAACTTTGAAGGACTGGCAAAGTTTCATTAAATTCTGTTCAGCCAGTTTTGCATGATGCTGTGACAAAATCGGCTGGACAGACATACAGACATATAGACGTAGGACATACGGACATACAGACATAAAAACTTGTTTCTGGTCCTTCAATGTATGAAATTATATCATTAAAAGAGCGAGTGCACAGACAAAAAATTTATTTTAATTATATACAGTAGATGATGTCCAGTACTACTGTGCAAATGTGTTAGGCACCATATGCTCTTTAGTACACATTTTGTTATATATTTTATCATGTCTTCATTATTATGTGCAAACAAATATGGCTTCTGGGTTTTGCAAGAAAATAGAAATAAGCAAGTGTGACAAAGTTTTTAGATGAAGTCTCTTGCATACTCTCCAGCACACTCAGCACTCCAGCTGTTTAACTTATAAAACTGTACAAATGTATTTTTAGCACTACTGATTATTTTTTAACAAAGAGTTTTCACACTAAATATTGACTGTTTATTTTATTAATTTTTAGTCCTCTTTACAGAAATTTATTGCATTTCTTTTGTATTTGCCCACTACTTTTCCACAGTACTGTAAAAAAAAAAAAACATAGCTCTTAGTGTTTACTGAGCATGCTGTAGAATATGAGTTATTCTTGTAAAACGTTGGTCACAAATATTCCTACGAACGGCAGGTTCGTACAAATCTAATTACGAATTCAAACATTGCTGGTTAGGATCATAGTTTTACACCCTCCTTAGGAAGTTGGTGTGGCTGCCATTTAATTCTTAAGAACAATTTAAGCCATTTTTGAGAAAAGAAGTTGACTTTCCTATTGTACGGTGGCTGTAACGTTCTTAAATTCACCTTGAGGTTGCCTTAGAACCTTCCTACAGCCTACATAAGGCAATCTTATGAAAGTTTTGTTTTAAGGTGGTTATACGGCACCCATATGTGCAACTTACAGCACTCTCAAGTAGTTGGTAGGGATATCTTGTGTCTGTTGGCATATTTTGTCATGGTATATAAAGTGGCAGCTATCCAATGCAACCACGGGGGGGAGGGGGGTTGAGGAGGGCGCAATAAAGTGTCTTCTTGTGCCAAGTCCCAAGGAAATTGGGCTACTGTAGGTAGAAAAAGGAGAGGAGGAAGGTGTGTTTAAAGCAGAGAGAAAAAAAGAAAGGCAAGAGTTTAGGAGTGATAGTAGGGACTTTGACAGCAAAGGCAAGAGAGTTGGTTGTTATGATGCAGAGAAGGAAGGTGGATATACTGTGCGTCTAGGAGATCAGGTAGAAAGGTAGCAAGGCTAGAAGCTTAGGATCAGGGTTTAAATTGTTTTACCATTGTGTGGATAGGAAAATAAATGGAGTAGGAGTTATTCTAAAAGACGAGTTTGTAAGGAATGTTCTAGAGGTGAAGAGAGTATCAGATAGGGTGATAAGTCTGAAGCTGGAAATTGAAGGGGTGATGTTCAATGTTGTTAGTGGCTATGCCCACAGGTAGGATGTGAGTTAGAAGAGAAGGAGAAATTCTGGAGTGAGTTAGATGAAGTAATGCAGAGCATCCCCAGAGGTGAGAGAGTGGTGATTGGTGCAGACTTTAATGGACATGTTGGGGAAGGGAACAGAGGTGATGAAAATGTGATGGGCAGGTTTGGTCTTCAGGACAGAAATGTACAGTAGAAGGACAGATGGTGGTGGACTTTGCAAAGAGGATGGTAATGGCAGTAGTAAATACTTTCTTCCGGAAAAGGCAGGAACATAGGGTGACATATAAGACTGGAGGCAGAAGCACTCAGATGGACTACATCTTGTGTCGACGTTGTAATCTGAAAGAGATCAGTGACTGCAAAGTGTTGGTAGGGGAGATTGTAGCCAGACAACCCAGAAGGTGTGTAAAATAACCCTGGTGGTGAGGAAGGTGAAAAGGACAAAGGCAGAGCAGAGGACAAAGTGGTGGAAGCTGAGAAAAAAAGAATGTTGTGTAGTTTTCAGGGAGGAGACAGGCTATGGGTGGTCAGGAGATGCTTTCAGTTGACTGGACAACTACAGCCAATGTGATCAGGGAGACAGGTAGGAGGGTACTTGGTCTATCATCAGGTAAGGGAAAAGTGGACAAGGAGACTTGGTGGTGGAACGAGGAAGTCCAGGAGTGAATACAGGGAAAGAGGCTAGCTAAGAAGAAGTGGGACTCTGAGAGGACTGAAGAGAGTAGACAGAAGTACAGGAGATGCAGTGTAAGGTGAAGGTAGAGGTGGCAAAGGCCAAACAAAGAGCATATGAGGACTTGTACGCTAGATTGGATATTAAGGAGGGAGAGGTGGATCTGTACAGGTTGGCAAGGCAGAAAGATAGAGATGGGAAGGATGGAAGATGACAGATGCTAGGAGGGTGATGGGAAGATGGAAGGAGTACTTTAAAGAGTTGATGAATGAGGAAAACAAAAGAGTAGAAGAGGTGACTGTTATGGATCAGGAAGTAACAAATATTAGTAACAGTGAGATGAGAAGGGCGTTAAAGAGAATAAAGACTGGAAAGACTGTTGGTCCTGTGGAGGTATGGAAGTGCTTAAGAGAGGTTGCAGTAGAGTTTCTGACTAGTTTGACTAGTTCTGACAACAAGATCTTGAAGAGTGAGAGAATTCCAGAAGAATGGAGAAGTGTATTGGTGCTGATTTTTAAGAACAAGGGAAATGTGCAGAGCTGTGGCAATTACAGAGGCATAAAGCTAATGAGCCATACAATGAAGCTGTGGGAAAGAGTAGTGGAAGCTAGGTTAAGGGCAGAGGTGAGCATTTGTAAGCAGCAATATGGTTTTATGCCTAGAAAGAGTACAGTACATCAGATGATGGAGAAGTACAGAGAAGGTAATAAAGAGTTGCATTGTGTCTTTGTAGATTTAGAGAAGGCGTACGACAGGGTGATGAGAGAGGAGCTGTGGTGTTGTACGAGGAAGTCTGGAGTGGCAGAGAAGTATGTTCGAGTGGTGCAGGACATGTATGAGAGCTGTAAGACAGTGGTGAGATGTGCTGTAGGTGTGACAGAAGGGTTCAAGGTGGAGGTGGGTCTGCATCAAGGATTGGCTCTAAGCCCCATTTTGTTTGCTCTGGTGATAGACAGGATGACAGATGAGGTTAGACAGGAGTCTCCATGGACTATGATGTTTGCAGATGACCTGCTTTGTAGCGAGAGCAGGGAGCAGGTGGAGAAAAACTTGGAGAGGTGGAGGTACGCTCTGGAAAGCAGAAGAATGAAGGTTAGCCGAAGCAAGATGGAATACATAAATGAGAGGAACCCAGTAGAAACAGTGAGGCTACAGGGAGCAGAGGTAAAGAAGGTGCAGGAATTTAAGTACTTATGGTCAATGGTCCAGAGCAACTAGCAATCTAGTAGTTGTATCTGCAGCTTTGGTTCAGTTGCACCATGAAGAACACAAGAGACCACATGATGATCTATGCAATTATAGCAGATTAAAAAACATAGAACCCTACCTGCGAGACATGCAGAAATATTCAGATTTAACAATCCAATGTTTGAAGAATAGTGAAGAAATTAACTGTTATCTCTTGAAAACACTCATCAGAAAATAAGGAATGGTACACATGTGGCTTTTATACGGCCCCCGTGGGAAAGTCAAAAACACCTCACAAATGATGTACTGCCGCCTCGTGAACACCTTACCGCACGTGGTACACCGTAGTGCGTTTGTATAAATGTTGTACGAATATCTGTTCATATGTGTGTTCGCGCAGGGGTGTGTGTGTCCTAGGTAGCAGCCCTCTTCTTCCCCTTCCTCCTCTCCTTTCTCTGGTCCTAATCACTGCAGCTACAATTCTTTTTGTAGTAAAGTGGATTTATTGTTTACCTATCCACTTTTCAAAGGTAAAGTGCAGGTTAATTTGTTTTATTTTTACTTTCTAGTTTGTATTGATTATTTTTATATTAATATTTTTGAGCTGTGGGACGAATCGTCTGAGTTTCCATTATTTCTTATGGTGGAGATTCACTTTGATATATGAGTGTTTTGATATACAAGCACGCTTCTGGAACAATTTAGGCTCAAAGCTGGATTCTTATAAGGCCAGCTTAAAAATACCTTGGAAAATGCTTGAAAAATCACTTGCATGGTGTAGCAGCCGATCGAATAGGTATTTGTGACCACTACATAACTATGTCATGCTTGCTCCTTTCTATTTTCATGCAAAAATCAGGAGCCTATATTATTCCCATCTAAAAACGGTCATGTACATAATATGTTAATTTCTTTACAGGTATGCAAATATTCTTCTTTAATGTTATTTATTTATGCATTTTTAGGTAATAGTTGAAAAAAGGAAATGCTTTTGTACATAATAATTATGATAAATAAACAGTATATAAGCAAATTTTTACAGATAATCTAAAGTTAACATGGCGTCTAAGAGTTTTGTACAGTACTGTATATGATTGGAAGTAGTTACATTGGTACAAATAATGTAATTGCTTTATTATTCCATTATTTAAGGCATGCATATTATTTCGTTTACACTTTATCTTGAACTCTCATACGAGGTCTTATTTCCATTCAGTGTTCTTCTCACAAATATCCATTTGAGGTGAAAGAAAGAGTGGCACCGAGTGTGAATTTATTTTTTCTAGTGTATTGGTAATGAACTCATGAAAGCGAACGTAATCCTTCAGCCAGCTTCAAGTAATATATATTGCCATTTCAAGTGCTAGTCATGGGTGAGCGAGCAGGCAAAGCAAATTTCCCCAAATAAGTCTGAACATGTGCTGATGTGCCGTGGTGATGGAATAGCATCCATCTCATTCAGAAAAGTCATTTAAGCCCATAATAGAAAGGAATTGGCATATAAATTCAACATGAGCCTCTCATCTTAGATGGAGCAGAAGTAAAAGGGCAGCAAGCTTTTTCGTTCATAGCTTTAAGATTAATAGAGAATAAAAATAAATTGTAAAAAAAAAAGCATTTTAATTATTGATTAAATGTTTCTTTGTAAACTAATTACCGCGGTCTGTCATTTTAACCATTTTTATGTTGGTTTTAATGATTTTGATCATAGATAAGATAAAGTCTTTAGCAAAAAAATTAAAACAAAATAAATAAAAAATTGCAGCCCCTGTGCGTGCATGTACAGTATTTGTGCACAATATAAGGATATGAAGATTTTAAAAAGAGAAGTCACTAGACAGGGGTTTTGCATGAGATATGCCATCAAAGCCGTCACTATTTCCTTAGCCGTAATTACAGACCAGGCTTTCTTAATGTTGACAGCATGGCACTAATTCTCTGTAATGGTGTTAAGAATTTTTAAACCCAGTAGAGATAATGAAAGAGACGTCATCAGCTTTCTGTGCAGACAGAAGCCATGCCCCATATCTCTGCTAGAAGGGCAGAAAATTACAGGTACAAATAAGCTGCTTCTTCACCATGACAAGTGGGTGAGAAATAGGTACTTTATAAAGTTGAATGAGTTATGGGTGAATGATGAGGGCCCAGTAAAACACAGTACGTGATTTGCACATATATAACATATATCACCTGTTATAAATATGTAAATACATTGCACTATGGAAATAGATATGGGGCATTTAATAAATGTTGAACCATTGAGCTGAGCTTGTGCATACTGTACTGTCAGGCTGGCATGCACTTACTTTCAGCCAATAGAAATTACTGTTTTACAGTATCTCCTCAATATATAGTGCCATGAAAAAGTACTTGACCATTCCTTTTTTTGTATATATTATATACATATATTTATAAAAAATACAAAATGCAGTTTTAAAATGATTTTATTTATTAAAGGAAAAACGCTGTCCAAACCTTGCTGCCTCCTATGTGAAAGTAATTGACTCACTCTTTTCAGAATTGTTTTAATTCAGCCACATTAGGGGGTTTAACCTGGTTAAGGTCATGCCACAGCATTTTAAAAGTCCAGACTTTGACTAGGCCCCTCTAAAACCTTAATTAGTTTGAGCTTTTTAGTTTGAGTTTTTTAGCTATTTGGAAGGGGACTCGCTGTTTTATTTAAGATCATTGTCCTGCTACACACCCCAAGTGCACTTGAGCTTAAGGTCACAAACTGATGGCCAGACATTCTCTTTCGGGACCTTCTGGAAGCACAGAATTCATGGTTCCATTAATTTTAGCAAGTCATCTAGGTTCTGAAACTATCCCCTGCAAGCCCCAGACCATCACACTACCATGTTTAATTGTTGGTATTATGTTCTTTTTATGAAATGCTGTGTTAGTTTTATACCAGATTTAACAGGACAGAAACCCTCCAAAAAGTCAAACGTTTGACTCATCAATCCACAGAATATTAGGCCAGACATCTTTGGGATAATCAAGATGATTTTAGCAAATGTGAGACAATCCTTTGTGTGTTTTTTTAGTCAGCAGTGGCATTCAACTTGGAACTCTCCCATGAATGACATTTTTGTCTCGTCTCTTTCTTATTGCAGTATCAACACTGACCTTAACTTTGGCAAGTGAGGGCTACAGTTCTTTAGATGTTGTTCTTGATTTATTAATGAGCTCCTGGATAAGTAGTTGAAAAAAATTCCAACACATGCATAATGATTGTGCTCCAGTGTCAGACACATTAATTGCATAGCCTATGTATAAAAGAATAACAATAAACGTGTTGTTAATTTAATTCAGTTTAATTTGGAAGTAATTTTATTGCAGATAACTGGTACTGTGCAATGACAAATTTTGCCAGGGTAATACTAAACCAACATTCAATACATTTAAGATAATTTAATATTACATTAGATTATTATAGTCATTTGTTCACTCACTCTGTATACCACTTATACTCTTCAGGGCTTGGCCACCCTAAATGTGGTGCCTATCCAGCGAAGGGCATACAATAAGTACCCAATGTTACGAGTACTGGGTATGGACTTGACGAAAGGCATAGTGCCAGAGGTAAATGCAGAGGGAAGTCTTTTAATGACAAAAATCAGAACATAAACGGACACAAGGAAACTAAAGGACTGTAACTTGGGAACTAGGAGATTACACTAGGAAATAACATAGGCTAGGAAATAAACATAAAGAGCTAAACAAGAGCTAACCTGGCTAGGAGATAACTATAAACAACTAAACATAACAAAAGCTAAACTAAACAAGCTAGGAGCTAACATAACAAGGGTCAAACTAAACAGGAGAAACACAAACCCGGAGTCACGGAAAATAGCAAGACACAGAGCTAGAATATTCCCCAAGGATAACTTAACAAATGCACGACAAGGAGAAACTAAAGACAAGACTATTTATAACAAACATAATTAGCTACCTCGGATCAGGTGAGCGCTCCAATCACCTGACCGAGGTGCACTCTGGGAAGCAGAGTTCAACTTAACAGAAAACAAAGGAAACACAAAATGGCGTCTCTGCGCATGGCGCCCTCTGCTGGCGTTCCGTGACACCCGAGGCTTGACTCACTAGGCTTTGGAGGTGAGGCCTCAGTGAAAACTAATATGCTACCCTGCTAACATCATACTATGCTAGTAAAACATAATCTTGATTAATTTTTTTACATTACCCCAATGAAAAGTGAGAGATTGGATTTAACTTAGTCAAAACAGGACACACAATCTCTGCATACTTTCATTGATTTTCACTTACATTAAAATGTATTTATTTGCATTTTATGTCTAACATTTTAAAAGCTGTGAAACTCCAAAAAGACAAAGAAGCACCAACCATGACTCTATCTCAGTGGTATCCCTTAAATATTTCTCCCAATAAACACAACAAATTAAAGAAACTACAAGCAAATTCTAATTAACTAAGGTACTAAGAAGGCAGCATGGAAGCGCAGCAGATAGCATGCTGTCTCACTGCTGCAGGCTCCCAGATTCATTATGGATCGGAGAGCCCAAAATTCAAGCTGTTTTTTTGTGCTCTTAGATCCAGAGAGACGAACAACCTACTATAACCCGAATAAAATTTCTAAAATTTATATATATATTTTTTTTACTATATTTATTGACAAAGATGGGCTGAACCAAACTTTAATGAACGTCCTGACCATCTCTCTAAGGTTTCCTATGATTGTATGATAATACTGGTTCTTGATCAAACTCAGGATTGTTGGAAGGGCCACTAAATCGTCTAAACTCTTGTTATGCCTCCCACATGTTTATAATTATACCATTTCTCTTGCCCTCTGTTCTTCACTTATGCTTTCAATTCCATTCAAATCCAGAATGAATATTCAGCACCAAAGTTATTTTTACTGATTCTCTTACATGTGTAAAGAAATCACACATTCTGCTACTACACTATCCCCATATACAGCATAAGCTGACAGATCAGAAAAAAAGTAGAAGAGGATTTCAGTTTCTATGCTCCTTCAGCAGAGGGATATATTCCTATAATAACCCAAACCATAATGAGATCTTTGAATCCCAAAGGCCAGTTTTCATTTTCTATTTTTGCTTATGATTTCTCATTTGGAATTAACAGTAAATCTATGTGACATGGTGGAGCATTTCAGAGCCCCACACAGATTGCTGTCTTGACAAAAATGACTGCACAGCCCAAGCTTTGCTGCACAGAAGATGCATACCATCAGCGATCATGATAGAGCTGGGCTACAGTATGGCTGATACAGCGCTACCCAGGCAGGATTCATTCGAATAGTAGCTCAAGGCTTGATTATCTGCAAGAGTCACATTCTAAGATTTTTTCAGAAGTTTTCAGTGCCAGCAGGAGAACTGTATGTGCAGCAATGTCATGATCATCAGGATCATAAAGCAGACAATT
Source organism: Clarias gariepinus (assembly GCF_024256425.1). NCBI lineage: Eukaryota > Metazoa > Chordata > Actinopteri > Siluriformes > Clariidae > Clarias > Clarias gariepinus. Next base: position 18,950,484 of record NC_071103.1, on the reverse strand, counting down.
TTCTCATCAAGGTCAATGACTCGTAACCAGTATCACACAACTGGAGCCATTTTATGTCCACCATTTTAAAAGCTGTATAAGTCCCAGAAGACATAGAAGCACCCACCATGACTCTATCTCAGTGGTATCTCTCAATTACTCTTCCAAAGAAACACAACGAATTCAAGAAACTACAAGCAAATTCCAATTAATTAAGCTACGAAAAAGTTTCTGTGCATGTCCTCCCAATGTCCACATGGGTTTTCCCCAGTGTCCTCCTGTTTCCTCCAATAACATGCCAGTCAGTGGATTGGCAAAGCTAAATTTCCCATAGGTGTTGCTGTAATGAGTTCTCTAGCATGTCTCTGGATCCACACCCCTGCCCAGGATTATGTTATTACTAAAAGTGAATGGATGAATAAATAAGTAACAAAGACCACTCATCATCAACTGCCAAAGGGAAAATTAATTTCTGTCTTAAATGAACAGGTCAAACATGAATGTCCCTGTCAATTAGTCACAACACAACACTAAGGTCTTATCAGGTCAATTGATATGAATATTATAAAACACCCTTATTTATTTTACGTATCCATAAATACTCTTAGATAAATTCATCCACCCAGGAACCTCTGTAGTCCTATTAGGGACTGTGGAGGCCAATGGTGACTATTGTATTGAATCACATTTTGTACAACTGTGGTAGGCCCTCCGGTCAACATTCACATGCACATTCACACACTACGGGCAATTTGGAAGCACCAGTTAGCCTAATCCGCATGTCTTTGGACTGTGGGAGGAAACCGGAGAACCCAGAGAAAACCCACCAAGGACAAGAACATCATACAAACTCCATGCACACAGACCTGGTGCAGGAATCAAACCCAGGACCTAAAGGTGCAATCACTAAGCCAATGTGCAGCCATCTTAGATAAATGTAGAGCAGTTAAAGCTGTAGAAAGTGCACTTTAATAGGGCAATATGGCATTTAGAGATGAGGTGAGATAAATCAACCTCATGCTAACCTGACACATAAGCAGATTTGTGTAAAGTAATTAGGCTTAGATGGTGTAAGCCTTTATGCAAAACCAATGGTAGGACAAAGGTAGCAAAGATTTTACAAAAAAATGTTGACTGTTTCATAAACCTGTCCAGTGTGTAAAAAACAGCATGTTAATCACAATGCATGTAAGCAGAGTGCAGACAGCACTAAATATAGCAGAGTGCAAAGTCGTGGCTTAGACACAGACCATGGGCTGCCATCATTACCCTGGCTCATCAGGGATTACCTTTTTTAATTACTTCCTCTTGCTTATATCGACATCTTCCTCACTCCGCTTCAGCTTTCTGGAGCGGCGTCCAATTAGAATCAATGGCATTAATCTGTACAATGTTTGCATGATAAGCTACGGTGAAGCATTTACAGGTCTTTGTAATCTACTTTCTGTGAATAGATAAGGCTTATTGCTTTGGGAAATAATCTTTGATGGTTCGCTGGCTGCTTGTCAGGTTATCTGGAATAAATTGCCATACACAAAAAGATGCAGTGAATGGATAAACCAAAAAATTAAATGGATAAACGTTTTTGCCTTTAAATGCTATTGGGATGAAAATGTAATGGAATGACTTTATAAACAGTGAATAGTATTTATGAATAATTGCTGAAAGGTCACACGTTCTTTGTGTCTTGTTAATAGAAAGCAATGGCAGAATATCATCGTTTATCATGGTCAGTAATGTAGAACTGTTATTCTTTATTACTGGACTTATTACTGCATATATTTGACTTGATGCATATTTGCTCACATTGTCATGGTTAGATAACAGTTCCTGACATTGCTCTGACAAAAGAGTGTCAGACAAAAGCAGCCAATTTAGTGTTTTCCTGACATACGGTAATTGCTGACTGCAGTCATAAATTCATGCAGGGCACAGGCCAGAGGGAGCCAGATCCATTATTGAAGACTGCTTGAGAATGACACGTTATCAAAGTAATCAATGACAATTGTCAATAACTTCCTACACCATAGGATTACTAGAGTTGTCGATAAACAAGGATTTGTTTGGACCTTAAGAGACCACTGTTCAATGGCAGTGGAACTGCTGCTGAAAATCTCCCCCTTTTTAAAGGGTTAAAACCCAGTAATGTATGGTCATCATAATACTGTATATGATAGCTAAAATAATATCTATTAATGATCTTGGCAAAACCAGATTTCCCTGCTAGAATAATACAAGTAATAGCAATGCAATGCTGTCATGACTCACACCTTCTGGGTCAAGGGTTCCATTCTCACCTTCGAGTTTGTGTGCATGGAGTTTGCATGTTCTCCCTACTTGAAAGAAACAGTGCAGCACCTTAAATCGTCAACCTGCGACCTTGACACACAATAAATGATATTCGTTTAAATTCTGACTCCGGCAATATATCAGTGTTGGTACTGCTAGATCTTAGCACTGTGTTTGACACTGTCGATCATAACATACTAATAGAAAGACTGGAAAACTGGGTCTGGCTTTCTGGGATGGTACTCAAATGGTTCAGGTCATACTTAGAAGGGAGTTTATTATGTGAGTATAGGAGAGCACAAGTCCAAGTGGACGTCCATGACATGCGGAGTCCCACAAGGCTCAATTCTTGCACCGCTCCTGTTTAGCCTGTATATGCTCCCTCTAAGTCAGATAATAAGAAAGAACCAAATTGCCTATCACAGCTATGCTGATGATACCCAGCTTTACCTAGCCTTATCTCCAAATGATTTTAGCCCCATAGACTCCCTCTGCAAATGCATTGATGAAATTAACATTTGGATGTGCCAGAATTTCTTTCAATTAAATAAGGAGAAAACTGAAGTCATTGCATTTGGAAACAAAGATAAAGCTCTGAAGGTGAATGCATACCTTCACTCTAGGGGTCAGATAACTAAAAATCAAGTCAAGAATCTTGGGGTGATTCTGGAGACAGACCTTAGTTTCAGTAGTCATGTCAAAGCAGTAACTAAATCAGCATACTATCATCTCAAAAACATTGCAAGAATTAGATGTTTTGTCTCAAATCAAGACTTGGAGAAACTAGTCCATGCCTTTATCACCAGCAGGGTGGATTATTGTAATGGTCTCCTCACCGGCCTTCCCAAGAAGACCATTAGACAGCTGCAGATTATCCAGAACGCTGCTGCCAGGATTCTGACTAGAACCAGAAAATCTGAGCACATCACACCAGTCTTTAGGTCCTTACACTGGCTTCCTGTAACATTTAGGATAGATTTTAAAGTACTTTTACTTGTTTATAAATCACTTAATGGCCTAGGACCTAAATACATTACAGATATGCTCACTGAATATATAACCCTAACAGACCACTCAGATTGTTAGGATCGAGTCAGTTAGAAATACCAAGGGTTGACACAAAACAAGGGGAGTCCGCCTTTAGCCATTATGCTGCCCGCAGTTGGAACCAGCTTCCAGAAGAGATCAGATGTGCTAAAACATTAGTCACATTTAAATCTAGACTCAAAACTCATCTGTTCAGCTGTGCATTTATTCAATGAGCACTGTGCTACGTCCGAACTGACTGTACTATTTTATGTTTATCTAATTTCTTAAACTGTTTTATTTTTATTTTAAATTATATTTTAATTAGTTTAAAGTTTTGTTGCAAAGTGCATTTATTTTTATTTTAAATGAAATTTAAAAGTTTTGATTAAAATGTCTTATTGCTATTATCTTTTATTTCATTTCATGTTTATTTTCTTTTCTTCTATGTAAAGCACTTTGAATTACCACTGTGTATGAAATGTGCTATACAAATAAACTTGCCTTGCCTTGCCCTACGATTGGTGATGATTTGGTGGCTGATAAGGCTGTACAATTTATTAAATTGTAAATGTATATATTCTGAATTTGTAGTTATGTAAATCTGCTTTATGACAATGGTCCACTGTTATAAGGACTATACAAATAGTTACATTTAATTACTATGCTATAACATGTTTTGGCTAGTACCCAGTTAGTTCCAGTAAAGGGAAAAGCAATGCTACAGCATACAAAGACATTTTATACAATTGTATGCTTCCAACTAATGGTGTTTTTAGTGGCATTGTACTTGGTTATACAAAAATATAAAACAATCTCAGCAAATAACCTGTTAAATTACATTTTTACCTTTTTGTTATCTTTGAAACCCTTAGTCTAATTGGCATGAGCAAGAATGACGATCCTCAGTATAGCACAGTGTATTAGTCTGTTACTGAAGGGTCTTCTGTCTTTAGCCAGTGTGTGATGTAGGGTTATGTGTTATTTTCCAAATGACTAACAGTTTGCTGAGTGTCCTTTGTTCCCACGCCCCCTCCAGTAAATACAGCATGACTTCTATAACAGAGCTACAGCTGAAACTCATTCCTAACTATTTGCTGCGACAGCACAGTGCTTTCAGAGAGCACACCTTTAAGGTTAACTGTGCTTTAATGATTCAATTCTACTTTATCTATTCAAACCTAATTAAACACAACAAATGAGCAGCAATGGCATAAGAGCAATGAGATGATGAAAAAATTGCTTAAATACACTGAAGCAACAGCTTAATGCACTAAAGGTATCCACTTAATGGACTTTGCTAATGAAAATCTGAATGACAAAAGCTTAACCGTTTTTCATCTGTGCACTAAAGTGAAAGATAATCTGCAAATCATCATGTTGTGAATGCAGCCAGGGTATAGTAGATGAAAATGGGTCAATAAAAATGTCATTAGGCAATGACAAAAATGGAGCCTTCCTTTTCATGTGTCCTCAGAACATTTTTTTATCAAAATGTATTATCAAGTGTCATTGACAAGTGTGACTTACTAATATAGTAAGTATTATAGTATATAGCATAACTGATAATGTAAGGGTTGTACTCACTGTTATTATTATATTTTCATGTATTTTCCATAATATTAAAAAGTATCGGGATACTGTAGGCTCTAGAGCCTATATGACCATGGCCAGGATAAAGCAGTTACTGAGGATGAATAAATTTTTACTTCATACTGTATAAAATCAGTCTCTCACTCACTCACTCTCTATACCACTTATCCTGTACAGGGTTGCTGGAAGCCTGGAGCCTCATGGCACAAATAAGGTTACACCTTAGATGGGGTGCCATCCATGGCAGGGCACACAAGTACACAAACTGACTCACACACTATGTACTTTCTCTGTATGTCTTTGGATTGTGGAAAGAAACCGGGAACCGATCAAGCATGGGTAGATCATGCAAACTCCGTGCACACAAACCCAAAGGCAGGACTCAAACCCTCGACCCTGGAGGTGCGAGGCAACAGAACTAACCAATATGACACTGTGCCAGCCCTACTTCATAAAAAAACAAAATATAAAATTTGTATACTTACTAAAGGCTTATAAGAAATTAATTACATTTAAGCAATTACATTGCAATGACGTCAATCTGATTTAAATAACAATAATAATAATATAGTCAAAAAAAATTGAAAGTACCTTTGCAAGCCCTTATTTAAATACAGTAAATACCCTAAATATGAAATATGTAAAATTCTGCTTAATTTTTTTTCAAAAGAGTGAAGTCACTCACTCTCTTACTCACTTATCTTTTATACCACTTTATCCTGTATTCAGGGTCGCGGGTACCTGGAGCCTATCCCAGGAGACTTGGGGCACGAGGCAGGGTACACCCTGGACAGGGTGCCAATCCATCGCAGGGCCCACACACATACACTATGGGCAATTTGGGAATGCCAAATAGCCTAACCTGTATATCTTTGGACTGTGGGAGGAAACCAGAGTACCCGGAGGAAACCCACCAAGCACGGGGAGAACATGAAAACTCCATGCACACAGAGACGGGAATCGAGCCTGGCCGGGAATTGAACCCGGACCCTGAATGTGCAAGGCGACAGTACTAACCACTACACCACAGTGCCTCAAAAAGTGAATTAACAGATAGAATGAAGTGAAAAAGAAGTTGGTAAAATATAGAGAAAAAGTCTTCTCTAAGAACTTCTCTAAATATTAAAATGTGTTGCATGGAAAATGTCATTGCTTCTGCAAATCCTATCAGTATTGTGGATTAATAAGATAAAAGTGAACTGGGAACACATCAGATCCTTTTTATAGCACATAAGCTGTTTACCCACCAATCAGCACCCTCTATTAGTAATTTTTAAAATGGCTGCCAGGCAACAGTGCACTTGAAATGAGATTCTGCTCCCTGAGCCCTGCACACATAGAGCTGTGCAATCACACTTTTTTAGGTTGCATGTTTGTGTTTGTAGAAGAAATCGGGCGAAGCATAGTTCTGAAGATGTTGGTCTTACACTGTAAAGGTTACTCTCCTTTCCATTCAAGTCTGCCAAATTTGGAATGGGGAACAAGAAGGACCTTTGCCTTCACAGAAAACTGATTTATGTTTTTAAGTTTTTCTGGATCAGGATGTTTATTATTATTATTATTTTTATTATTATTATTTATTATTATTTTAAACTCATGTTAAGACAATGATGTTATATCACATTTGCTTCAGCATGAACTACTACATTGTATGTTGGAAAGTTTGTAGACACCTGACCATAACACTCATACTGTATCTAGTCCACATTTGCAATCTATCTGGAAAGCTTTCCACTAGATTCTGGAACATGACTGGAGATGTGTCCCTGAAGCTGCAAGAGAATGGGGCATTGTTGGCGATCCAGTTTATCCCAAAGATGTTTATTGGGTTTGAGGTTAGGGCTCTAACGCCAACACATAAGTGTGGTCAAGTGTCCACATTCCTGTTGGAATATACAGTAATATATTCCTTTACACACTGCCCAGCTAAAAAATAGTCACACATTCTAAGATTCCTTTCAATGTATAGCTTTGATTACAGCATTATAGCACACAATGTTGTGGCCTGTTCATGGATAAAAATGATTAGGTTTCCAGAATCACTATTTCACAATTTTAATCCTGGCACATGCCCATGTAATCAGGGAAGGAAAAACTCCATAGATGTGATACCCAGGTCATTCAGTATGTTCAGGTCACCGGCTGACATAATTGCATTGCCACACAATGTTGCTGACCACATACCTGACCAACTGAAGCAATCTCAGATCATCAGATTCAAGAGGCTTGTCCAGTGGGAACTATGCAGGATGGGAGGAGCATTATTTAATGTGCTTAGAGCTTATGCTGACATTTTATCACTCTGACATACTGTACATACAGTAAGGTGAATCTGAACTCATCAGACCACATGACATTTTTTACATTGCTCCAATGTCCAGCAAATTCAAGCCTCTTTTCAAAGAAGACTCTCTCTCTCTCTCTCTCTCTCTCTATACACATTTCTGTTACAGAAACTTTTGGTAACAGAAGAAACAAATGATAACTACACACTGTTTGTACAGTTGATGAATGTATTTGTACAGCTATTGCAATATTTATGCTTTTCTAACAAGGAGCGTTTGTCAACAAGGGACAAATTAACTATATCATTTATTATCTGGATAAATGTAAGAATGTAATCTTCAATATGGCAGCAAGCCCAGAACGAAACAATTCAGATAGTGCTACAAGGTAAACATTCAGATTATGACACTGTTGTAATGGGGCAATTTTTTTTTCTCTTTTTGTTCTTTTTACTTTTGTTCCTTGCACCTCATACCCAAATCAACTGAATATTTTTAGTGCATCCCTAATAAATATAATTAACTGATGTCAAATACATACAAGTCTAATACTAAGTGGGTGGAACATTCATTGATGATTTTATTTTGTTAATGAACAAAAAACATTCTCCATTTACCCTGACAGAATGCAAAGTTTCCACATCAGCGCATCTTTTTAAGTGGAAAAATCAGCAAAAACAAGGGCACAGCTAAGATTGGAGATAGGGAGAATGGAGGCAGTTAATTTCAGGGCGTCTTTGTCAACTCAGTGATTCTAGTTTCATATGTTTAATGGCTCATCTGCCATTTTTGTGGGCAAGGTGAAGATGATTTTTTCATCCACAATGTGATTGTTATTTACTAACAAGACAAAATCAACATGACATGCATGATTATTTTTTGTGTCTGTAGCCACCTAATCATACTATAGAAACTTTCAAGCCAACACCTTGAACACCAAATCAAATTACACAGTAAGTAAACACAAATACATAGCTATTGTTTTTGAACTAATTAACTTCAGTTATTTTAAATAAATTATTATGGATTATTACATAACACCAAATCTATATTAGAAATAAAAAACGATCTGTTTTATGGAAGCATACAAAACGTATCAACAATAACCTTTCATCACAGAGGTTGGAACAATTATGCAATTATAATGAATGTATTTTTTTTATCAAACACTTTTCTGATTTTTTTAGTCAAAGATATAGCTAATTTAAAATTTAAATTATCATAATTCATAATTGCAATCATGGAAAAACTTTTTCCATTGAGAGTTTGTTTTGGATATGAATTACCATCATTCAAAACACCAACTGTACAGTACATGAGCAGTGATTAAGCTTACAATAAAATTTACTTGAAAGTATCTGGGTATATTGTTACAAGTGCATGGTAATAGTTATAACTTTTAAAGTAGTAAAGTTTTACCTGATTCATAAGCCAGCATCAAATATTTGTTGCTCTATAGCAACCTTTTTTTTTACTATGTTTCTCATGATATACAGAGTGAAGCTGAAGATTAAAGTAGGAAATGAAGTAGGTAGTGTTTAATCAAGGCAGAAAATAGTGAGGGCAGTAGCATGTAACAAATAGCCATTCCGTGTTGTGTGGTGGTAAGTCACCCTGTAATGGGCTGAGACAGGGACTTCTGTGGGCCAAGTGGTTCGCTTGGCTGCTCTGCCACAGCCCGCCTGTCTTTATCAAGGGCCAGACTTTCCACATAATCCCCACCAATCAATTACCCTTCATGGAGAAAGTCAATCAGGCAGCTACCGGAGGCTATTCTGGACCAGCCAAAATGAGGGGGAGGCATTTAAGTGTGACTCACCCTTAATGCTGTGTGGATTTTTAATGGGCCTTCAAAAGTACAGAGACTATAAAATGCTATAAATAAGGTTGGTGCAAAGTCAGAATAAAATCTATTTGTATATACATTTGTATGTACTGTATCAGAAGGGTCCAAAAAATGAATACTTATTTGTATTCAATTAAATACATTCAATTAAATACATTTGTTTATTTGTTTGGTCATACTTCTGATTGTATATTTTGCAAGATACAATTCTGTGAAAGTGAACTTCTGAAAGTATAAGGCTGCACTACTGTTTCTCAATATTTTAGAAAAACGTCTCGGGTTACTTTGCTGTAACCCTGTTCCCTGAAAAGGCGGGAACGAGATGCTGCGTGAAAACGCTATGGAAACATCTTGTCATGTTGCCGGTTGTGAAGCATGTGTGTATCAAACACGCCAAATTTTGGCTTATATAACCTCGGTCGGGTGACGTCATCTGATGAGACGCACCTGCAGGTTATAAATAGGAGTGAACCGGAAACATTCCTCAGATTGATTTGTCTGAACGGACGTCCGGTCACGTAGGCAGTGCGGCATTGGGACGCAGCATCTCGTTCCCGCCTTTTCAGGGAACAGGGTTACAGCAAAGTAACTCGAGACGTTCCCTTTCAAAGGCTACACTCGATGCTGCGTGAAAACGCTATGGGAACGAGAATACCAACGCCGCCGCACTGCAAGTGTCTGGACCCCAAGGTTGTGTGGCGTGTGCGCACAAGGCCGAAAAGGTCTCAGAACTATATCTGGGAAGCTAACTCGAGGACCTGTGAGCCCGGAGTGGCATGATCATCCAGATTATAAAATCTAACAAATGTGTGCGGAAAGGACAACCCTCCGTGTCACACACTTGCTGCAGGGGAATACTTCTTGCTAGTGCAATAGATGAGGCGATCCCCCTGGTTGAATGAACCCTGATTCCTAGAGGCGAAGTGAGCCCACGCGCCTCATAGGAGAGGGCAATAGCCCAATGTAGTGGGGGCCACCCCCTGTTGCGGCCCCAGACCATGTAAAAGCTGCTTTGACTTACGCCACTAGCTGATGCAGTGGACGTAAATCTAAAGAGCACGTACTGAACAAAGTAGGTGAAGTCTTTCCTGCTCCGAAGCTGTAAACGCGGAGGACAGAAGGCTTCATAAACAATAGGATGCATACTGGAAAATGTGTGCGGAGAGGACCAACCCTCCGCGTCCCAGACTTGCTGCAAGGGAATACCTCTTGCTAGTGCAATTGATGAGGCGATTCCCCTGGTTGAATGAACCCTGATTCCTAGAGGCGAAGTGAGCCCACGCGCCTCATAGGAGAGGGCAATAGCATCTCTCACGCCGCTTGCGGCTTCAAAACATGTAAAAGCTGCTCTGACTTACACCACTGGCTAATGCGGTGGACATAAATCTGAAGAGCACGTACTGGACACAGTAAGTGAAGTCTCTCCTGCTCCGAAGCTGTAAAGGCGGAGGACAGAAGGCTTCAAAACAATAGGATGCATATTGGCAAATGTGTGCGGAGAGGACCAACCCTCCGCATTACAGACTTGCTGCAAAGGAATACCTCTTGCTAGTGCAATTAATGAGGCGATTCCCCTGGTTGAATGAACCCTGATTCCTAGAGGCGAAGTGAACCCACGTGCCTCATAGGAGAGGGCAATAGCATCTCTCACGTAGCTTGCGGCTTCAAAACATGTAAAAACTGCCCTGACTTACGCCACTGGCTAATGCGGTGGACGTAAATCTGAAGAGCACGTACTGGACACAGTAAGTGAAGTCTCTCCTGCTCCGAAGCTGTAAAGGCGGAGGACAGAAGGCTTCAAAACAATAGGATGCATATTGGCAAATGTGTGCGGAGAGGACCAACTCTCCGCATCACAGACTTGCTGCAAAGGAATACCTCTTGCTAGTGCAATTGATGAGGTGATTCCCCTGGTTGAATGAACCCTGATTCCTAGAGGCGAAGTGAACCCACGTGCCTCATAGGAGAGGGCAATAGCATCTCTCACGTAGCTTGCGGCTTCAAAACATGTAAAAACTGCCCTGACTTACGCCACTGGCTAATGCGGTGGACGTAAATCTGAAGAGCACGTACTGGACACAGTAAGTGAAGTCTCTCCTGCTCCGAAGCTGTAAAGGCGGAGGACAGAAGGCTTCAAAACAATAGGATGCATATTGGCAAATGTGTGCGGAGAGGACCAACTCTCCGCATCACAGACTTGCTGCAAAGGAATACCTCTTGCTAGTGCAATTGATGAGGCGATTCCCCTGGTTGAATGAACCCTGATTCCTAGAGGCGAAGTGAACCCACGCGCCTCATAGGAGAGGGCAATAGCATCTCTCACGGAGCTTGCGGCTTCAAAACATGTAAAAGCTGCTCTGACTTACGCCACTGGCTAATGCGGTGGATGTAAATCTGAAGAGCACGTACTGGACACAGTAAGTGATGTCTCTCCTGCTCCGAAACTGTAAAGGCGGAGGACAGAAGGCTTCAAAACAATAGGATGCATGTTGACAAATGTGTGCGGAGAGGACCAACCCTCCGTGTCACATACTTGCTGCAAGGGAATACCTCTTGCTAATGCAATTGATGAGGCGATTCCCCTGGTTGAATGAGCCCTGATTCCTAGAGGCGAAGTGAGCCCACGCGCCTCATAGGAGAGGGCAATAGCTGTCCGCTCCTCTTAGAGAGGTAACACCATTTAGAAAAACCATCTTAAGGGTCAGAAACCTGAGGCGCTGACTCTAGTGGTTCAACAAGGGGCACAAGCCAGAGGACAAAATTTTTTATTTTTTATTTTTTTTGCAGAAACTCCAGCACTGAAACAATTCGGCAGTGGACTGGTCTACCTGCTTCGTCATGCACTAACTTTTCAAATACATTCTATTTGAGGGGAGGCAGTCCTAGTACTTAGAATAGTCTTAATTACGCTGGCTGGAAGACCAGCTTGACTTAGAGTCGGAGAGTAGTAAAGGGGACATTTGCTGATCTTGCGAGTCAAAGAGGTCCACCTATGCTACATGAAATTTTCCCAGAATGTAAATCGCCCTGAGGGACAGGAATCTGGTGCGCTAGCTATTTAGCGGCGCGAGCACAGTCAGCCCTGGCGATTAATATATGAGACTGCCATAGTGTTGTCCACCCGCACTAGGACATGGTAGTCTCAACTGCTGGAGGAAGTGCTTTAGGGCCTGAAATAGAGCCATGATTTTGAGGCAATTGATGTGCCGCGCAAAAAGATGGCCTCTCCAGCTCCCTTGGGCTGGACGGTCATTTAAGACCGCACCCCAGCCCACGAGGGAAGCGTCTGTCGTTAGCATCTGTGACGACAAGACGAACTTAGAGTGGGACCCAGAGTCAGAAACCGGGGTCTGAACCACATAGGAAGGGTACGAAGCACCTGGCGCGTAGCCCTTATTGGGGATTGGCCCTAGAGTAAAATCCCCTGGTTCTTAGCCACAACTGAAATGCTCTCATGTGCAGAAGGTCCAAAGGTGTCACCGTGGATACAGCTGCCATGAGAGCTAAGATCTCTGAAAGTGATGGTCACTTTCTGGTCTAGCTTGATTTCCTTGACGGTGTTGAGAATGGATTCGACACGAGCGGGAGACAGCTGTGCCCGCTTACGCCCAAATTCCATGTGACACCCAAAAATGTTGTCCTCTAAACAGGAAAGAGCATGCTTTCATGGCATTGGATCTCAATCCTAGGAAACAAAGATTAGCTAGAACGACATGCTGATGTCGAAGCGCTAGCTTCTGAGACTGGGCCAGCCAGTCATGTAATTCAATACGGATGCTCTGGAGTCGTAAGAGCCAGAACTACATCCATGTATTTTGTGTATGTGCAGGTGAAAAAGCTAGACCAAATGGAAGGACCCGATACTGGTAAGCTTCGCCCCCGAAAGCGAACCTCAGGAACCTCCTGTGTTGTGGCAATATTTCCATTGATTTATTTTTAGATAGCGGTAAGGCCCGCAAAATCTAAAAAATTGGACTCAGCCCCCCCGTTCCTCTTGCACTTTCCGGTTTCGTGGAGGTGGAGACCCCGCCATTGAAACGCGGAGGGTGATGTGAGAACTGAATCCTGTAGTTTCTCTGTACAGTGCTTAGTGCCCAAGGAGATATACTTGGCAGTAGCTTCCACGCTGCCAGTTTCTCAGAAAGGGGCAAAGCTCAGCGGCTTGGTTAAACGGGGGGGGATGTTAGATGTTCGGCATCCTGATCCAAACACGGCAGGAAAAACCCGAAGAACTAACAATTTTATTGGAGACTGGAGTTGCCCGAAACACCAGCGGTGGCGGAGCAAGAACACCAACCTCCTGGGGGTGCCAGGGAGAACACTTCATTCTTTAAAAGGAATTCTGCGTGCCTCTCCCCATTGGGGGGGGGGGCACCCCCCACGATCCTGTTGAACCTCAGGGCTTCTTTGTGAAGACAATATGCCAGTCTGACCTCTTTTGAGGCGGATCTCTTCTTGTGTGTTTCATGCCTCGCAACAGTCAGACCCGGTCGAGACTGGGTGGCCAACAGTCCCGACTCTTGAGCAAGGCGGGGAAGGAATTTTTCCCGAAGGCTTGTTATATAACTCCGCCTCATGAACCTAGTGGCGATCGAGTTAACGACATCGCCAAGTAGGCCGGGAGGCGAGATGGGGCATCGAGGAGGAATACACGATCCTTTTCCTTAATGCCCCTGAGATTCAACCACAAGTGCCTCTCCGCGGAGACCATAGCAGCCATAAAACGGCCGATAGCACGAGCCGTCTGCTTTGTTGCACGAAGAGACAAGTCTGTGGCCCGGCGTAAATCCAGTACGCCTTACCTTGCAGAGCCCCGCCAGTACTCAAGTCTTTCAGCAGGTCAGCCTGGTAGGCGTGCAAAACCGCCCTGGTGTGCAATGGAGCACCAACCTGACCTGCTGCCTGAAAAGCTTTTCCCTCCAGGGAAGATAAAAGTCTACACAGCTTTTCAGGAAGGATGATGTCCCAGAAGAGAGATAGCCTGGAAGCGTCTCTTCTATCTGGGTGTCATCATATAACTCCGCGTTTCTACCTCAATTATATTTAAATAAATAAATAAGTTGATGGCAGGAAAACACGGGATGAATACAGCTTACTCCATGAAAGGGTTAACTTATATGGAGATTGCTAAGAAAAAGGGGGGAGAGCGTCGTTGAGGCTCCGCCCCCGGCCACCCGACAGAACCTGCCGTCTATTTTTTATTTATTTATTTTTTTAAGTGCTTAGAGCTATTATCATCTCCGCGAAAGCAAGAGAGGATGTTTATCCTTGCCCATTCACAAGAAGCGCGGCGCGCGCTTGCGAGCGGACAGAGGGATTTCCCGATCCGATGAGAACGCGAAAGAAAGGAGTTTTAAATCCGTTTCTCACTGCTCTGCCGGATGCACGTGTTTAAGCCCCAGGAATGCGCGGCGGCTCGGACTGCGAGGCGCGCGCGTAGCACTTAATCGAAGCAGTAAAGTGTAGAGATCGCCCTCCGATCTGGATTATACACACGGAGGGACATCTCGTTTAAAACTCTACCATATCGGTGAGTTAAACACTTTCTTATTTTGCTGGTTTAAACACACACGCAAACACAACAAGGTCAGTGAAGACAAAAGATCTGAGGAATGTTTCCGGTTCACTCCTATTTATAACCTGCAGGTGCGTCTCATCAGATGACGTCACCCGACCGAGGTTATATAAGCCAAAATTTGGCGTGTTTGATACACACATGCTTCACAACCGGCAACATGACAAGATGTTTCCATAGCGTTTTCACGCAGCATCGAGTGTAGCCTTTGAAAGGGAACATTGACAATGTCTCAAGCAAGGGTGGAAAAAATGCTGAGTAATTATAAATAAGTAAAAGAATACACATGCCAAAAATTTTACTCGATAAAAAAGTTGAGCTACTGTATCCAGCCAAGAACATACTTAAGTGAAAAAGTAAATATTCTTAAATGTACTCAAGTAATAAAAAGTTTAATTACCCATATATTTCCATGTATATATTTTTATTAAAATAACTTTTATTATTTATCTAAAACTTTTGAAACTTCAAGTTTAAATTCCTGTTAGTTTTCTGGTCATATGCTGCTTATATTTTATGATACTGTACGCCTACTTTGATTAAAAGATGCAGGCTATTTGTTGGTGCCTATAATTGAAAACTACAGGAGAGGTGTGAGCATTTTCGTACAAAGACCCAAAGTAATGAAATAGCCTTCCAATTATCTATCCAGTATTTGTGTTTAAGTCTAGGCTGAAAATGTATTTATTTTTTCAAGCGTTTTCTGAATAATTGTTTCTTAGTTAAATGTGCAGATTTATGGGACTAGTTGTTACAGAGGATCATGTTAACCTGATATGTTTGGATGCAGTCTTCCCCATTCTCATAATCTCACTCAGGGTTGTTGACAATGAAGTGACTCGTTGCCTACTTTCCAGGGAGCCCTCAGGCGTGTTTCCTACTGGCCATCCTTTTTAGTTATGCTGTCATAAATAGTCACTGTTTGGACTGTGAACAAAATATATGCTGACCTTATACATTATGTGACTGTGAGTATACATAACTGTTTTCTATCTCTTTTTCTGTCCAGCTACACATGGTACTCCTGATTTACTAGTATGCTTGACCCATTTTGCCCTCCAGACCTGATGTATCCTGGTGACTTACTCCTGGTTGGAGTTCTCTTCAAATGAAGAAATTTTACTGATGCTGAGGGTGCCCCCATTTGGTCTGCTAGACTCCTGTAATAATGCTAGATTATGTCATGTCCTGGTGTTATGTCATAACAAAGGTGTTATGTTATTCTGCATTCTTAATGAGGTAGCCTATCCATATTTAAGCACACACAGAGACAGCTGAGTAGTGTGGTAGAAGGTCACAGCGTGATGAATTGGCATGACTCTTTATAGTTTTAATCCACTACTTAACTGAACTGATTGAACATTTGCCTGATGTGCTGCATAATGGTCAATGAATGAAAGAAGAACAGGCTTTGTGTGATGGCTAATAGGGCTTACCTTAAACGTTTCAATAAAGACAAATTAAAGAGTAGAATATTGTTGTCATTAAATTAAGTAATTAAAGTATTTAATTGCAAAAATACTAAGGTAAAGAAACACATTTAAAATTATATTTGCAAAATAGTTACCCTGCCCTGGTCTAGTGCCCAACGTGTATTGCCACCGTAGCCATGTTTTCCCGAAATAGTCTCCAGATTCACTGCAAACCTAATAAGGAAACAGTTCGATCAAGTTTGAGAACTGGGACAAAATATGTCCAGAATATAATATCGTGTGTTTTCTGTAAAATTAAGAAATAATGAATATTTTATCAGCTGAATCAACTATGTTTAGTTAAAATATTCAGTAAATAATTTTTTCAATCATATTTAATTATTGTTAGTTTTAATTTGATAAAGTGTCCCCACTAGACCTGAAAAGTCCTTGTCCAGAATAAGGGTTCACATTTTTATATACAGTAGCTAAAAACTGCTTAAAATATATGACAAAATCACTTATTATTAGGTAAAATAAATAAGTAAAAAAGTACATCTTAATTAATTAATGGCTGTTAAAAATGAATTCATTACATTTTTAACTCTAATTTTTTATTTTCTGAGTTTGTGTCCTGAGCTTTTGTCATCACCATCATATATTTTCAAAAAATAATCTTATGGTCAACCAAAACTCCAACGACCCCTTCATGACTTCCTGTTTATTCTACATCCTGTTTAACTGCTCAGGTTTTAGTGAATTTTAGTATTTTTTATATTTTAAAGATTTGACATTGATACTGCTGTGGTCACTGAAGATACCATAATATGTCCAAACCTTATTTCTTCCATTATATTAAATTTGGGGTATTTAAAAAATAAAATCATAAATTTCAAGCACATTAAATATGCATTTACCTAAATATGCAAAAACAATCTGGCCACATACATTTCAGAAGTTATCTGGCATAACGTGGAATTTTGTCAACCCCATCTGAAAATTAATCTGTAAAATTAATTTTTACAGAAAATGTAATAGTTTTGTATCTGTGAAATCTTTGATATCATTTAAATATCTCTTTCCTTATAACTCACTAGGGGTTACTCGCGGCTCCACCCTTGTACATGTTTACTGACGCCTGCATGTTACCATAACTTGCAAATGGAGTGTGCGGTTAACAGTGTTGGGTGTAACACGTTAGTAATACGTTAGAGTACTTGGATTACTTTTTCGATGTAACGAGTAATCTAACGCGTTAGGTCCGCCATTTTTACTGTAGTTATTTACTTACATTTTCAAAAATGTAATCCATTATTCAGACAATTTATGTAATCCGTGAGCCAGGCAGCAGTCATTCTGTTATTTTGTGTGTGTGAAAGTCATCCTACAAGCCCCGCCCCTAACCCAAACCCCCCCAGTTATTCCTGCTGTTAAACTCTCACCTATGCGGTTTTACTTGAAGTTAGATGTGGTGTTAGGCACCGTGAGTCGTCGCGTGTGACCGCCCGACGTTCTGCCAACGAGGAAAGATGGAAACCGAATTACAGCGCCAAAACTCGAGGTGAATCATAATGAACCGTACTTACACCCACCGTGCGAAACCACGTAGGTGAGCTAAAGGGATTAGTAGTTAACAGATCATAAGCCAAACTTCGCTGAGTGATGGTGGTACAGTAGAATAAATATAAAGGTCTTGACTAAAACAACATTCATGAGGAATGACAAAGGAGTTTTCGTTTTCTGCAATGGAAAATTACTCTAACTAATTATGTTTATCAAAAAGTAATGCTGTAATGTAACTGATAACTTTTTAATGACAGTAATTTTGTAATGTAATTAATAACTTTAAAAAGTTTATCCCCAACACTGGTGGTCAACTTGCTGCCACTCCTCATGCTGCTCCACTGTTTCTGCTGCCCTAACTCCTGCCAGTCATGCACCTGTCACTCTAGTCTCTCTGCTGTCTGACCTGGGGTTTCAGTAGCTAAGAGATCGCCTTAAGTACCAGTTTTTGCCTACTGTTCCATTCAGTGAGGAATGCCTGCGACACTATCAAAGTATGATATTAAAAATGATGATGATGCTTCTGCCCACCATTAAAATCAGTGAGGTATGCCTGTGACACATCAATAGTATGACATAAAGCTGATAATTGCCTGTGACTTGCCCACAGTATGACAAAAAAGCTGATAATTGCATGTGACTACCTGTGCAAACACCATCGCCCACCGGCCATGCACAGTCTGCATCCCGCTGCCCTAACAAACACCTGGGGGGTGGGTCAGCTGTGTGTCAATGAGGAATGTTTGTTCATTTTTTTGTTGATGTTTACACGATAGTGTATTTCTAATGAAATATAACATTTCCCAACATAAAAAAAAAATAATTTTACCTCCGGTTCCTGATGGGCGAACATCGGAGGTTGGAAACCATAGCATACCTCAAATAGGCTTAAGTTGGTAGCCGGAGAGACGCATCTCAGATAGCGCTCCAGTTGTTGGTTGGTCCGTTCCGTCTGACCATTAGTCTGGGGGTGGTAACTGGAGGTCAGACCAGTGGTGGAATTGATCAGATGGCAGAAGGCCTTCTAGAACCGGGCGGTGAACTGGGGCCCTCTGTCCAAGACGATGTCTTTGGGGAACCCATGCAGGCGGACTACGTGTTCCAATATCAGCTCGGCGGTGTCCTTAGCTGATGGGAGTCCGGTGAGGGCCACCAGGTGAGCTGCTTTGGAGAACCGGTCGACAATCGTGAGGATGGTATTCTTCCCTTTGGAAACCGGCAGGGCCGTGATGAAATCCAAGGCGATGTGCGTCCAGGGCCGTCGAGGAACGGGAAGAAGTTGGAGCTCTCTGGGGGTTGGTCAATTGGTACCCTTAGCCCTGGCGCACACCAGGCACGCCTGAACGAACTCCTTGATGTCCTTCATGGAGGGCCACCAGAACGCCTGTTTCACGATCTGCAAGGTTCTTCGGTTTTCAGGGTGTCCGGCGACGGGCGATGAGTGACCCCACTGGAGGACCTCAGCTCTTAGTGGTTGGGGCACGAAGAGTCGTCCAGGCGGTGCACCTGCTGGCCCGGCCTCTGCAGCCTGAGCCTGGTGAACCCTCGTTTCTAGATCCCGCTGGAGGGGTGCCACGATGCGTTAAGTTGGCAGGACAGGCACGGGGTCCGCCCTAGGGACGTCTTTCTCCTGTTGTCGCGATAGGGCGTCAGCCTTGGTGTTCTTGGACCCCGGGCGGTATGACAGATGAAAGTTGAACTGTTCGAAGAATAATGCTCACCGTGCCTGTCGTGGATTAAGTTGTTTGAGGTTCCGAATGGTGATGAGGTTCTGGTGATCCGTCCAGACGACAAATGGCTCACTGGCACCTTGGAGCCAGTGACGCCATTCCTCCAAGGCCCACTTTATGCCCAACAGCTCGCGGTCCCCTACCCCGTATCGCTGCTGAGTGGGATTAATTTTCTTGGAGAAGAAGCCACATGGGTGTAGCTTCTGGTCTGGACCTCGCTGGGAGAGAACAGCGCCGGCGCCCACATCTGATGCGTCTACCTCCACAACGAACGGTTGGTTGGTATCTGGATGTAGAAGAATAGGGGCAGTGGTAAAGCGGTGGCAGAGTTCTCTGAAGGCTGAGATGGCGGCAGGAGTGAGTTGGAAGGGGTGAGATGTGGGCCTGGTCAGACTGGTCAGTGGTGCTACAACTGTACTGTAGCCCCAGATAAAGCGACGGTAGAAGTTCGCAAACCTGAGAAAGCGTTGAAGCTGTTTGAGAGTCCTGGGTAGGGGCCAATGACGCACAGCCTCTAGTTTCTGCGGGTCCATGGCCATACCCTCGGGCGAGATGACAAAACCCAGGAATGTGGTGGAGTGCTGGTAAAAAGCACATTTTTCCAACTTACAGTACAGTTGGTGAGCAAGCAATCTCTTTAGAACAACAGGAAGGTGGGTGGCTCTTCTTTTACAAAAGACTCCAGCCAGGTCACGATAGGCAGGTGGAATGGCGTTGATGTCGACATCGGGGGCCTTGGACTCTGTGGAACACGTCCCAGCCTGGGCCCGTAGGCAAAGTTCAGTGCAGGTCGGTCCCCACTGGAGGATACGGTTCTGGTTCCAGGAGATGAGGGGGTCATGCTGCAGCAGCCAAGGGTATCCGAGGATGATGGGAGGAGATGAGATGGAGGTGAGGTGAAGTTGGAGCTGTTCTTGGTGTTGGTCAAATATGAACGTGATGGGTTGGGTCTGGTAAGTGGTAGGGCTGGATGACAGGGGCCGACTGTCGACTGAAGTGATTTTTATTGGCTGGGATAATGCCTCGATCTTCATCCCCAATTCTTTAGGTGGAGTCAATAAAGTTACCAGCGGCACCGGAATCGATGAACGCAGTACTTCAAACTCATTTGTGGCCAAATTGGAGGATTACCTGGACCGTG
Source organism: Clarias gariepinus (assembly GCF_024256425.1). Taxonomy (NCBI): domain Eukaryota; kingdom Metazoa; phylum Chordata; class Actinopteri; order Siluriformes; family Clariidae; genus Clarias; species Clarias gariepinus. Next base: position 18,930,045 of record NC_071103.1, on the reverse strand, counting down.
AGACGTGAAATGGTGGCGCTGGTGGTGGTGGAGAGGTGGAGAGGGCCTGGTGAGTCTTTCAAAAGAATGGTAAACCCAAACGCGGAAGAACACGAATAGGCAGGATAATCACGCTATTTGGTCTAAGGACTGGGGAGTAAGGGAAAGACACAATCTAACCTGCGTCCTATAAATACACACTCGATCAGGAAATTAAGCCAAGAAAGTGAGTACTACTGATTTGATGAATGATTCCCACGTAGCATCGGCTAGACTCAATGACTGAGCGATGTGCTATGGTTTGTTTACTCCTTTTACACTTCCTGGTTCGCAACCTCTTAACTTCCAGGTCCTAGTGCCGGTCGCGTTCTGAGTGTGCATGACACTCACTCACTCACTCACCCACAGTCTTTTAGTTTTTTTAGAAATAATAAACATTGTTTTTAAATTCAAAATGTCTTTTGTCCCAGTTCTAAAGAATGACTGAGTTGATAAAGAATATGCAGAGTGTAGTAGGTAAATTGTTAGTAAAGTGTAAAGTACAGTTACGTACTCCCATGATCCTGAGATCCTGATAATATAAAAGATTTTTGCAAGGCCATACCTTTAACAGCAAGTGCTTAAAGTTAAAAAGAAGTTCATTCATGCAAGATTTTAAAAACATTCTGTACAAAAAAATTACCTGCTGAATTAACCCGCATTCAAACAGAAAGAGTAACCTCTTTACCACTTCAGCCACTGTGTACTGGGTTGCTGTTCCCCACTATATTTCTGCTGGCTGTGGCTCAATGTCTCTTTTTCACTTCAGCTTCTGTCTCCATCTCTTCATCTGACCTAACACTTTCCACTCCCTTGAGTCACAATTTGCTATTCTAAGATATTATTTTATTAACCATAATTACCACCTCTTATAGCTAATCAATAATAAACTTCCCAAAGTTGTTGTTAGTCTTTTAAATGCTCTCATTAAGGGGTCGCCACAGCGGACCAACTGATCCACACAACAATTTGGCACTGACGCAACCTTCCCATTTCATCCGGCACTGAGACCGACACTACATCCAATGGCACCCTGGCTGGGTAATGTTAGAAAATGTTAAAGAATTAATATTTTGCAATAACAAGTTGCAATAATAAGCATTTATTATTTCTACATTTATTATTTCTCCTCCTGGAATAGACTCCAGGTCCCTGCGACTCTGAATACAGGATAAAGCGGTATAGACAGTGAGTAAGTAAGTGAGTGAGTGAGGTTTTGTCTAATACCCAAGTATTTATTTTTTATTATAACTGCCATATAATTAATTTAAAATTCAATGCAGTACTACAGTATATAACTAAACACATTTGCCATGTAAACAACTGGTACATGTGTTATTCTAAGCTGTTCTTTCTAACCCATCTGTTAAGCGGCCTCACACAGCTCCTTTTATTTTGTATCTCCTCTTTACTCTCTGTAGTCAGGATATTATTCATTTATTCTATAAAAATCATAATTAATGAAAGAAACCAGAGTACAAAAAAAAACAATAAAAGCAACACACACTTAAAAGTTTGATCTATTAATGACACAAATAGCTCTTAACCATGACACAAGACAGTTACCAAGACATAGAGTACAGAAACAAGGTGCCCATTAAATCTCGTTTATGTGTTAATAAACAGTTTGTTTTTTAAAATAAACCAAATACGTAATGCACATATAATACTGCTGCAAGTGCTACTGTATTTACCGGAACTAGAGTTAATTACTACTAATTATTTCTCAGACAAGTAATATGATAAATATTCATCTGCTTAGCATTGGCCTGAGCAATCTCAGCAACTACAACTTTGACATTTTTTTAGCCATGGAATGTAACGAAAAGGTTAAAGTTCATCATGTGAAGTTAACTGACTGATGCCATCCAGGTTATTTCATAAACGCGGAAATATTAAAATAAATTAGTATTTAATTTTAATTATTCTTTAATCTGAGACATAACTGCTTATAACTGCACTTGTACTCAACATTTTATTTCATTTATGGTGTTGGTTTAACTTTAGGAAAAAAAACTATGTACTGCCAAAGATTCATTAAATTCTTCCCAGCTAGTTTTGCGTGATGCTATAATAGACAGACAGACAGATGGACATGCAGACAGAAATTTGAAAGAGAGAAAATGTTTCTGTTGAGTCCTCTAATGTATGCAACTGAAAGACATCATTAAAAGAGCAAGTTCTGACCAAAGTACAGACATCTTTTTTTATTTGTATAGATTGAGTTCATCTTGAGGATATATACTACACTAAACACTAACAGCCAAAGTTAAAATACAGAAACAAGGCACTATATAGGATCTGTAATTAGCAATGTCTTTGTCTTCACTGACCAGTGCCAATATTTGAAATCAAATATTGATGTTTCAGTTGAGTGTTAATTAATTTTATTCAATCCAAAGTGTCTGAAAACTGTGCCAACATTATTTTCCAATGTGAACTTTCAAAGTGAGCAAATTATAAAACTTATCCAAATACGCTCATAATGCTTATTTCAATAAGCCAAGGGTAAAAAAAAAAGGCTCTAAGGCATAGACACCCACCCACCCCTCTCTTCAGCTATTCACCAGCCGTAAAACTAAGAAGTTGATCATTGGACCCTTACTGCTGCTGGCACCCATTGGGAAAGGTGCCAAATTCATTCTTCCAACACTATAAGTGCTAATCTAATGATGGCAGAGAGGGAAATTACAGCTTGGTGGTTGTCACAGCAGCTTGAACCTGGAAGCATTCCACCTTAGTAAAGGAAGTGTGAAAGTCTGAAACTAATTCTTGTTACATGTCATTAGGCAGAGTGAAAATGAGAATCAAGGCAAAGAGGGTACAAGGGGATGAAAGTGAAACGATGTGAGCACATTATACCAGCTCTAGCGAATTACATGGTGAGTTTTTATTGTTTGGTGGAACATTCATTCATATACAGAAGTGATGGTCTTGAGAAATCACAAATAAACAAATGTATTACAGCAATTAGCTTAGTATTATTATAGCATGTGGTTAAATAGATTTACACATTTTAAGGAGATGAAGCAGGAAATTCTAGTACTTGCCTTGTGTAGCCCCATATCCATGTCTATAGTCTGAAAAAGGTACCCATTCTTAATTCATGCTACTGTTAATAGTTAAGTTCTAAGGACATTCATACCTGCATCACATTTTAAGTGCTTAAGTGCCTTCATGGAAAGCTATACATGCTTATTCAGTTTTGTCCCGTTTGACAGGTTCAAGTGTACAGTAACTTATTTATATATACTGTACAGCTTCACCTAAAGCAGATAACAACAGGGGGAAGACCCTTATGTGAGCGTGACAGTCAGGTGTTTGCAAACCTTTTACTGCTTAGTTTATGTATGCATGTATGTACGTATGTCCTAAATTGCTTACCTTACTCAACATAAGTGTTTAATTATGTAACTACATAATTTTTTAATTATTATTAATTAATTTTCTATACTGCTTGTCCTGTACAGGGTCGTGTTGGGGGACCTGGAGCCTATCCCAAAAGACTTTTGGAAAGAGTCACACACACACACACACACACACACACACACACACACACACACACACACACACTAAAGGCAATTTAGTAATGCCATTTAACCTAATCTGCATGTCTTTAACCTGTGGAAAGGAACTGGAGTACCCAGAGGAAACCCACCAAGCATGCGAAGAACATGCAAACCAAAATGATAGTCATAATAGATATGATTATTTTCTGTATTGCTAAACTTTTGAAGTATTAATAAAACTAAAGAAAAAATATCATGTTACTTTATCTAACTAAACAGGTGCATGCAACAGGTATTGATAGTACTAATTGGTATTGAAAACAAACATACTTTTTAAAAATAATTATTTATTTATCTAAACATTAATGTCACTTTAAATGTAATGAGAAGTAAACAATGTCGACCCTTGAAACACTGGGAATGCTGGGAACAAGGTGTATGAATTCTCCTTGGATGGGAAGACAGGTAAATTCAAGGCATTAATTTTGTATTTACTCACATATTTTACTAGTATTTACTAATATTACTATTATTACTATTGCTGTTAATTAATTGCCCATTGACCACGTTTTGTTTGTACAAGTTCACAGTGATGGACATGTTCTAATTAAAGCTTTCTTCTTAACCCTACCTAACAAATACTTAACAAATACTTGTTTAGTCTTCTTTTAATTGCACTGTCATGGACATTTAACATGCCCAGTGAGGCCTTTAGGATCTGAAATGTAACTTCTCTTTTTTTTCTTTTTGTATTTCTCTGAGCATACAAGTATTATGGTCAGAACTTGGGGTTGAGGGTGCTGGCATGTCCACTCCTGTGAAGATTGGCAACTGTCATGAATGCTTTTCACTGGTTTTATAACCCTTTCCAGACTGATGTTAAGCAACAATTACTTCTCTAAGATCATTGCTTATGTCTCTCCCTCTTGGCATTGTGTTAACACACACCTGAATGCTCTAGACCAAAAAACAGCCAAACTTATAAAGGTCTTCACACCGACTGATTATCAATTAATCAGGGGCTGATGAGTAGCAGCACCTGGCTGCAACTTACACTCTTAAATCCTGTGGAAGCAGTTCCTTAATTTTTAGTTTAAAATATAAAGTGCATTATGGCATAAAACCACTACAAAAGAAACAAAAATCCAGTATATCAATTTGGAAGTGAAACTGAAAGTTCGAAAGCTGAGAAGGTCCTCAAAATATATATTTTTTCTTCCTGTTCAGTTTTTTGTCTTATTGTTGTTCTTGTACTAGATTTTTGTTCTTTTACTATTTGATTGTTCTTAAGAAAATACAGTTTTAAAATTTCTACATTTTGGGCTTTTATTGATGTTGTCTAGCAGCTATGGATTTTAATAATTTTACTAATAGCTAGGTAAACATACAGGTGCATATATGCACACATATATACATGCATACATGTACCTATATAGGTACATATATGCATGTATATATGTGTCCATATATGCACCTATATGTTAACCTAGATATTAGTAATGCGTACATATATGCGTACATATATGTGTACATATATACGTGCATACATGTACCTATATAGGTACATATATGCACGTATACATGTACACATATATGTACGCATATATGTACATATACGTACATATAATATAGGAAAACGGCCAATTTTATATATGTCACATATATGTCTATATAGGTACATATATGTACGCATATATGCGCACATATATGTACGCATATATGTGCGCATATATGTGCATATATGTACATATAATATAGGAAAACGGCCAATTTGATATATGTCACATATATTAAAAACCTATATCAAAACCTATATTAAAACATATATGTTTATATAGGTTTTTTTCCATGTGGGTCACCACAGCACTTACACTATAGCATCCCACATACAGTAGCTTCAAGTTCAAAATATGGAGATTGTGCATCCAACACCCAAATCGCATAATGTCCTATTTTACAGAATGTATGCAGACATTTAGCGAAACATACCTGTAATTTGTTATTAATGGGGTGACTGCAGTGGCAGTAACAGAAAGTGAACATCTTTTTTTCTTGGCTTAAACATGCTCCAAATTGCTTTAATTCACTCATGGTAGCTGTTTTGCATGGCTCATTTTACTAATCATTTGACAGAGATAAGTGATGCGATTGTCTTTTTAGGAGGTCTGTCTAAAATGTTGAAGTTCAAAACATACATATTTTTTATAGGCAAGCAGAGAAAAATAATTTGTCCAGAAATAGTTTCTATCATGTTTTGCAGTCAAACTGTTTAAATATTTTCTTAAAATGAATTAATTGGTTAATTAATTTATAAAGTTGAAGTCAGAAGTTTACATACACTTTATCCACATACACCTAAACTCAGTTTATTACAGTTCCAGAAATGTTATTAGCATTCCCTCTCTTATATTGTATCAGTTATCAGTTTTATCAGTTATATATACTTCATTTTAAGAATATAAAATATAACAATACTAGCAGAGAGAAAAAATTATTTCTGCTTTTATTTCTTTTATCACATTCCCAGTGTGTCAGAGGTTTACATACACTTAGTTTTCATTTGGTAGCATTGTTTAACTTGGGTCAAATGGTTTTGGTAGGCTTCCACAAGCTTCAGTTGCGCGAATGTTAGCCCATTCCTCCTGACAGAACTTATGTAACTGATTCGGGTTTGTAGGCCACTGAGCTTACACATACTTTTTTAGTTTTGCCAAGCAATAAAAAAAAGCTACTAAAGTGATATCATAATTTTTTCTCAAGTTGTTTAAAGATACTGCAATGCAACTGTAATATAATGATTTATAAGGTAAATAATCTTAATCAATTGTTGAAAAAAATCCTTGTGTCATGCATGAAGTTGATTTCCTAATCAACTTGACAAAACTATAGTTTGTTGACATTAAATCTGTGGAGTGATTAAAAACTAAGTTTTAATGACTTCACTATAAGTGTGTGTAAACTTCCAACTTTAACTGTATTTGTTTCTGTATATGATTTAAAAGAAAAGTAGATAGAGTTGTAATTTTATAAATGTAGTATAAATGTAGTTTCTGTTTATTTCAACTGGAGACAATGGAAGAGGCAAATGATAATATTAATAATAAACAACAACACTGTTTTGTATAACTGATCAACGCATTTGTTCAGCTGTTCCAGTTTTCATACTTGCATTTGACCACAAGGAACAAATGAACTATATTATTTATTATCTGGGTGAATTTGAGAATGCAAACTCCAACATGGCAGCTATCCCAGATGGAAACAGTTGCGATAGAGCTACAAGGTAAACATTCAGATTATGATACTGCTGAAATAGCCTAGTTGTCTTCACACATATATGATGAGCATTCATTCTGAACATGAGGACTTTTTCTCCCAGAACTTGTGCCTTAAACTCAAATCTGTGGTTTTACTGTTTTGGCCAATCAGTATACACATTCCTAATGAATCTTTAATTACTTATTTTTAAATATGTTACAATGTATGATATCAGAATTTTTTTTCACTAATTATGAAGTGGACAATAAATATAATGGCTGTTATTAATTCACTGTGATTTAACTAATTTTACTGGTGTACTAATGTTCAATATGTTAAATAATATTAGCTGATTTCCCCCATTAATACTTAAATCATGCTTACTGATAGAAGTTATAATTAATAGCAATTACTCACTCACTCTCACTTTGTGCATTTTATTCGGTGCATGGTTGCAGGAAGTCTAGAGCCTATCACATGGGGCACTAGGTGCACCCCAGAATGGGTTGCCAATCCATCACAGGGCAGTATAACCACTTACTATTAAACTATTTACTAATGCTTATTACTCTGTTAAATAATGTTTATTAAACTTGCTGATGCATAAATGAATGCATTTCACCTTTTCAATCCTTTAATTTTGTCCTGATGTAGTGCTCAGGAATTGCACTGAATAATAATCCTTTATTTGGAAATAATGTTTCCCACCTTGATAAGATTCTGAAGATTTTAATCAAGTGATACAGTTCCTCATCCCAATTGTTCAAGACAAGGAGTCATCTTTGTTACAGTATACCTTCAATCTCAGCTTTCTGAGGTCTCCCATGGCGCAGCACAATGTCCCTAATAGAAGCAGTATGTCTCAAACTCAAACTCAGACAGCCATTGTGTGTCTCCTGATGATACGGGTGTCTCCAGATGATATGTCTGCTTCATTCTTTTTTTCTTATTCTCTTCTTTCCTCTTTTTTTATCTTTCCTTGTGTTTATGTAGCCAGACTGCCTCATTTTCACTCATATATGTTCATCCTATCAGTCTTTTTCTCTCCATTCCCTCCTTCCCTCTCCAGGGTGGTTATATAGTTGACAGGCAGACAGAGAGGGCTGATCTTTCTCTCAAAGGGACCCAGAGACATGATGGACATTGCACGACTAAAACCCTAGATCAGGGCCTAGACAGAGAGATACAAAGAATAAAGGGAAAAAATAACTAGAGAATGCAATGAGACAGTGATGGAGTGTAAGGGAAAATATTTGAATTTTTCCTGAGCTGCACAATCATGTTTATCTGTAGTTTCAATCTTACAGTCAGTTTTCCCCCATAGTCAGCATTACTTAATGAACCTTGGGTGGGGTTCATCACAACCTCGGTGTACAAATACAGGGCATGCAAATTGAAAATGGGAAATAAGAAAGTCAGAGGAAATTCTGTGGCAGGTGCTGGTACTGTGTTTAGTGCATATTAGTTGTACATGATGAAGCAGATATTTCCTTTTTTTCTGCCAACTCATAGCAGAATATAAAACAGGTTTACTTAGTTTTAAAACAGTGAATTAGTATTTCAGTTGTCTTTACCTTAAGGATTTGGTTTTACTGTAAAAATACTCAGTTATACTAACTATTTTCCAGGACTACTTTGGTAACCTTATTTTAGTAAACACTCCTTGATGAATGGTCAATAATTTTTGGAAATTTCATTAACGCAAAGTTAAGTAATTTATGCTGGTCAGGGTCATGATGGAGAACCCATCCTAGGAACACTGGGTGGGCATACACACCGGATCCTCTAAGGGCACCATGCACACACAACTTACAACCTCTCCAAGGATAATCAGATCTACTGACACGTTTTTGGGAGGATTTGGAATCAAACATGGATGTGGAAAGGACATGCACTAAACTGCTAAACAGATACCTGTAGCAAACTAAGCTCATAATTAAACCTGGAGTGTTAAATTAACAACGCTTTATGTGCTGTCATAATGTAATACTTCATTTGTTTGTTTGCATGCCATCCTTCTTTTAACCATCATATTGTGTTGTGTCACACAGGAATGTACAAGATTACTTTTTATCTCCAGTCCACACTAATTGCCATAAAGTCTTGTGTAAGTTAGCAAAGGTTCTAAGACCAGAGATTCAGGGGCGGAGAACACAAATGACATTCACAAAACCTCCTCATCTCATACCAGTTTAAAGGAATAGTCTAATTTGAGCCTCAAATGGCCTGAACAAAGTCAAGGGGCTAAGGAGTGATCTGTGAACTGGCAGTTAATGAATGTCAGATTTGATTAAGCACATGATTGTGTCTTGGTTCAGGATGATTACCATAAATCAGAGCTGAAGCTTGGGTTTAAAAAAAAATCAATGTATTTTAGGAACATCTGATTGGGCTATCTCTTGTACTGATTATGGAAAGTGCTGATTAACTTTAAACTTAGAAGCTCAGACTGAGGTGAGTAACTCACTTAATTACCACTCCTTTCTTTTATAACTTCTTTCCTTCCTCCCCCCCTCTGCCTACATATTTTTTCTATTTCCAAATGGTCAACATAAAAGTCGATGAAGACTAATAAATTAAATCACATTAAATTCTCTTCTGACAGGTCCATCAGTTTTTTTTTGTTTAATCCTAATTACTATATTTAATTTACTTCTATTCATCAGTCATCAGTATCAAAGTCAGCTCCCTCCAGAGCTGCAATCATCCCTTCACAGGCTTGTAGATTTACACTTAAACCATACCATCTCTAAACACTTCAATCGATATTCTTCTGCATTTATCTAAAGTTTAAAATGTGGTGGAGCTGTCAACCACATTCAGTTTGTTTGGGTGAAGAGCAGTGAGGAAGGTGTCTTTAATTATGAACAGTAAAAGAGAGAAAATAGTCTTGATTAATTTTTGTGAATAATGCAGTCAGTAAAATAATCACCTTTCTTCTCAGAGGAGGACCATGAATGTGAGATTCAGAAAGCTTTTATCACACATTGTCATTTAAATGCATTACGCCCCCACCACGTCCTGCTTAATGGGGAATGTAGAAGGGCCTCCGATTGGCTTCATGCTCCACTAGCAGCACATTGGGTTTTATCAAGAGCCAGCTATTTTTCATCTGCACTTTTGGTTTATTCATTATCTCAAACAATAAAAATCATGCAAATGAGAAGGCAAAGCTCCATTCAGCATATTTGGAAAATATGCTATTCTGATTGGCTTTAAGTTGTTTGAAATGTAAGATGTTTTTAAGGAATATTGTGGCTGCACTTTTGCATGACAATAATTGGCAAAAAGCCTATTCTTGTTTAATGTAAAGGGGGCATGAACAAATTGATACTTAGCTAATGACACAATTATGATAATTTATCTCCTGGTTGCAAATTAGCATGACTGTAATTTGTTCTGCATACCCAATTAAAATTAACAATAAAAAGCATACTGACTCCTATGCAGATGAGTTGTAATGAATGTTACTGTCATAGATTTTGTACAGTTCTGTGTACAGTTAATAGGTATTAGCTTATAAGTTTTCATTTAAAATCCTTTTGCTAGAGCTTATGCAAGTGTTGCAATTTGTTGATGCCGCCATATTGATGTTTCAGAACTAAAATTTGGTCGTCAGGGCTTAAAATTTTTCCATGCCGTAGACTTGCTGTGTAGTGAAATGCTAAATTCTATGGAATGGAAAATGTGAAATAGTTTTGATCACCCTGGCTTGAAAGGAAATGCTTATGCAGTGTGATACAGTAAATACTTTCACAATGTTATCATTGTAAACTGTTTAAAACATTTTTGATACAAACAGTTTCGCACAGAGTTCTGAGTTATTACCCAAAAGGATACATAATAAATATAAAAAACATTTGTAACCCAAGTTCCTACTTTTAAGTTTACCACATTGATTTATTTATTATAGGTGTACTACAAATCATAAGGTATAATTTTTTTATGTTTTAATTTGAAATGGAATATTATTAAATTATTATTTACAACAAATTATTATTTTCTCTGTGACATTTGATTTGTTGGTTGTGTTGCTTATGTGTTGCTATTAAGAGGAACTAACAAGTTACCTGCCCTTGTTTTCCCAGGGGACATGTGAGAGTGTGACACAGTGTGAGAGAAGCACATAGAGGAAGTTTATAAACTGTTTTGCCATTTTGCTGAATAAAATAAGCTGTAGCCCGAGTATTACCCTCAGCCAGAGAGACTGGATAATATTAAAAACAAGTCAAGGAAGTTGAGTTTTACATTTATAAAAAAAAAAGATGCAAAAGTATAAAAAAAAAAACACACCTATCATAAAAGTATGAGCTTATCACATTATTAAAGACTTTAATTAGCAGGAAGTGCTCAACAATGCCTTCTTATGGATTTACCACTAAGCTACAGTATGGCATATCCTTTATAACAGTTCTCTTTAAGCTCACTTTAACAGTTGGGAAATGCTAGAGGTGCATGTCATATAGACACAACAGCAGTGCTGAAAACCCAGTGTGCCAACAGTGCACCAATCTGAGAAAGAACATTAACATTGTACCCATGTCTGATTTAAGGTTCAGCAACAAGCATTTACTCAGATGCGTGAGATGCTCTGGTCTATCTGCTGATTTATTTGCTGTAAATACATGCAAAACAAACAGTGATAGATATAAACAAAAAAGCAAGACTGTTTAAAAATTTTTATCTTTTTAGAACATGGTCAACAGGAGAGCAGCAGAAAAGCCTGAGCCTCAGATAAGCATAAAAAAGCAATAACAGTCACCCAGACAGCTTGAAATCCAGGATGTTACAGTAATCGTAGGAGTTGGACTTAAATGTATTGGTTTAGAGCAGTATACTGCACTGCATGACACAAACCCACAAAAAAACTCACAAAAAAAAATCACAACAAATAATTAATCACACCTTTATTGAGTTGAAACTACAAGCTAGTTTTACTCACTTTAAAAATTATGCCTTAAATGTCAGTCCACAGCGGAATACCATCTGTTCTATGAGCCTGGACAAGGAACAGAGGGTGCTATGCCATATCTTTTCTACTGTATTTCTTATTACAGTACAGGTCACTTCACTTCAAAGAGTTTTCGTTAACTATTTCCTTCTGATACCATCCACCATAGGATCCTCATAATTTTGACATATCCCTTTCCAATTATCCACTATGCACAAATATTCATCAAGACCTGTAACATCTCTTGTGGATATTGTTTGTTTCCCCAAGCATGTGTGGTAAAATCTTATATAAAACCTTGGTACAAATAACTGCAAGGTCTTTCTATCACTTCATTAACTTGAAAAGGCAAATAGTAACAGTGTTCATGTATTACACCAAGGCCAGTTAACCAAAAAGGTTTATAGTTGAAATAGTGGAAAATGTTAGGTGTCTTCGACTCACTTGACAATAAAATCAGTTTAGATCATGACAGAACTGGTATTAAGAAAAAAAAATCTGTCTGGTTGCCAGTAGTGGAAAGAGTAGAAAGTATACTGATTTGAGTATAAGTACTGCTACTGTAGTAATAATTCATTCAGGTAAATGTACTGATAAAGGAAATGACATAAATTTTAAATTTACATGTACTGTATGACATTTGGAAAATTTGGCAAACACCCTTATTCAGAGCAACTTACAGATGTGCTTTAAAGTCTCTATCAACAAATTCGTCCTCATTTTAATTGACATGGTCATGGCTTAAAGTACTTTCTTATTTAAACTTTGCTAGGAGGAAATATGGTGAGAAAACCTCATAGGCAACACATTCTTAAATTAAAGTACCAATTTGAGCACTTCGGTAAAAGGTAAGCTTTCAGTAGTTTAAAGACTGCCAGTGACTCAGCTTTTTGGATATTTAGGGGAAGTTCATTTCACTACCTAGGTACCAAAACAGTAATGTATACAATTGACACAAGAAGGCTGAAAATGCTTGATAGTATGAACATGTTTTATATTCTAGTCTGTTTTATTGTTAGCTATTTAAGTGAGCTATGTTGAAATAAACACCAGTTCATGAACATTTAAAATGACAAGAGCAATGAATCTGCAACAAATTTTGCATTGAGCTTGAACATTCCACTGCGGAAACTATTTAGATGATTCAGAATGCTTTTGGAGACGATGCAATGAGTGCATCCAATCACCCAGGTGACTCAGCCCCCTACAGCCCAGATTTGGTCCCTTGCAACTACTGTCTTTTCCCAAAACACAAATTACCTTTAAAAGAGAAGAGATTTCAGACCATCAAAGTGATTCAGGAATACAATGTGGCAGCTGATAGTGATTCCAACAAAGGATTTTACAGCATGAACAGTGGAAGAGATGCTGGGAGAAGTGTGTGAGGTCTCAAAGTGTCTACTTTGAAAGGAACAATGCAACATTGTCCAAAGTACAATGTTTCTTGTATTTTCATATTACATGGCCAGATACTTTGCCGACAGTCTTTATATTCACTCAGCTAGATAATATAAACTCAGTCTTACCTGTGCATATTTCCAAAGGTTGAATGTTGAGCTGTGAAATGCTGATCCCCATGGGTTTTGGCTCGGATAATTCAGAGATCATTATCCAATGATCCAATTAGGCCAGGCATGCTCATCTGTCTCCAGCATCTCAGATATTGTTGCAAATGAACTGTAGATCTTTATTTTCATTTGGTCTTGAACTTTAATTATGTAAAATCTTTGTAACTGGCTTAAATTCTTATGCATTATTATTATTATTATTATTATTATTGTTGTTGTTGTTGTGTACTATGTGATGGTAATTAAATATATCCTTCATTATTATAATATTTTAAAAACTATTAGGGATTATATAGTATTATAAATTAATTATCTGCGAAAGATAGTATTACAGTAAAAATACTGTAGGGAGAGTACATGTAGTTCCTTACCATCTAGCTATTCGGGTTGCAAATATACGATGTTAACTTGGAAGCAGTCTCTTTCCGTAAATTTTTTCGTTCTCTCTACAACATAATATAATGTTATTATGAGCAATCTATACTAGGTGGGACATGGCTTGTGTAGGTTGTATAGTTTTAGACTCATAGATGAAAGATGTGGCATACAATTAGTCTAATTCATGCATAGCCATGGCCAAAGGTTTTGAGAATGACACAAATATAAATTTTCACACTAGATCTATTTGTCAGATGTTACTATTGTATACCGAAGTATAATTACAAGCATTTTATGTGTCAAATGCTTTTATTGACAATTACATTAAGTTTATATCAATATTTGCATTGTTTACCCTTCTTTTTTAAGACCTCTGCAATTGGCCCAGACATGCTGCTGATAAATTTCTGGGCCACATCCTGATTGATGGCAGACCATTCTTTAACGCATGGGGTTTTTTAGAATTTGTGAGTTTTTGTTTGTTCACCTACCTCTTGAGGATTGACCACAAGTTCCCAATGGGATTAAGGTCTGGTGAGTTTCCAGACCATGTACCCAAAATTTTGATGTTTTGTTCCCTGAGCCACTTTTGCCTTATGACAAAAAAACAGTAAAAAGTAGTGACTCATTTCCATAGGAAGCTCTACAGTACATGCACATGCCATCACACTCCTTTCACCATGTCTGTGTGATACATGATGAGGTACATCTTGGATCATGAGCCCCCTTCTTTCCTTTGCCATACTTTTCTGCTATCTTTTTTTCTGGCATTGGCTGACAGGAGTGGAACCTGGTGTGGTCTTTCACCTGGCCACCCCAAGGTATGATATTTTGTAAATATTTGGGAACTTTATATGGAAGCAAGCCGAGACAAGACCTCAATGTCTTAAAAAAATGTCATCGTGTGTGTGTGTGTGTGTTGGTGTGTGTTGTACAGCATACATTGCTGATTTAACAGATAATGAAAAGAACCCAGATGAACTTCTAGAGAACCTGGTATGATTTTATACAAAACTGTTATACAGATGACTGTTACCTGACACTGCTACATACGTATGCAAGTGCGCACATACCAGCCAACACTTGCATTTATACACGCACATAGTAAATTTAATTTATGCATATTTCCAAATTCATAACCAGACACTTAATGTGCAGCATATATTCAATTATGAATAAAAACATTTACTACACACTTAGGAGATCAGAGGATGCTTAATCTACATTAATATAAAATAATAATCAGTAGGATACATGTTTTAAACATGACTTATAAAAACTTTTATATGAACCCTGTTTTATATACACATGCTCAGATACTTTCCATGCTTCATTTTTGTAAATAAAATTTACAAAAATCGACAAATTTAGTCGTGTCCAATTCCTCCCCGTCACTAGGGGGCTCCCACATTAAGGCTACTGCTACCACTCAGTATCTTTTCGAACTGCTCGCTCACACACCATTGGGGGCAACGTAACACACTCGGAGGACAGCGCTATCCGCTCCTTCCACTTGCGTGATCTCACAGACGCCACTGATTGGCTGTAGAGCTGTGATTAATGTTGGAGCACTAAGTACCCCTCATCCCTCCCCTCTGAGGGAGGTCGCCAATCAGCTCTCTCAAGACCTCCGGCTGCAAGAGATTACAGCATCACCCAGGAACCGAACCAGCAATCTCCGGATGATAGGGCGAGCACTTTACCACTGCACCACTCGGGGGCCTTTATGCTTCATTTTTATTTTCCTGTATGCAAATAGCCGCAATGAAACAACAACTACAGTAAACTAATAAATGCAGCTAGACCCAGCTAAATGTGGGGTGTGATGTCATCTTGGTAGCTATGGTATAGTAAACAATAAGTCATGAAAAATTTGTGAGACAAACCCTAACACAAATGCTAAAATGGAATGAAAATGCAAGAAAAAGAACAGGATTTACTGTTGGCATAAAAGCCAGTGCCTGGTATTTGGAGAATACATTACATGCAACATGTAAATGGTTTGTATACATACGATTCCCAAAAAAAGGATACCGGTGATCCAGTAAGTTACCTTAGATGAACATGCCCACTGTATGTCCTTATCTGGTGTGCAGTGTTACTGCTTAGTTAACTAAGGAGTTCAGAGTAGTTCATTATAAATCTCTTGAGTCACATGTACAGTCCACAAATGGATCGCGACAGGCCGGCAAACTGTGGTAACACAGAATTATGTGGAGACAAAGATGTCTCAATTTGATTGTGTATTTGGCATCTGTTTTATAGTTCAGCTAGGCTACATAAGCTTTTGTGCACAGATGGTTTTTAAGCAATTTAGATAATACATAGAGAGTAATACATAGTGATTGATAGAGATTGATGCAGCTCTCACATCACCATCTTTGTTAGGCAACATGTAACAGGACTATTTATTTTTATGCCATTCGGCATATACCCTTATCCAAGCGACTTAAATATATCTCATTACACATCTGAGGAGTTGAGGTTTAGGACCTTGCTTAAGGGCCCAGCAGTGGCAGCTTGGTGGTGCTGAGGTTTGAACCTGGGACCTTTCAATCAGTAGTCTGACACCTGAGCTAAATGATTGTAATGATTGTGAATTTTGTCACACAATGTGTAGCCTATCAACAGCAGCAGATACATTTTTAACAGATTAAAGACAAAGGCAAGTAAGATGTTCACTGATGTATTTACTCAGGTCATGCACTTTCAGTGCTCCTACAGTGTGTAAAGGATTACAGCTGCTGGTGCCCCTGCATGAGATCAGAAAACAATAGCCAATGGTGATGTTAAAAGTCATCTTGCATCAATTTCAATAGTCCCACAGTTTGTCAATGGTATGATGGTAGCCTCATCTAATTGCTCAATCCTTTTTTTATTGCACAAAGGTAATGCCTCCCCTGGCTTCCTTTGGCATGGTTCTGACAAATCACAGTTTGCTAATGCTATGAAGATAGCCATATCTGATTAATTAATGTTTTGAGTTTATTTATTATTTAATCAAAGAAGAGCCAACTCTGTTTGGATATAACATTAGTCAGTAGTGCAATACACAGTTTTACCATTTAACATTTGAGAAGCTGTAAAATATTAAGGAGAGGAGGAGATGGCTGTCAACACAGATGAGCTTATTACTGAAACAAAACTGTTAAAAGAGTTTTTTTTTTTTTTTATTTATTAAAATTACAAGTATATTCTGGATAAACTAGGAAAACCTGGCTTCCTTTGGCCTCTGAGAGAAAATGCAACTGTTTTTCTTATTCATCAGTGTCTCAGTAAAATGGCCGGAGAGTGGACTTTCTTTATTATAAATGTGTTGTGCATTAAGAAAAGACCTTTAACTTTGTATATTGTTTCTTTAAAGCAAACATAATTACTAACTTAATAATGAAGTATTGCACTCAAAGGCCTTCTTTCTGCCTTCTCAGGTATAATTAGATCTGGCTTGTTTACTAAAACAAAGATTAAATAATTATTTATCAAGATTCAGTAAGATGAACAGTAGTTCAAATTCTGTAGTGTAGTGTAAGCATTAAACTGCACACTGTACTGTGTACAAATTTGTATGTGACAAATAAAATGTTAATTTAAAAATTAAGCAAATATAGCTCAAAATACAATAGCCAACATTCTGAAATAAGCAAATGAATAATAATAAGAGAGCATGCAAACTCCATGCGCACAGAGTAGGGAATCGAACCTGATCGGGAATCAAACCTGGACCGTGGAGGTGACCCACTAAGCCACTCTGCTGCCACCAAAGTTATCATTATGTTTACGACTAAAATACATACTGTAAGAATGACGTTACAATAATGACAAACTTATTATTAATATTTTTATTTGGTCACAGAAACAACTCAAAACAACTTATGAATCTGTGTAATTTCTTTTTTCATTTTTTTGCTCAGTCATGTGTGTAAAGTTGGTTGAAATAAAATAAAATTCATTTCATCGTATGGCTTGGTTGTGCAGAAAATAAAAGGATATGTCAAAGGATAACTCTATACTGCACAATCCTGATGCCATATACAGTATATTTAGTAAAACGCAGTAATTTAGTAAATTAAAATGGTTTAGATCATACCTGTCTGATCGATACCATTTTGTAGATCTAAATGGAGTACCGTCTGACGTAATGCCAGTGAAATATGGGGTCCCACAAGGGTCAGTTTTAGGACCTCTCCTGTTCTCAATTTACATGCTTCCCCTGGGAAACATCATTAGAAGGCATGGGATTAGTTTCCATTGGTATGCTGATGATACCCAATTATACATCTCAACAAAACCAGATGAAATACCCAAGTTGTCTAGATTAACAGAGTGTGTCCAGGACATAAAAGATTGGATAACCAATAACTTTCTTTTACTAAATTCAGATAAGACAGAGATATTGCTCATCGGCCCAAAAACCAGCACACAACAGCTTTCACAATTCAGCCTGCGTTTAGAAGGATGTACTGTTACTACTAGCTCAACAGTAAAAGACCTGGGCGTGATATTAGACAGTAACTTGTCTTTTGAAAATCATATTTCCAATATCACAAAAACAGCCTTTTTCCATCTTAGAAATATTGCCAAACTTAGGAGCATCCTATCCGTATCTGATGCAGAAAAGCTAGTTCATGCATTCATGACCTCCAGACTGGACTATTGTAATGCATTACTAGGTGGTTGTCCTGCATCCTCAATAAACAAGCTACAGTTAGTCCAAAATGCAGCCGCCAGGGTTCTCACTAGATCCAGAAAATATGATCATATAACACCTATATTATCATCCCTGCACTGGCTACCTGTTCAATTTAGAATTAATTACAAAATAGTACTACTTACATACAAGGCTTTAAATGGTTTAGCTCCCTCATACCTAACCAGTCTTTTGATACGCTATAATCCACCACGTCCCTTAAGATCACAAAACTCCGGACTTCTGGTAATTCCCAGAATTTTAAAATCTACAAAAGGGGGCAGGGCATTTTCATATTTGGCTCCAAAGCTTTGGAATAGCCTTCCAGACACTGTTTGGGGAGCAGACACGGTTTCCCAATTCAAAAGTAGACTCAAGACGCATCTCTTTAATCTGGCATACGCGTAACTCATCCCATAACCTCATACTCCAGTACACCTATCCTGAATGGCAACTACGCTAATTCTCTCCATCTTTTCTGTATTTTTCTACCCATCCTGAGACATCTGGAGATTGTGCCAGCTTCAGTAGACAAAGGCCAACCCTGCAAGGTTTCTAAGGCATCTTGAGAAGGACCTGCTCCAGCTAGATTCTGCTTTATGATGGCTGGAGCTACACATCCTGCTCCTGTGCTTCCAGTGATCTGACCCCATCTGCCCTCTGCACCTACTGCTGAACTGAATCTACACAACTTCTGATATATTGAACTTTCACCTGCACAACACACTTGATGTTATTTCTATCTGTTATCACCCAGATGAGAATGGGTTCCCTGTTGAGTCTGGTTCCTCTCAAGGTTTCTTCCTATTGCCATCTCAGGGAGTTTTTCCTTGCCACTGTCGCCGTCACCCTTGGCTTGCTCATCAGAGACATTTCATTCATCATTCATTCATTTAATTATTATCTAGACACATTTTTCTCACACATACACACTTCCAAATATTTTCTTTTCTTAAAAAAAAAAAAAAAATCTTTAATTTTTTTTTTGTGAAGCTGCTTTGGGACAATGACCATTGTTAAAAGCGCTATATAAATAAAATTGAATTGAATTGAATTAATGCAAAAAATGTCTACAGTAAAATGCTCTAGGTTTTAAGGGCTATTTGCTCTGACAAACAGTGCCATCTTTATTCATAAATGAGTGTTTAATTCAATTTTTTCTTTTTACTTTGTCTTACACTTCTTACATTTGGGCATATAAGGAGGGTTAGTAGGTTGGGTCTCTGAAATTTAAAATTTATAGAAAAATCAAATGAGTCAAAATATTGTGTTAAATGTCTTTATGTATTTATTGTTTGTTGTATGTACTGTCGTAGATCATGAGCCGGCCCGCTCTGCTGGCTACCACTGCAAGTACATTTCACACTAGTGGGAAACATTGTATTATACCTTGTACATGCCAGTAGGTTGATTAGTGACTCTAAATCACCCTCTGTGTGTGATTGTGTGTGTCTGTGTATGTGTGTGTGTGTCCACCAGGGGAATGGTGTCTCATCTAGGGAGCAATTCCACCATGTTCCCAGTGTACCCAGAATAGTTTCTGCATACATGGAGCCCTGATCAGGATGAAGTGACTACTAAAAACTGCTTAACGTAATGATTGTCAAGTTTTGTTTGAATTTATAACAAATGTTGACAATTTTTTTTACATGTGATCATGAAATGCACATTCGTCTTATAATTTTTATGTGATCACATATTACTTACACAATCACATGTGAAAAAGCATATGATAGGGCAGTTCACTTTGCGTTTCAAGACTATTTAATGCCGTGTGAAAAATACAAACATGCTGTTCATATACAATTTACAGTTTGTGTAGTGTTTCTGGATCAGATTGAACATGTGGGTCAAAATTGATTTGCACCTCGGTTATATTAAAAACTCTGCCCTGATGTCTTATCCAAGCTTTCCGTTCAAGGCTGCTGCCTCCACAGTCACTGCTATGCAGGTGTGAACGTGTTACATCAATTGTACAGTAACTGCAGTGTGAGCAAAAATGGATGCCCCACTTGTGATTAGTATGAAAGAATAACAGCATGCTGTGTCTGAGAGTATACATAGTGCCGGGATCTGTCTAACACTTTGTGCACAGTATGGAGAAAGTGTTTTGTCATGAAGAAGTGTGTATGAATGGATAGAGAATTTCAAAGAAGGTTGCACAAGTGGTTACCATCAAGAAGTAGCCAAATGGCCATCCACAGCCAAAAAACTTTGTTTTAAAGTGTTAAAGCATCCTCCTATAGTCTTAATCTTGCTCCAGCTTATTTTCACCTGTTTGGTCTCCTGAAAGCAGCCCTGCGAGGAGAAGGTGGAGAATTTACTTCTGATGAAGAAGTAAAGACAGCACTGCATTTATGGCTCACAGCTCCCACATTTTTAATGAGGGAATACTAAAGCTTGCTAACAGCTGCTAAAATGTGCAGATCATTTTTGACTCACCCTTTTACATTTTAAGGTCTTGGTTATTCATGTTTAAACATATCAATCAAGTATGAAACTATGAAAAATGTATAATGTATAAGATATGTACAGAAATACAGGTATGACATAAAGTCCAGAACTAATTATTCACGAGCACCACAAAGGAAAAAAGTAAACATTTTCTCTTTTTGCTAAATGTCATTGCTATTTCTGAATCCCTAATCAACAGAAGATTTGAGTTTTCACAAACACAGTGCATTCACGCCATGCACAAATAAAATACAGCAGCCTCTCATGAGTATACACTGGGCAAATTTCACTGCAGGCACACATAAGCTATAAATCCCACACTCCCACTACCTCAGTAATGATTGCTTGGAAGAAAGGCTTGTGAATAATGATCGGTCAGATTCCGTTGTTTATCCTCAAGGACAAGACCATAGATTTGTTTGTCTGAATAATATATGGAACTCAGATGGAGATCAGGAACTATGTGGCTGACAGGTGGATGAATTTTAATGTGTTCTGTCCATGAACATCAACAGTGTTTTTCAGATACTAGCCAAAAGCATGATCACTCTGGAAACTAACTATTTTTTCATGAATGACAATTTAGTTACAGGAAGAAATTGCAATATACAAAAACAAATACTTGGATTATCAAAGCGATGCTTCAAAAAATTGAAAAATTAACTCTGATATTTCAGGTTCTGCAAACAGCTACCCTTTTACATGTATCAGATGTGTTATGTTCCAAACAATGGCAGATATATTTATATGCCCAACATTAGCAGATGCCACTTCTCTCTACCTTGTTTTTTTTTTTTAACTCTTTTTTTCAGCCATTAATTCAATATGAGCTTTATTAGGTCTCTTAATATTGCGAAATGTAATTACCCTTCTAATCATTTCCCACTTATTTGCCTTAAAATTATGTGAAGTATTGAGTGTAATGAATTGTGAATATGTGGGTGTTAATTAAAAGATAAGTGTGGTGGCAGTGAGCTGAATTCTCTTTGCATGTGCGTTTCTTGACTGTTTCTTCACATATGTTAACATGAAATATGACTGATAAAAGAAACTTTTGGTGGATATAGTAAATGGAAGACATAAATAAAAAATCTATATATAAAAAAGCAACATAAATAAAGAGAAAACTGAAGGTTATACAAATGCTGATACTATATCATGATAAAAGCAATGTGGAAAAGTGAATGGCTCTGTTATGGTGATTGACTTCAAATCAAAAGGGGCTTCTTTTTTTTTTTTTTTTTGCTCTTGATAAACTCCATGTTTGCTGTTGTAGTCGTAGTGTTTCAGGTGCAAGGTAAAGACAATGCTTCTTAACCCTCCAGAATTTTCAAACAGTTCAGCATGTGCTGTATGCAGTCTAATCATTAATAAAGACACATGAGACAATTCCACTGGCAGACATAAAAACATATTGTGCCATGATTCACAGAAGAGGTAAGAGGCTATAGATCACATGAATTGTCTTTTCACCACTCTGCTTAGGTTCACTTTTGCCTTATTTATCTTTCAGAACCATTTTGTACAGCAAAATGTAAACTGGTATTTTCATTTATCGTGTTAAAACTGGTGTTTATTGGCTTTGTTACATTGAAAGCCATAAATGCTGAGATATAAAAAAACAAGAACACATATGCAAACAAGGATCTGTAAACAGCTGTAGACATTTTGCATGCATATTTGGGCACTAATTCTATTGGCACAGTTGACCATAAGAATCATAACCAATGTGCAAAGTTGCTACAGAATACATTGTAATTGCATAAGACTTCTGAGGCATACAAATAAACACACAGCCTTCTTTAGAGCATTCACACGTATACACACGTGCACACATATATATGCACACACAAACACACATGCACCCACACACCAATTGATGGATAATGCAAATGCTTTGTCATAAATATTTTCATTTTTTGAATATGTGTGTCAGCAGGTAGATATTTATCTCATTTGTCTCCTGCAGTGGAGAATGACTGGTGCTCAATCTCATAAATGAAATTACAGTGCTGCTTGGATAATGAGAAAACTGACTGTGCTGTGTGATCAAGTACCAACAGAGATTCATGAGCATCACTGCTCCATCTCTCAACTGTTCCACAGGGATTGGACAAAGAGAAACAGAGAATGGCTGTGGGTAGAAAACCACGCCAGATGTTCATTATGGGTTGGTGTTTTCCCTTATTTAAGGCTTCAACGTGCCACTTGCACACTCCACTCTAGCTGAAAAATAAATTTCATCCTGTTTTAAATACACTTTTTCCAAAAGGTCAAGAGTCAAAGACAGCGTCAGCAACTCCCACATGTATTATACTGGTGAGGAACAGACAATGTAGCACCTTCTTTTTGAAGGCAAGAAAGACAGAGAGAAACTTGGTAAAGATGAGAAAAATAGAATCAGCAGTTTGGGCTGTAATCTTCTCCGCTTAGTGACATGCTGGGATTTGGCTCTTGCTAGTGAGAGAGAAAAACAGTGAGTAATGTGAACAGCATGATCATGTTTCAGCGCATGTCTCTCTGCTGGCACGGAGAGCTAAGCTCCATCTGTTGGCAATGACAGTGACAATGAGAGAGAGTGTGCATATCTACCGCTCTAATCTTATAACACCTCTTACCGAAGACATCACATCTCTCTCTCTCTCTCTCTCTCTCTTACACACACATAAAGACAGACACACACACACATGTATTCCGTCATACATACTACTCTTTCATAAGGCTTTAAAGCCTGTGAACCTTGATAAATGCAAATATGTTAAAAACTATTTGGATTCTGTGTACTGTACATGGTGACTCTTATCATCTGTACTGATTTATTATTACTAATAACATTAACAATAACAACAGTCATTAAAGATCAGTACTAAGATAACATTTTATTGATCCCTTTAGTGCATTCAAAATATGACTTAATTTTTTTATTAGAATTTGCTTGACTCTCTTACTGGCATTCATTAGCATGGTACAGTAGAGCTTCATTTCTAAGGAATGTGCTTTCAGACATTCAGACATTGATTTTGTTCAAATCATCCATTATAATTCGTTAATAACTTTTAGCATTCAATGCTGCAGCATTAGACATCTTTCCTCAGACAAATTTACTCTGAACATTTTTTCAGCTCTAAGATTCTGCGAGTGAATATAATTTTCTTTTTCCTTCCATTATATAATGTCCTTAGGCTAGGGTCTGATGGACTCATTATGAATTGTTCTAAGGATCACTGAATAAGTCTTAGCCCTATGTAAGGAAGCTGTATCTCAGTCAGAACATGATTTTTTTTGACAGGATTTAAAAAAATAGATATATAAATAAAACAAAATAATAAAATAAAAGAATTAGCATAGTGGGCTGTGAGGGATAATTTATTCATAGACAGTACAAATATTAGACCAAACAATAAGAATCCACATGGCACGTGTTAACACTGAAGACACACCACCCACATTTAAAGGATAGGCCTGCACTAAAAGATGTCTTACCAGATGTCTCGATCTAGGCAGCAAAGCTGTTCCAGGAGGTGACTCTTTCTGGCTAGCTCTACACAGAATAAGATAAAAGTGGCCCAGATGGCCATGAATTTTCACACTGCTTTCGTATAAACCAATCAGCCATAACATTAAAAACCACCTGCCTAATATTGTGTAGGTCTCCCTTGTGCTACCAAAACAGCTCCAACCCGTCAAGACATGGGCTCCTCAAAACGGGGGGGTTGGGGGGTTGGGGGGGGTTTGGTTGGGCGATGTACTCTTTTATCTGGCACCAAGAAATTAACAGCAGGTCCCTGAAGTCCTGTACATTGCAAACTAGGGTCTTCAATGGATCAGACTTGCTTGGCCAGCACATCCCACAGATACTTAAGCAGATTGAGAATTGGAAGCCAATTCAGTAACTAGTACAGTTTGTCATGTTCCCAAACAATTCTTGAACAATTTTTGCAGTGTACCAGGACATATAATTCTACTGAAAGAAGCTATTACGGAATATGGTCATCAGGAAAGGGTGTACATGTAGTAACAACAACATAAATGACAGGACCCAATGTTGGCAAGCAGAACTGACCAGAGCATTACACTTCCCTTGCTGTCTTGTCTTCTTTCCATAGTGCATTCTGGAGCCAACTCTTCACCAGATAAATGAATAACGTTTTCTTTCAGCAATTTGTGCAACAGTAGCTCTTACAAAGCTAATGTGCTAAGGTGTACAATCCCCTGTTCCACACACTAATTAGTGTCCTTGATCAGCAGTTAGAGGGGGATTTGAAATTCAGCCTTGTGTTAGAAGTTAGAATATTTAACAAAAGTCCCTGTTCCCTATGTGCATCTGGTATCACCCAAATGAGGATGATATGTCTCTGTTGCATCTGATTCCTTTCAAGGTTTTTTCCTACTGTCATCTCAGGAAGTTTTTCCTTGCCAATGTGAGGAACCGTGCTCACCAGGGACAAACTCACTCACTCACTTATCTTCTATACCGCTTTATTCTGTATTCAGAGTCGCGCGGACCTGGACCCTATCCCAGTAGGCTTAGGGCACAAGGCAGGGTACACCCTGGACAGGGTGCCAATTCATCACAGGGTCCACACACACTCACACACTATGGGCAATTTGGGAACGCCAATTAGCCTAACCTGCATACCTTTGGACTGTGGGAGGAAACCGGAGTACTCGGAGAAAACCCACCAAGCACGGGGAGAACATGCAAACTCTATGCACACAGAGATGGGAATCGAGCCTGGCCGGGAATCGAACCCGGACCCTTGAGGTGCAAGGCGACAGTGCCAACCACTACACCACAAGGACCAATGATAAACACACTATACAAATAAAATTTTATTGAATTGTTACCTATTATCACCACTTGTGAAATGGCTCTTGTCCTATGAGAATACTAGGTTGGAACTAAATGGTCTACAAAACAGTATATTTATAGTCATTGAAAACTGATATTTTAACCACCCCACAAGTTTCATTCTGTCGCCCTGCACCTTCAGGGTCCGGGTTTGATTTCCATCTCTGTGTGCATGAAGTTTAAGTGTTCTTTCCATGCTTGTTGGGTTTCCTCCAGGTACAGTACTTTGGTTTCTTCCCCAAGTCCAAGATTTTTTTCAGATTAAACTAATTGGCATTCCCAAATTGCCTGTACTGTGTGTGAATGAGTGTGTGTTTGTGTGCCCTGTAATTGATTGGCACCCTGTCCAGGGTGTACCCTGCCTCGTGACCTGGGATAGGCACCAGGCCTCCATGATCCTTCACACAGAATAAAGCAGCATAGGCGATAAGTGAGTCAGTTAAACAGCTTGGAAAAATTAATTGCTGTCTTATGCCTTTAGAAGCTTATGATAGATTAAAAATCATCATTGAGTCAACAGGTCACGCACCTGTGGATGTATTTTAAGATCTACCTTAGAACTGACTTTTTCATTGTTTGCAAATCAAATGAATCAGATGAACAAGTCTGATCCACGAAGGCCACAAGCCACTGCAACTGCCGCTAATGTCCCAGTGTCCGACATCAAGCTCAAGCACAAGGGGCAGCTCAAGCAGGACCTCAAACCTAGGCGGATTTAATGTTGATGTGTTTAAAGTTATGGCTGATTGGTGTATACAACCCCCTACACCTCTATGTTAATCATTCAGTCTATATATACATTGTGTTTACTTTAGAAATGAGCATGCTGTAAAACAAACATTACATTTCCGTACATTACATACTGTACACTCATGCATAGGCCGGAAGAATACATTTGAACACACACATTAGCCTCTATTTTCAGTTTTTCTTAATTGCTGATAGGTGAAGGAAGCAGATTGTTGGACCCTCTGCTCATGTATTAAGAAGTGCAGAGACATCTCTTCTTAATAGCACCTGTGTTTTATAAGGTGATGCTGTTTCTAGGGATATTATGCATTTAACACATAAAATGAAAATGTACAGTGAAACAAACACAATAAAACTATGACAACTAGAAAAATCCTTCAGATATTTAGCACATTCATAGTCAGATATTCAAACCCCAGCAATGACAATTTCATTGTCATATGATGTATATTGTATGTGTCAAATAAAGGATTCATTTTTTTCATCTTGTAACAGGCAACTAACTAGAGACCAATACTGCATTTAGATTTAAAATCGTTAACAAACCAGTCACTGTTAATGCAGACAACCTTTAATGATCAAGGAAATATTTGTTCAAATCAATATTTTCCTTACACATCTTATTTCTGACAGTGTAATTACTGTGCTTTGGCAGAATCACAGACAGGCAGGAGGGAAAAAGCAATTTGTTGATTCTGCTTTTTCTTTCTGAGCTCAGCATTCAAGGTCATCTTTTTGTTTAACGATTAAACAAGTCCATCAGCCTTTTCCTCGCTTAATCACTTCTTTCTTTACATTTTCCATTAGGGCTGTATAACTTTCTATAATATATGAAAACTGGAGCAGCTCAGTGTCCCTGTAGATCTCTTTATTCATTCATGGGAGGACTGCCATCTCCAGGTTGTTCTGGCTGAGTCAGCAAACTTTGGTAAATAACTGACTTTCAATTGGGGTGCTGCTATAATAATCACAACACACACACACACACACACACACACACACACACACTCACGCACGCACACACACACACACACACACACACACACACACACACACACACACACACACACACACCTCTACAGGTGTTTCATCTTCTCAAGCTCCTGCACTCAAGACTTGGCAGAAATTACAAAGCAGAGGACAAGGTGAGGGCAGCTATGAAGGATATGTCCTCCTTATCGCTTAAATGCTTTCTTTTTTTATTACAATATCTGAGTTTAACCACTGCAGCAGCAAGGATTTGATATGACGGCTTATGACGATTGGAAAGTGGGAGTTAATGTTTTCTTGACAATAAATTTAAAGTATTATGGTCTAGAAGGCTTTAGATGGGTTCTTATTCAATATTACATCTCTTTAAATGAAAAATTAACAACTGATATTCAGTAAGGTCCAAGATGCAAAAAAATATATATACATATATTTTGAAATAAAATTCTCAGTTGATGTTTAAAAAATGTATTTCCGTAATATACTTTCTATGAGCAGCATTCAAAATCCAACTTATTGTGCAGAATAACAGAACATAGTTTTGAGAGTAAAATCTACCTTTTATTTCTCTATATAAGTGCACTTAATCCAGACTTTAACTAATTCTTGGACATCATAAAACTAGAAAGTGATTGGTCATAACTGATACCATCATAAGGTTGTGCATTTGCATTGGAATTAAATTTGCATTATCCTGCAAACCAGGCAGTTTTTTCTTTAGAACGTTCCACTAACTGAACGCCAGCGTTTATCTAGCGAGTAGCCTATATATTTGTGTTTGCTGTTTTTCTGGGGGTGGAGGTTATGTCTGCATTTTTATCGATAAATCGCAGGCGTTTATCATCCTTTTTTATTATCCTACGCTGAAGTACCATTTGGAGCTATTTATTCATTTATCACTTATTTGCTTACTTACTTACTTACTTACTTACTAACTAGCGAATGCTTTAGTAAAGGGCTCTAAACCAACGGCAGTATGAATGACAATGGAATATTACATGCAATTACATTACGTGCAAGTTGACGCACTTTTAGTATTCATAGCAAAAGCAACCCAACAGTGTGATTAAAGTACCGGAAATAACACAGAATTTTGACCCAGCATAAACAACCCAACGATGTGTTTACAGAAACCCAGCATTTTTTTGTGTACTACTACTAATGAATGAACAAAGCGCAGTCAAAGCCCAGGGATTCTGCTGCCTCAGTAGACACACAATACTTCAGACTGAAACACGACTGCCCACTACAGGTAATAAAGGACATTTTCACAGCTTGCTGCGCGCAACCACGGCAAGTCGCGGGATCCCTTTTCCCGAAACGTGCATTCTTAATGGCCAGATCTGTAGGCTAAAAACACAGAATTAAAAGATAAATTAGCCAATGCTTTATTAAGCATAGCAGAGATATTCCGATATACAGTGAAAACTTGGATTGTGAGCCCAATTCATTCCGGAAGCATGCTTATATATATTAAAACACATGTATTTTAAAGCGAATTTCCCCATGAGAAATAATAGAAACTCCATAACTCTAAATATTCATGTAAAAAGAATTAATGTAAAGTAAAAATAAAACAAATTAATCTGCACTTTACCTTTGAAAAAAATTGTGGCTGAAATGATTGACCAGAGAGAGGAAGAGTGGGAAGGGAGTTGCTATGTAGGACGACCAGGTTCTGTATGGACACACCAGTTTACCGAATAGAGACTCTCACTCAACCAAGCGCGCGCACACACACACACACACACACACACACACACCAGTTCAGAATAGAGGCTCAGCCTAACACAAGCGTGCGGGTGAGTCTCTATTCGGTGAACTGGTGTGTGTGTGTGTAAAAGTTGTCCTACACACACACACATACTGTACAAACGAAAATCAAAATAAAAGATGCTTTACATACACACACATGGTCACAGTATTAAAGTAAACAGTACACGCAAGCACGGATGTTGACTATATGCATGCGCACCGAGACCGAGCATGGGAGACGATTAACGACAATTCCGCAGCTTGAGAGAGAGAAGAACCATTAGCTCAGTTGTGACCTTGTGATGCTTGATGTCAAAACAAGAAGCGTATGCGTGCCACATGATAGTCGATGACACTTGATACTCGTATATCAAGACTCACTCGTTTATCAAGTCAAAATGTATACTTTTAGCTTGTCTTGCGGAACGCTTGCAAACCAGGTTACTCCCAATCCGAGGTTCCACTGTAGTCCTGATTTGGTATTAGAGTGGATTTTTTTTCTTTTATACATCACAGTGCACATAAAAATATTTTTTTTATGATTTTGGACATTTAATTTTTTCTATTGGTGCTGTTATTCCTTTTTTCTTCAAATGTTTTTCTTCAAACTAGCTGCGAATCAGTGTACAAATCCATACTTCTTTCTCATATTTTTATCAAGCTGCTCCAACACACAGAGGCAAGCAGTAACTATTGAACCAATCCTATGTGCACATTAATATTCTTATTGTATAACCCCCGCATGGAGAAATCTGAACATGAAAAGCAAAAGTTAAGAGAAGGTCAAGTAGGGGAAAGGTCAAGGAGCAGATCCTGCACTTTTCAAGACAGAAAACTAAACTGATTTTTGTGTTCTTCTGGTTGAGGAGATAATGTCTGTTCATTTGCCTGTGATACTCCTGTAACTAAGTAACAGGTAAAGATTATGCCACTGATATAACTGTTTCAGCAGTATATAGTCAATCTCTGCTAATTTTTTTTTAGTTCAGGTTAATTGAATGCATGATTATACTGACTTTCTTTAGCTGTAGAATCCCTTTCTATATAAACTGTTTGCACTGGGCGCTTTAATGAATTGGCTAATTTGCTTTTGAGCTGTAAATGAATGACTCAATTACTGGTTGATTGTAAGTAACTCTTGCCTGCTTGTAGAGATGTTTGAGGGGGATCTCTAATAAAGCTGTTGGCAGGTTACGATTTAATTTAACCCAGTGACAACATGTTCAAAATTTACTATAAAATGTCACTTTTGTAGCATGGCATCCTCTTTAGTAGATGCTGTTCCAAAAGACATACATGTTAGAAGTTTAAAGAAAAAGTTCTTTGGACTGTAATATTCTAGAAAAAGCAATAAATCTAAGCCTGTGCCCTTTAAAGTGATCAGATGAAAATAATGAATTATGTCTGAAGTGTGCAATTCCAACCTACTTAGCACCCAGATGGCTTGTAACTCTCAGACAGACACTTATATCATAGCTCAGCTTGGTCCTTAACAACAGAATCAATATGCATGTAAGAGAGGTTTCTGGTAGATGTAGGCTTAATTGATTAGACCCTTGGGAATGGTGCCTGGACAGCCAAACGCTGCCCTGGGTTCTTGTTTCAGGCTGAATTAATCTATGACAGGACAATAATGCCTTGGTCATTTGATATCCAGCCTGACAAGAGCATTTCAGCCACTACTGCAATGTATCTTTCATCTTTTATTTCCTGTCCTTTATTTGGATGAAAAATGACTGGTAAACACATTGTTCCAAAACATTAACCTTGATGGAAAACAATATATTTGGCACTCGTGTGGACAGCTGTTGTAAATTGTGAGATATTTGAAATAATGTTTGCTGTAATTCCATTTGCCGGGTCACATGCACTCAGCAGTCTTTCCTTTCTGCACTTGAGTGCCATTTTGCATGCATTAAATGAACCGTCCACCTCCCAGTAACACTATGGCCATCTATCACAGTTTGCGATGCCACCACACTGTCCTTTTCCCTGACTTTGAGAAGGCACTCCATCTTAGTTTGTTTGCCCCACGATACAGCTGTGATGTGCTCATGAAGCACAGGCAGGAAGTGGCACAGCTCTATTAAGAGATTTAAATAATGCAGATTCACCAACATGCACTGTGCTACCATATGTGTCAGTGTTCGATAATTACAACTCTCAATCATTGTTCATGACAAATAACACCCCACTAATGATCTGCAGAAGGAGAAGAAAAAAAAAGTTCTATCACGGAGGCATGTCAATGTCACCCAAGCTCTATAACACCCAGACACAGGCAAATTATCAATTCTTTCAGTAACAATCATATTGTGGACTACCACAATACATTTTCAACTAGCTGTCATCTGGCTCTTTTTTCTACTGTATGCACTTATATTCCTAACTTGTGCCCAAGGCATCTCTCATAACAACAGTAGGCATTTTGCAAAATTGAACCTGTCAATCACATCTTGGTGTGATAAAGTGTTCACTAGCCTCGTGGTATGTTCTTCTAACACAAATTACAGTCAGAGACCATTTACAAATTTATGAGTAACATGTCTGAAGGAAACTTATTGTCGAGGGTTACGGTAGGTGCGGCATACTGATCCATAGTGAAGACAATTTAATGTAACACTCACTCAGTCCACTGATATGGTAAAAATATCTAGTATGATCAGACTTTAAATGCACCTTTATTACTGTTCATCAATGTGCTATCGTCATCTTCTTTCTTACCTCTACTAAAAGTTAAAAACACTATAAAGCCAGGCTATGGATCAGAAACACTGCAGGCAAAAGGGAAAAATGACCTCTGGCTAAAGGATGAGACTTTCTGGATATTAGATGACATTTATTGGAATGCACTTTGTGTCATGCGAACATTCAATAAGATGTGAGTCACTCTTCATACCTATTTAATATGTTTACTTTCCACTCTGCACACAAATCAATGAATTTCACTACTACACACACACACACACACACGCACACACACACACACACACACACACACACACACACAGAAAGCAAACGACTCAGTTACACTATGTAGAATTAATTCAAGAACAAAAGGATTTGACCAAAATGAAACATTATTAAACATGCTCTGTTTGTACCCAGTGGAACATAAGGCATCAGCACTCTTCCTCCATTGGGACTTGTCTCGGGCAGCCCAATGTCAAGCCCATCTCTTTCAACTCAGCTGTCACTGTACACCACAACACTGTTTTGGGCTGGCCTTGTCTCTTTTTCTGGACGGTATCCATCGAAGGGCAATCTTGGCAGCACAGTCCTGGTCCATTCTGAGTAAATGCTCAAGCCCTGGGATACAGAGTCCTTTGAGTTTCAGCACCACACTCTTTTTTTATTTGTTTGTTTTCTTTTAGTTATTCATTGGAGATCTTTTCATGCCAGAAGATGTGATATACTGTATTCTAATTAGACTTACATCGTGAAAGATGTTGAGATTGTTCATGTCACCACAATACAGCAGAACTGATTGACATTTCTGTTGTACAGATGTGTATTTGTCTTAATAATGTACTGCTTTTACTTGTTGCCAATGTACTATACCTTTACATTTTGTTTTCCTCTGGTGAAACTATAAGGGCTATGTGGCGTATGTGTTGATTGTCATGTGTCGAGTTCAGGATAACTAATCCATCACTGGTCACTTGGCATCCAAAGTCCATCCATCGGCACTCGCTAATCCCTAAAATCTTCAATCTGTTACAAAGATAAAAGTGAGTTGTCAGTCTCGATGGTTATTATTATATACTGTATTACAAAATATGCATGCAATCAGATAGATAAATAAATGAATAAATAAATTTACTTTTTTTTCAGTGGAACTAAAATAAAATCTTTCCTTATTTTCACATGAAGGCATTAATTATTGTAATTGTCATGTACATTGTTCATTAGATTCATTATTGCCTGTTAGAATTTGATCTCTAAAAAACTCCAATTGCATTGGTCACTATATTTTCATATTGGCCATGTCCTAATCCACATTAGCCTACATTAGCCTACCAGACTGCAGCTTTTATACCAGCCTGGCTGTCCATCTGTCAGATTTTTCCACAGGAGGTTTGATTGGAAGTATAAAAGAACAAAACAGAAAAGAGCACTGTGGCTATGGTGAGCGTTTTCAGGGTTAAATATGCAGGAACCTTTACAACCTATGCTTTCAAAAAGCAAATTACTGATTTCTTCCTACAGTAAATGTGTCATTGGTCTTAATTATAATATATATAATGTAAATAATATACCATATTATTATCTACATTACTCTCAAAAGAGGGTAGCTCTAAATCACTGAACATGTAACAGGTAAGTTCTACTATGCCATAATAAACATAATAGCCTGTCATATTCCAATCCACAAACATGCAACAGTACTGTAGTTTCAAACATAAAGAACATGTAGCATGCAAAGGTGTAGGAGCAATTAGGGGTTTTGATGTTTTCTATTTTACATATTAATATACTCTTGATTATTTCATGATGTCATTACAGTGTGAATATCAATTCCCTGAAAGGTTTTCACTTCCTTGAAAAGCAACCCCAGCCACATGGGTGCACAAGTCAGTGCATTTACAGTACAATGCTTGTCCCAAACCCAGATAAAATAGAGAGGGTTGTGTCAGGAAGGGCCTCTGGCATAAAACCTGTGCCAAATCAAAAATTCTGACTACATGATTCACTTTAGCTTCCCCTGTTGGGAGCAGGTAAAAAAAGAAAAACAACATATATTCTTAATTTCTTTAAAAGCAACAACAGTGGACATTTGTCCTCTTGCCATCAACAGTGGAAATTTTTCCTCTTGCCACTTATCATTTAAGCAGTGTCGAAAAAGCTCAGTCTGTCAAGCAAAGGAACTTAATTTTATTGTGTACATTGTGGTAATGCATGTCTAAAATAAGCTGACAGTACATGGACAATTTGCATGATATATTTAGTCACTCATAATGAGAAAGCAATGAAATGAGGCTCCATGCTCCAACAAATGAATGATGGTTATATGAGGCATGGTGGTGTGAAATTGTAAAACTTGAACTGCACTATAAATAAAGATTATGGCTTCAGTTTGAGATCATGTTTTTGTTACTTTCTCATGAACTTTCATGGAACCGCTAGTATAATGTGGTCATGCTTCTGTGACATTTTACGGTATTTTATTACATTTTTGTAGAATCTCCAGAGTAAAACATAATTTTAACATTATTTAAAATGGAAATATGTGGTCTAACATATTTTTACTAACAAATTTCGATGAAAGCCCTGTTTGATACCAAGTGAATACTGTATACTGTACCACTAGGGTGATTTTATGTCATTAGGGCCAAATTATTGATAATTTTGTTCTTTATGTTTTTACATGTGACATTTTACAGTACACTTCTTTTTAAGTTTACATAGGTCTTCCAACTGTGTTTGTTTGTTTGTTTGGTTGGTTGTTTAATGACATCATAAAAGGAGGAAACTGAATAGTAAGTCTAGGCAGGTTTTGGAAAGATCTGGTCTTTCATAGACCTATGGAAAATGCCGTGCCATCTAGGTATAAAATGCATTTATGGGATAACCTGGTCATTCAGTACTTTCAGGTAATCAGCTGACTTCATTTTGTTGCTTCACAAAGTTGCTGAGCCTAGACCTGGCCAACCAGAGCAACCCCATATTATAACACCCTTTCCAACGGTCTGTATAGTGGTCGCTATGCATGATGGGTGCATCTCTTCACATCTCTTGTCCTGTTTTACCCACTGCTCCAGAAAAGGCTAAATTTGGACCTATCAGATCACATGACCTTATTCCATTGGCCCAAAGTCCATTCTTTATGCTCCCTTAAACTGAAGCCTTTATTTTCTGATCAGTCTCATTAAAAAGTGAATTTTCTGTGACCACACAGGTCTCATTGCATTGCATGTGATCAAATGCTCTTACTTTCGCTGTTAAACATGTCTGTGATTCCTAAGTCAATTCCAGACACAATTATGTTAATTTCACCTTTGGATCATTTTGTAGTCACATGGGTATGTGTTGTGTGTGTATGTAGCACCCTCGCCGTCTGATGAGGGGAGATATTATTGTTAGAAAAACACACAGAGCTACTGCTTCACCACGAGAGTCTGTGTATTTCTGAGCAGCACGCCCCTAACAGTGAACACTCCCAGGGTAGAGTAATCTAACTACCTACCGTATAGTTGATCCTTAGATCCAGGCAGAACAAAACGCAACTTTTTCAGCACTGCTACTATTAGTATTAGCACGTTCCCTTCCCCTCACTTTAATACTTTTTCTTTAACATTTACATTCACAAATTGGTCTCATGAAATTAAAATTATTAATACAATATGCATATTGTGACCACCACAATCACCACTCCATTGTGACTCTCTCCTTTCTCTGTTCAGTCTTCTCAGAGTGCTTTTCCTTTCTTTTCAATGTTAGTATCGTTGGATTGCATGGTGTGCACTTTTATAACATTTGGTTGAACAAGTTTCCATTTTATTTTGCCATTCAAACTCATGGGCGCATCATAATTTACTTTGTCAAAAAGCAGTTCATCACTCACATCAGCTTGTGTTACATAAGGTCGCAGGTCGCACCCCTGATGCTGGTATTCTGCAGGCCGGTCAGTATGGAGAAACATTCTCTGGACTAGGTTCGGGTCATACTTCAAACTAGAGCAAATAAGATTTTATGCCTTAGGTCTAAACAGACAAGAAAGCTTTGGGGAGTCTCTTTGTTGCTTTGTACCTCTGATGTGTGTTGTTTATACAATTCTGTTGTGCCCCTTTCTAGGAAATGAGCCCTGAGTATGCGTCTAAGTGTGGGCAGAGCAAGGTTTATCTTTCAAGGTTTTATTTCCTTTTGTAGACTTTTCTGCTCTGCATCTGCAGTATCCACCTGACGTGTGATTTGTGGCTCTAAGGTTTTTTCATTACCCTACTGTAATTCACATATCATCACATGTCTCATACAAAAATTCAGACATACCCTCATCGTCTAGTTCACTCAGGTTCTCTCTCTCAAGATGTTTCACAAGCACAGAGATGACAAATGAGCATATTTTACTGATAACATTTTCACTCATCAATATTCATAAACTCACACAATTTAAGTGTTTCTCTCAACAGTGAATACGATGCTCCTAGCACTTTAAGCTCAAGTCCTTTAACTGATCCATTGTTCACTTTGGCTCTAGGTACAGTATGTGCAGTATGATATGCAAAAGCATGCTTAGCTGGTTGGAAGATGGCAATGCTCTGAAACTTGAAGATCAATCACAGATAGCATGCACTTTGTCTCCTGACTTGACGATGATGCCAGCTGTTCCCACTCTGCTCTTTTTCCAAGCCGAAATTTAGAATGGATAGCACTGGAAGTGCATGGATGCCGACCTTCACTGCATATCAAAAAGGCAAGAAATTCTCGCTGGACCCTCCAAAATATAGCACCCAAACTGCCTGATATGGGTAGATATTATTGTTAAAAAAAACACAGCAGCACCAGACCATCACTACACAGCAAGACCAATGCTTGTGGTAAGGTTTTACTAGCGTACTGTATATGCTGATCTTCCATCAGTTTTGCTGGTTCACTAGCTAAACCAGCACCAGACCAGAACTACCCAGCAAGACCAATGCTGGTGGTAAGGTTTCATTAGTGTACTGTAGATATGCTGGTCTTTCATCAGTTATGCTGGTTCACCAGCTAAACCAGCACCAGACCAGCACTAACTAGTATTACCTAACACAGACCAGCATATCAATCATGCTGGCCTATGTTGGATTTTTTAGCAGGGTCCATTTTGTTCTTATACAAATATTTGTAGAGAAATTTATTTTCTCTTAAATGCTTTGGATTAGCTTGGGTTCATGATATTTACAGGATAAAGGGTGGTAATGTCTTAAAGACTCATTTGTACCATTGTGTACTTGGCTATAGCAAACTTGTGTTGTGTGTTAATTATTAGATGTGTACAATCTGACAAAAATTAAGATATGCTCTGTTTTGGGCTAACAATATAAATAAATAAATAAATAAATAAATAATAATAATAAAAATAATAAAAATAACAAAATAATAATAAAATAATAATAATAACTGTCTTTTAGTATTTTTTTTGTAATTGAAGCAAATAAACTTTATTTCCAGGGGAAATGTTCCTACAGTTATCTTCAAAGTGGAATGTGATATTTCACTTCTGACTGCTTTTAAATTTGGTGATTCAAATACATCCTGAAGCTGTGAGTAATGATTTTTTTTTTTTTTATGATAAAGGGTGGGTGGGCCACTGTTTAAACTAAAAAGTAATACTGCAAAAAAGTCCCAGACCACCGGGGCTAATATGGACCTGAACTAAACTCTAGCCCTGACAAAATGTGAAAATGCCAGCAGGGTGTTTAAAGAGACTGAGCAGGTTTGTTAGGCTGCTAATAGCTGCTCCATAAAAAAAATCACCCTCTGCCTGGCAATTTTCTACAAAAAGCTAAATAATAAAAATTATTTTGATATTTTAGCCTTTTTAGTTATGTAAGAAAACATGGCTAATGTTCATGGCTAACTGTGAACAACAAACCTAAAGATGAGTAGGTAAGTATATTATTTAAAACAACACCCACTGCATGTCTGAAAAATTAAGAGAAAAAAAATTAAGCATGTCAGAATGCAGGATCTGAGCTGTATTTCAACTGAAAAATTATAGATATTTTGGGAACCTGTATTACATAAACTTGGACATTTAAAATGGAAAATAATTCCCTTTTTCTGTAGTAATCACTTGATTCATTCACTTACTCCTCCATTTATTCATTGTTTTAGTGACTGATTGATAAATTGTTATTCATTCATTCATTCATTCATTCATTCATTCATTTATCTTCAGTTGTCACTTTATGCTGGTTAGCTATACTGATATGTAATATATGGACATACATGGATTAGCTATAACATTATGACCACTTGCCTAATATTGAGTAGGCCATCTGCCACCAACAGTGATGCACTGTGTGTTCTGACACCTTTCTATCACAATCAGCATTAATCTTTTTATCAATTTGATCTACACTAGTGCTTCTATTAGATTAGACTGCACAGGCCAGCCTTCACACACTATGTGCATCAGTCAGCCTTGGCCACTCATGACCCTGTCTCCAGTTTCCCAGTTTTCCTTCCTTGGACTACTTTTGGTAGGTACATCTCACAACAGCTGCAGTTTTGAAGTTGCTTTTACTCAGTCCTCTAGCATTACAATTTGGCCCCTTTCACAGTAGCTTTATTTTTAATATCTTGTTACAATGGCAGATGGAAGTGGGTGGGATATATTAGGCAACAATTTACCTTTTTCCCTGAAGTTGATGGCAAGCATAAGGATTTAAGTGACTTTAACAAGGGCCAAATTATGATGCTAGAGGACTGGGTCAGAGCAACTTCAAAACCGCAGCTCTTGTGGGATGCTCCTGGCTATGTTCCGTGGGCAAAGAATGCTGGCTTGTGTAATTCGATCCAATAGAAGAGCTACTGTAGCTTAAGTTGAAGAAAAGGTTGGAATTGTATATTACCCATACATGTAACAATAGGTAAAAGAACACATATTATATAGCCTACAAATTACCAATTAATTTTTAACCATGTGGTTCCAAGGTGGATGCATTTCGCAAGTGTATATAAACCACATATGGCACATATTCTAAATACATGTATGACTATATATTGCAAGATCACTTACCCAGTGCTGCATATGGTCTTGCCATAAAGATGAAATGAACTGGTGAATACATACTGGATCTCCCACCTCAGAAATAAAAGAGAAAAAAATCAATCTTGCTTAGAGAATAAAACTAAAGAACACATTAATAAAAACTGCTATCACAAAATATTTACAAATTTACAATATAATATAAATTTACAATTACAATGCTGAACTGCTTCAGTAGAAAGACTACGCTTTTTTATGCATTTATCCATAGAGCAGAAAATTAACTAATTTATGCTGATGCATTAAGCTCCCACTTTCCTGACAACATTACAGAATTTTGAGTTGTTTCTAAAATTGCTGGACTTGTTGTCATTCTTATGATCAGCAGTAAAAGTAAATGGGCCTGGAAGCGACGCTCACGTGCCCACTGCAGTACATCCACTGGATGGCTTTTTATCATTAATTCTGAGCACACATGTCCGTGCTTGGGGAGATACTGTAAGTGGATTATCTAAAGAAACTGCTTTAAGCTGACTTTGGATGCTTCAGTAATATTATCCAGGATTGATTAAAATATTTTAATTATTTATGATGTTACAATAATATATTCAATAGTATTTTAATTGATTAATACTTATACACACTTATGATAACATTGTGCATCAGGGCTAAAATCTGTCTGGAAGAAGCTACATAATAATTTTTTTTTTAATTAAGAACATGCATAATTATAATGCAATGTGGTATTAGGTTACCCACACATTGTTTATTTCACATAAAAATCTAAGTAAAATTTAGTGACTTATTATTTAAAAGGGTCTGTTGCATTCATTTGTTGAAGGAGAAAAAAATAATAATAATAAAAATGATGCATATTTGCATTTCATATTTAAGCATGTATGATGTCATTTCAGCAAGATTTTCCAATCTCTGGAAGTCGGTAGAACTCTAGTAGACAATAATCAAAGCAGGTAAACAAAAATCAGTAATAAAATGCATGTATAAATAAACTGCGAGGTGCAAGAATACATAAATATATACTAAGGTGTTGGTGTGCCTTTTTAGGGCTTTTAATTTTGTCGTGCTGAATATCTGTAAATTAGTGCCAAAACCTGGAAGCAAACAAAATCAGTCTTCCTTTCTGCTGTTTCAATATCAGTTGGAGATTGCATGCATTTTTTTCACTCGTTCTCATTTCACTGCAGCTGTGAGTGGATGATGGTGCTTTTGAATGTGTTCAGAATGTACAGTTCTCTTTCAAAGGCAATGCAGGCAAGGTAGGCACCACACTGATAGAATCCACAGGCCTGACACCTCTACACTTCTGAGGTGATTAACTTCTGCATGGTAACCTGAACGCTCTAGTTTAGCTCCACTAAGCCAGAGGTGCAGAAATCACCAGCCGCTACTAAGACTTTTGAAAGGTGATAGTCTACAAAAACATTTTTCCTTTTACACCGTCAAGTGATGTAAATACAGTATATAGATGGATTTTGGAATATTAGAGGAAACCCGCATGTTTTATTATTTAACCTTGTGTGATCCACCCTAATTATAATGTCTTGTTCTTGATCTTGTTTATGGGCTTTAATTAATATTATAACATAATCATTTTAGAGTTAAAATGAATTGTCAAACTCTCTTGACTTCCCAAACTGATCTCTGATTTTATTAAAAGGAATATGTATATGTATATGTGTATATGCATCTATAGTATGTCCCTGCCAAGATAAAAAGCAATCTGTAAACAAAGACTTTCTTTCAGGCTGTGTACTAACCCCAGCAACCTATAATCCCACTGCTTTGAGCAGGTAATAAATCAGTCAAACATGACCAAGCCAAAGGAAATGATTAAAATATGGGACAATTTGTCACTAACACAGTCCAACAATCAACCATTCAACATACAGTACTGAGTATAAGCTGATCTCCACGAAGAGAAAGCCACCAACATCCACCAAAAGTACAGCTTTGAATATAATATAGTGCTTTCAACATGTGCATTGTCACAAAGCAGCTTAATATAAATATTAAAATGACAGATTTACCAAAAAAAGTTTAGAATTAGAGATAAAAACCCGACTCAAAGAGGAACCCACCCTCATCTGGGTGACACTACGGTGATAGTGGGATTATAAACATGAACATGAAGTCTATTTTGTTGATATTTTGAACTCCTCACCAATGGAGACTTCAGTTCAAAACTCAGTAATGGCATTCCCAAAGCCATCATAGCTAAACTGTTCATATAATTTCAGGTCAAAACATCACCATGGTTTGTAAGCCATACTATCTACAATAATCTCATGAATTTGTACACTGTTCATATGGGGCTATCCTTAGCAGCAGTTTCTGAAAAAACAACATCTATAACATGTCATAGTAACAGTAGTGTCAAAAATGCAATAGAAACATTTTCACCACTGTCAGAAGAGCTCAGCATAAGCTTTCCTTCATCTGTCAACTTAGTTTTAGACTATTCTCATCACTGTTATTGAGAGAATCTTTAATATTTAATGAAATATCTGGTTTTCCTTGGCTCCTACTCTCTCAAATACCAGTGTGATGTTTTTTTTCTATTGAGATGATCACTGTGCACCAGTTTCCTTTCAGTTGAACCTTAGAATTGCTCAGAATAAAGAATAAAGAAAGCTTTGTAGAGGCAATGCAATGATATATCTACAGTATGTACCATGTCATCTTGGGAGGATCTGGTGTGTAAACACATATCTTAAGTGATTTTTTTCCCTAATACTGTAGATCACATTTCCTGGTGCTTTGTAAATCACACTATACCTGGCTGATGAATACAATTGCTCAGTTCTTTACTGACTTACACACTGCTACTGCTCCCGTCCTATAAGACTAGTTCCTTCATAACCCATGGATCAATGTTCTTTTACTAGCACCTATAAAACGTTTAGCCATAATATTTAACTAAATCCTTCCACCACCTTTGTTGAATATACACATTTGTTCACTTTGTTCTTTCTGTGACAATCATAGCTAAATTGCACAGTGGTTTTCCATGGACTGGCCACTTATTTATTATAACTACAGTAATTTACTTTTTAATGTCTGTATCAAGATTTTTATGGACTGCATTTTTCATTCTCAGAAACACGGAAAAGTGCATTTCTGTTCTGATGTCTGTAATACATTCAAACTTTTAAATCAATCCACATGTTTTAAAAATGGATATAATGTATAAGAGAATTTATTCTATCTATCTATCTATCTATCTATCTATCTATCTATCTATCTATCTATCTATCTATTTCATTTTAATATTATAATTATTCAAACTACTAAAAAAAAATTCTATTGTGAAAATATGTTCCACCATCATCAGTGACTGCTATTATGCAGTTTACAAAAAAGGTTTATTTAAAAAAAAAGATTAATTTTAAGGCTTCTGTTGTTGTTCCCATTCTGCTTCTTCTACTTTAATTTTCAATTATTTATTCATTGCTCACTGTACATGTACAACCAGCATTTGTTTTAAATGCCTGTTAACCATTTTACTTACATTTTTGTTAGAATATTTTATTCAGCATGATGTCGCGCCAAGGGCATCAAGCAAGATTAGAAAGCCTCACGGCCGACAATCATGCAGAGACCAACAGCACTTATGAATCCGGCGTACGTCACACAGAATCACTGACAGCTCAGTATTAATATAGCTGCCTCAGGGAATTACTCTAGGGCTAGATTTACTTTATTACTTGGAAAATCTTACCAGATCTGTCCATGTCAATCCATCGAAGGTTGATGTGTTATTGTGACTGAGCCCTTGTTATAGATGCATAATAGTGCATATCATCAAATACACTTAGAAAACAGTCATAAAGAAAGTGCTTAAAGTGAACTGGCTACAGAGCCATGAAGTTATTTTTAAATGAATAATTAATATAAATCTCTTACTTCTGTAAGGTAAGTTTCACTGTTTATTCATCATGGTAAAACTCAAAAGATGTTTAAATCACTCAACATTGCTGTATATCATACACAGTTGGTAAATGTACAAAAAGTACCTAAAAGCAGCAAAATGTCTGTATTTAAGTAGTCTACATGTAGCCAATTACTTTAACAATGTAATAA
Source organism: Clarias gariepinus (assembly GCF_024256425.1). NCBI lineage: Eukaryota > Metazoa > Chordata > Actinopteri > Siluriformes > Clariidae > Clarias > Clarias gariepinus. The sequence continues at coordinate 18,887,080 of NC_071103.1, read as the reverse complement.
TTTGTGATGGAAAATGTCCATGATTCCATTACTGGTTACATTAGTTATGTGAACACTTCCTACAAAGTAAACAAGATGCACATATAATTGCATTAATAATACTTTCTTTGGTCTTAACAAAACATGGGAATAATAAAAATAAAAGTTGCAAATCTTTTATCACTATTAAACAGCATTATTATAAATTTTATAGCAGATTAAACGGTTTATTTTAAGTATAAATGGATACAGGACATTTCGTCACCAGTCTCTCCTCCGGAAATAATTAAAACAAACAAATGTAGCTTAAGATCTTGGAAAACAATACGTACAAACCATAGTCAATACTAATTAATTAGCAAACATATATTTTCTTTACTTGATAACATATTGTGTATTAGGCATTCAAGTGATACCAAATGTATTCTTTAAATTGTAAGCAGTAATAGGCCTTGTGTAAACATCTAAATGATAAAATGTCATCTAATATCAATGTGCTAATTTTATGCATGCAAGAATGGAGAATCTGCCTTTTGCAGGAATCTTGTAGAACACAATGTCATACTTCGTTGCTAATGTACTGTAATAAGAAATGCCACATCCCACTGACATTAAAATGAAGCAATATCCCATCCATGTTAAAACCATCTACAGTATACCCAACACAAAGCATCAAGGGCAGTAATGACCCCCTGATATTAACATGAGTTAAAACAATTAAACATTGAAGGGAAACACATCAAATACTGTATATTTCTATGCTGGTTAAGATATGTGATAATTTGATGGTTAGCACTTCATTATTTAATAGCAGACATTTGGATGACAAAGGTGAAAGAAGTTTAAACATAAAAATCTTTATAATTTTATTATAAAACATAACCTGGAAATGCAGCTTCATTCCATTAACCCCATGTAGCAATACACAAACAGAGTGCTCTTTATTACACACTACAGCAGCTTGTGTAGTGATTATTTTGAAGTGGTCAGAACCGGGAACATCAAAACGAAATTTACGAAAAATATGCTTTCTTAAGCAGTTAGTGGGAGAAGGTATTTATGGTATCTAATTTTTTCACTTTTATATGAAATAGTTACAAGAAAATTTTGCCTGGTCTTGTAAATATAATCATTAATAAATTATTAAAAATCTGACTCTCGACATTTCTATTAGGACATGTGCAAGCGCTAAAGCTCTGATTTGACATGTGCTTAGTATAAAAAATTGATTCAATATGGTAGTTGATGTGAGTGGGTGGGGGGTGGGGGGGATCTTGCTTTGTTAATAATAAATGTGCTGGATGCATGCCTGCAATGTCTCCACAGTGGCCTACTTCCAGAGCCTTCTTCCAGAACACAGCTGGCAAAAAGGCTTTTTCTGAGAAAGGCTTTCATTCGGGGGCAGTTTATAGTTGGCAGTTGGGTGGTCAGTAGGGGATGGGTGACCTTGCTGAAAGGGGAAAGAAACTGAATGGCAGAGTGATTTTATTGCCAGGCATGTGCTGTGGCCTGCCAGATTCTTATCAATGCAATTGAACATTAGACAGCAGGGGACACGGATCCTGAATAACCCACAAGAGACAGTGGACGCATTCTGAAGAGGTGGGACTGCAGGTGACGGGATCAGGCTGTGCTCTGTTTGTTGGCTTTCTGCTTGTCATCCACAATAATAAAGTTAAATGAGCAGATGACACTCTCCAGGGGTGGAGCAATCATTTGTCCTCGATGAAAAAGGCAAATGTGGACATTGCAGTGACAGGGTGAAGTTGGAAACCAGGCTGCTTGCTCAATCAATATATTATTCCATTATAAAATTTACTGCTACTGTCCTTTCTGCATTGTTTCATTGTAATAAAAAGTCACCCTTATATGCTTAATGTATTAGAGCAGCAATGATTTAAATATCAGGAAAATGGTTGACTTCAACCTGAATGTCAAGGAAACTATTAGTAAAAGGTTGTAGAAGCAGTTCGGCATGTACAGTGGTAGACACGGACAATAAAATGCAAATAAGACACAGCCTTATTATTGCAAAATGAGTGGTATAAAGTTACTCAACAGCAATGTGAAAAACCAGTGAAGAGCATACCAAAACTCATTAAAGTTGTAATTCCACTAGTTATTCCACCAAATACCGATTTTTTAATGGTATTAGCCAAAGCATTAACACAATTTGTTTACAAATTATTTGCATTTTACATTTAAATAAAGTTAATTTAAGTTACTAAGTTACTAAAGCTCTGCAAATACTGCATATCCTTGGGTTATTTTGATGTGTTGTGATGTTATTCCCTTTAAATATATACACTTTAAATAACAATAGTTATACAATATTTTGAAGTGAGAAAACTGGTGGATCTCACCAATACATGCACCTGTAAGAAAAAAAACATAAGAAACTAATTATTTAGTAGTAGTTTTATTTTTTTGCAGAGCTGTATATAATTACACAGTAGAAGGATAACAAAAAATAAAGATATAATTACAAATAACAAGTCCTATATATATATATATATATATATATATATATATATATATATATATATATATATATATATAAAAGACAGATTATTATTATTATTTTTTTTTTGTAGATTTAAATTGCCATACTATTAAAGTAGGTACACTCTCAGCTAAACTTAGGCAGAATGACCTAATTGGTAAGTATGGGCACAAACAGGCAAACACAAATAATTACATTTGAAAGTAATTAATATCCTGTGCAGGATTAAAATGCTGATTGCATTAATACATCTGAGTTAATCTTTGCCTGTAAACAGAATTTACACAGACATAAATTGAACAATTTACAAACATCTACATGATATTCCTTAATGTGAGCCCTGTAAAACTATATGACTCCATAATTAAATCTGCATAAAGTTAAATATAGCCCAGAGAATATTAAAAACATAATTGTGTCTTTATGATCAACCTGATCTTAGTTTCTAGCATTTCTTATCATCTATGAGGTAGCTCTTACTTAGCCTGAGAAATCTAAATTTTATTTAAAATTCACTGTAAAAAGGAACATTTTCCCATACCTTGTTAAATTCCGATTTGCTTCAAAATAACTTTCAGATCAAAATTAAAATCCCAGCCCACGTTAGAACACGTCAAGGATTTTATTTTAACATTCTTTTGCATAAATATTGCAGTGTGCTATTTATCACGTGCATAAACAAGGTGCAGATGTTTTCCATTGATAGTGACATCTGTGGTGAATTGAGTGTTAACTTTATGACAATCATTTCTCTTGTTTACTTGCTAATTTAACCAGGTGACATTTTTCAGATGAATCCGTTCATCCATGGCTCTATGAATCTGTAAGATTATCTGTGAAGAATGCACAGTAGGTGAATAAAAATATCCTTTGTATAATACAAAATTAAGCTAATTTTGTTTATTCACTCTTAATCCAAAAAACATAATCTCTCTCTCTCTCTCTCTCTCTCTCTCTCTCTCTCCGGGTTTAATATATTGTGTATAAAAAATTAAGAAAAAAAGGCATGATTTGTAGGGATGTTATCCATTATGCAAAAGTTTTACTGCCAAAATTGCCTTTTTTAAAATGTTTTATTATTATTTTAAGTGGCTGCACAAATATTTTTCCCTATTTAGACTGCATATGTTTACCAATATGTCTACTCATTTTTCATATTATTTTAATTATATTGGGTGTGAACGATGTAACAAAGGCGTAACACACTCGGAGGACAGCGTTATCCGCTCACAGATGCCCCTGATTGGCTGTAGAGCCATTATTAATGTGGGAGCACGAAGTACCTCTCACCCCTCCTCTCTGAGAGAGCTCGGCCAATCAGCTCTCTCTAGACCTGCGAGAGGTTACAGCACTTTACCACTATGCCACTCGGAGGCGCATTTTTAACAGTTTTAGCATACCATACTGAATGCAAGTTTCACACACAGCAACCCTTAACCATAAATCCACTGTACTGTATAGGAGAAAAACAATACATTAATACATTTATCCAGCCTGAAACACCCCTGGACCATTGTCTTGACCACTCCGGGAATCAGAATGGAATGGAATGGAATCAGACCTGAATTCACCAATGGACTTTTTGTTCTCAATCTTGGTGGATCTCTGAATTAATATACTGCAATGTGATGCATAGTGTTACAGCTGCTCTTGAAGCCAATTATTCAACCATGACAATGATTTTGTTTTAATCAATAATGGCAGACTTCAAAAACAGAAATACCACTGTTTATTCCGGTCTTACTTTAACGTAGTCTAGACTATGCATTAAAGAATAAAAACGAGAAAGGGGGAAAAGGCACTGGCAAGGAACATGTTGCTCCAGTTTTAGGTACTTCTGTTTGGTTTTCTTTTAAATTATAAAACAAAGGTACAATTAAATCTGCAGACAATTAAAAGTCAGGATTAATTTATAATCTATCTACTGTATTTCTCTCTCTCTCACTGTGTATATATATATGGGACAGATGGGACGCTGACCTCCTCCTCCTGAGACGGGAATAGTGGCGGTTGATAGCCCAGGCAGCACTGGAAGGGAGACAGACCGGTGGATGATGAGGGTTGGGAGTTATGGGCGTACTCCACCCAAGGTAGGAAACGGCTCCAGGAGGTAACATCTCGAGCAGACATACACCTCAGGGCAATTTCGAGGGACTGGTTCTTTCTCTCCGTCTGGCCGTTAGATTGGGGGTGGAAACCAGAGGACAGCGTGGAGAAAAAAAAGGAATACGAGGCAGACAGGGCATAAATCATGACAGATGCTAAGAATGGTGAAGAATCAGCCCAGAACTACACGGGAGGAGCTGGTTAATGCCGCAAAGAGAGCTGGGACCATTGTTTCCAAGGCTACTACAGTATCAGTAATACACTAGGACTCCATGGTTTAAAATCGTCTAAAGTTTGCCAGGGACCATCTGGATGATCCAGAGGAGTCATGGGAGAAAGTCCTTTGGTCAGATGAGACCAAAGTAGAACTTTTTGGTCTTAACTCCATTCGCCGTGTTTGAAGGAAGAAGAATGATGAGTATCATCCAAATAATACCATACCTACAGTGAAGCATGAAGCTGGAAGCATCATGCTTTGGGGTGTTTTTCTGCACAGGGGACAGGACGACTGCACTGTTATAAGGAGAGGATAAACAGGGCCATGTATTGTGACATATTGGGCAAAAACCTCCTTCCCTCAGTCAGAGCATTAAAGATGGGTCGTGGCTGGGTCTTTCAACATGACAATGATTCAAAGCACACAGTCAGGAAAACCAAGGAGGATCCGTAAGAAGCATATGGACTATTTAAAAGCAAAATAACTGGTCTTTGAGGGTCAGAAATCTGGCTGATAAGCAAATGATTAAATACCCCTTTGACACAGTAATTCACAAATAAATTGTTAAAAAAAAATCATACAATGTGATTTCCGGATTTTTCTTTTTAGATTCTGTCTCTCACAGTGGAAATGCAAAAATCTATAAAAAGCACATGATTCAAAAGTTATGAATTAAATTGTGTTTCAATGAGAGAAATAAGTATTTGCAAAACATGACTTAGTACTTGGTAGAGAAACCCTTGCTGGAAAGCACAGTGGGAAGACGTTTCTTGTAGTTGTTTACCAGATTTTCACACATCTTGGGATGCATTTTGATCCACTATTCTTTATAGATTTTATCTAAATGTTTAAGGTTTTTTGCCTGTTGCTTGGCAACTCAAAGTTACAGCTCTCTCCGTTAATTTTCTATTGGATTAAGGTCTGAAGACTGGCTAGACCACTCCATGACCTTAATGTGCTTATTCTTGAGCCACTCCTTAGTTGCCTTGGCTGTATGTTTGGGGTCATTTTCATGCTGGAAGACCCATCCACAACCCATCTTCAGGAGGTTATCATCCAAAGTTTTACAACACATGGCCTCATCCATTGGCCCCTAAGTGCAGCAAAGTCAGTCTGTATGTATATATATATATACAGCGGAGGAAATAATTATTTGACCCCTCGCTGATTTTGTAAATTTGTCCAATGACAAAGAAAGGAAAAGTCTCAGAACAGTATAATTTTAATATAAGGTTTATTTTACCAGTGACAGATAGCACATCAAAAGGAAAATAAAAAAAATTATTTTATATAAAAAATAGAAACTGATTTGCATTTCATTGAGTGTAATAAGTAATAAGTATTTGAACCCTCTAACAAAAAAAGACACTATAATATACACACTAAAATATACACATTATATTTTTCATTAAATTTTAATATGATCTTTAGGGTCCTAATGAAAAGTTTGTATTATACTGTGGCGTGGGTGGGGTTTGACATACGACCATCATGCTTTGCGGGAGGGGTTATGATGTGTTCACCGTGTTGGGGAAAGGTGTTTGGGGTAGTGGCTTCGGCCAGGTTGTGTGTGTGTGTGGGTAGATGTCTGTTTAGTGACTGTGGAATGTGCTGTTGCTCAATAAAGTACTCCCAGCCATTTGCATTGGGCAGCCAGGAAGCTCACTTGTCTCTCCAAGTTCTGCTTAGTGGTAAAAACGCTACATTTGGTGTCAGAAGTGGGATGGAGAGGAACGGCTTAGAGCGCACCCCAGAGCAAGCACAGCTCCGTGCACCGTCAGCCGGCGAGGCGACCTGCAGCTGCACCTGCCGTCCTACAACGGCGCTGTCGAGCCCCACGCATTCACCGCCCAGGTGGAGCTAGCCGCTGACTTCGCGGGCTGGTCCCCGGCGGAAACAGCCGTCCGGGTGGCCCTCTCGCTGGAGGGCGAAGCTCTCCGGGCATTGGAAGACCTCCGGCCGGATGAGCGGAAGGACTGGGCAAAGTTGCGGGAGTCGCTACACTTCCGGTTCGGCGTGAATGACCGTAACGAGGCCGCGTGCGAGGAGCTGGCAACCTGCGTGCGGAGCGCCTCCGAGCCACTAGGGGTGTTCGCCATGGACCTGAGAACTCTCGCACACCGGGGCTACCCGGAATTCGGGCCCGTCCAGCAGGAAGAGCTAGCACGGCGTGCGTTCCTGTGGGGAATTCGGCCGTCGCGGCTTCGCGAGCACATCCGGTTGGCGGCACCGGCTTCCCTGTTTGAGGCGCTGCGCGAAGCCGAGCGCGCAGAGCCCATCATGGCAGACCACCACGGCGAAAGAGCCGAGCGTTTTCCCGTGGCTCGGGGCCGCTCGGTAGGTGAACCTAGCCGGGGACAGGGCTACCCGTCGCGGCTAGGCCTCGACTCAGCCTCCGAGATTCCGCGACCACGCCGAGGCCAGGGACTGACGGATTACCGCTGCGACGTTCTCAGGCCTGAGGACAACGTACTCCAGCAGCCGTTAAAACTAGCCGAGGAGAAGCCGCCTCCTACAGCCGTCTTTGCTTCCCCAACGGCCGGGTTCAACTTCCGGTCAGGACGCGTAGGAAATCGCGCGGGTGTCTACGTGAACTGTGGCCTGGACAACGTTTCGCTACGGGCGCTCGTGGACACTGGCTCTACGGTTTCGCTGCTGCGCTGGGGAGTATTAGATCAAGGCGAGCACGGTTGTATGCTGCCGGACCCGGCTTTGAGCATTCGCACCGTATCGGGAAGTTATTTGAAGATACGGGCCTGTCGCACGGTGCTAATACAAGTAGGTGCAATCATTCTTTCCCATCCGTTCTTTGTGGCAGACATCGAGGATGATTGTATCTTGGGTTTAGACATTTTGGAAAGGTGGGGTGCGGTACTGAATCTCGTGGACGGAACTCTGCGCGGTAACTTCGGGTTAGCCAGGTTGCTAGTGCCCAAAGCGCAGCCGGACGGGTTAGAAGCACGCACCAGGGGGGCGGAACTTCCGGTGGACGCGCCATGTAAACATCCGGTAGCCGACCGAGCTAGGATAATGGCCGAGCTAATGCAGCGTAGCAGTGTAGGGCTTAGCCAGTCACAGGCCGACACCGTGAAGTCCCTTTTGCACGAGTTCGCGGATATTTTCGCGGTAGATGAGCGCGAGTGCACACATACCCATCTGGTGCAGCACATGATTGATACGGGTAACGCAGCGCTTGTTCGGCTACATCCGAGACGCCTCCCATTAGCTAAACGAGCTATCGCCGAGCAGAAGCTGCGCGAGATGGCCGACTCGGGCGTCATAGAGCCAGCGTCCGGACCGTGGTCTTCACCCGTTGTGCTCGTGCGTAAAAAGGACGAATCGTGGCGGTTTTGTGTGGACTACCGGTGGTTAAACGAGGTAACGCGTAAAGATTCTTATCCGTTACCGCGGATAGATGACGCGCTGGAGCACGTTGCGGGCTCGGCGTGGTTTAGCTCGTTGGATTTGCGTAGCGGGTATTGGCAAGTAGAGCTCGCCCCGGAAGCACGACCAAAAACCGCGTTCTCGATCGGCCAAGGGCTATGGCAATTTCGGCGCATGCCGTTCGGCCTCTGTAACGCGCCAGCGACGTTCGAACGGTTGATGGAGAAAGTGTTGATGGATATTCCTCGCAACCGTTGTGTCGTTTACCTAGACGATTTATTGGTGCACGGCAAGGAGTTTGAGGTCGCGCTAGCTAACTTGCATGAAGTATTTTCGGCTATCCGGCGGGCGAATTTGCGGCTCAACCCCAAAAAGTGCCAGCTGTTGCGGCGGGAGACGGGTTTTCTAGAACATGTAATTAGTGCTAGAGGTATTGCCACCGATCCAGCAAAAATTGCGGCAGTGCAGAATTGGCCTGAACCGCTAAATGTGTCACAACTGCGCACCTTCCTCGGGTTAGCCTCTTACTATCGCTGGTTTGTGAAGGATTTTGCCACGATCGCCAGTCCGCTGCACGGGCTCACAAGAAAGAATCAGCCGTTTCGCTGGGACAGGGTGCACGCGCATGCTTTTACTCGGTTACGGAAAGCTTTGGTCACGTCGCCCGTTCTCGGATATCCTGATACATCTCGTATGTTTATCCTCGACACGGACGCAAGCGATGTAGGGCTGGGGGCCGTCCTGTCTCAGGTTTCCGAGGGTAAAGAGCATGCTATAGCTTATTTCAGCCGCGCGTTGTCAGGATCGGAGAGGAACTACTGTGTCACCCGGCGCGAGCTGCTAGCGGTCATCGCGGCCCTTAAACATTTTAGGCCGTATTTATACGGGCAATCCTTCCTGCTGCGGACCGATCACGCTTCGCTGATGTGGCTGCTTAGTTTTAAAGAGCCCGAGGGGCAGTTAGCGCGATGGCTCGAGCGGTTGCAGGACTACCATTTTACCGTTCAGCACCGAGCGGGAAAACTGCATGCCAACGCCGATGCTTTATCCCGCCGGCCGTGCAGCAAAGAGCATTGTCGGCACTGCGAGCGGGTGGAGGAGCGCGTGGGTGATCGCGACATCGAACACTCTCTGACCCCCGTGAAGCCGAATGTTCTCCCTGCGCAGTCCTCCGGAGCCCCCGTCGGTAATCAGCCGTCCGATCCGGTGTGCAGCCGAGTTATCGCGTCACGTAAACCATCGCCTGTAGCCGTTTCGCCTGTGCTCCAGATGGACTGTGATCAGCTAACTGCCGAGCAGGAGAAGGATCCAGCGCTGCAGCGGGTGCTGGGGTGGGTTAACGCGGGCCAGAGACCGGATTATGCCGCGGTTGCTCACCTGGGGCCCGAGGAAAAAGCTCTCCACTCGCAGTTCAACCGACTAGTGTTGCGGGGAGGTTTACTCTACCGTCACTGGGAACGACCGTGCGGCGTTGGCGAATCTTTTCAGCTGCTGGTGCCGCGGAATCTGCGGTCACGAGTGTTGGGAATGGTACACGGGCATGCGGGTGCGGGACACTTCGGAGTCACTAAAACGCTGCGGCGGTTGCGCGCTCGCTTCTACTGGCCGGGCTGCCACACGGATAGTGAACTCTTTGTGCACAGATGCGACATCTGCACGGCAAAGAAAGGACCTACCCAGCGCTCGCGGGCACCCCTGCAAGACTTTCGTGTGGGGGCACCTATGGAGCGTATGGGCGTGGACATTCTTGGGCCGTTTCCTATCTCCGATCGCGGGAACCGGTATGTGCTGGTGGCCATGGATTATTTCACCAAGTGGCCGGAGGCGTTTGCTGTCCCTGACCAGAGCGCTTCCACCACGGCTCGAGTGCTGGTGGATGAGGTGTTCTGCCGATTCGGCGCCCCAGAGCAGTTGCACAGCGATCAGGGGCGTAACTTCGAGGCGGAGGTGTTTGCGGCAGTGTGCGAGCGCCTTGGGGTGAAAAAGACCCGCACCACGCCCCTTCATCCACAGAGTGACGGCCTCGTGGAACGCTTCAATCGCACGCTCACCACCCAACTCGCCGTGCTTACCCGCGACCGTCAAAAGGATTGGGACGAACATTTGCCTCTCGTGCTTTGGGCTTATCGCACAGCAGTGCAGGAGTCCTCACAGCTGACGCCAGCTGCGTTAATGTTCGGTCGCGAGTTGCGCACGCCCGTGGACCTTGTGTTCGGGTCCCCCCCACAAGTGGATTTACCCACGAAGCCGGGGTTGGATTATTTTTTTGTACTGAAAGACAAACTGTTACGTGTCCACGAGTTGGCACGTAGACACTTGGCGGACGCCGGTGTTAAACAGCGCCGCGTGTATGACACTCACAGCCAGGGGCGAGACTTTGCTGCTGGGGAGCAGGTGTGGAGAAAGGAAAAGGGGGCTCTCGCCTAAGCTCATGTCTCACTGGGTGGGCCCCTGCACGGTCATTGCCCAGCTCTCCGATGTAGTCTACCGGGTGCGGTTGACGGGGCGGTCGCGAGTGGTCGTGCTCCACCGAGACCGTCTCGCTCCCTATCGGCCCAACGCCAGTGAAACATTGAACTCTGTGGAGGCCGGTCCGCCTCGGGAGGGGGGCTGCACCCCTCCTTCCCCCGCGGAAGGACTCCGGCGTTCACAACGCCAGCGCTGGCCACCGTCACGCCTCCAGGACTGAGTTCGCCATGGTGACCGGGGACGGTCACAGCTCGGGTGGGGGCAGTGTGGCGTGGGTGGGGTTTGACAGACGACCATCATGCTTTGCGGGAGGGGTTATGATGTGTTCACCGTGTTGGGGAAAGGTGTTTGGGGTAGTGGCTTCGGCCAGGTTGTGTGTGTGTGTGGGTAGATGTCTGTTTAGTGACTGTGGAATGTGCTGTTGCTCAATAAAGTACTCCCAGCCATTTGCATTGGGCAGCCAGGAAGCTCACTTGTCTCTCCAAGTTCTGCTTAGTGGTAAAAACGCTACAATACATTAATTAAAAATTCAAAAGGATTGTGTAAAAAAAACACTAATTTTACCTGGTAAAAACTAGCTCTGTTCTCAGCAACCTGTTTCAGTACATGCTAATTTAAATGCTCATGACCTCTGCTGAGCCCGCCCCCCCCAGTTCTGTGGGGCGTGACACGTCGGGTATAGCGACGGAAGTGTAGTCCAGTGCGGGCAATGCTTTGGACTGCATTACCCACAAAGCATTGCCACAACGCAGTGCTTTGTGGGTAATGCAGTCCAAACTGGAAAACTATGGATTATAGAGCCCGAGCCTGTTTTCTTCAGTCGTTTTTGGTTTGATTTAAGTACGGAACCTACGCGGAAGTTTGTATTATCGCCTAACAACGCAGAAATTAAAAGAATGGACATGCATCGACCCGTTTGTCTTTCTCATCACTGCATGTGCATGAATTAAGGGGCTGTTGCGCTGCGGCGAGCAACAACAACAAAAGCGGAGAAACTTACTGAGAGAGATACGGACGCGATGTGTTTACTGATGTGTTTACATGACTTCTTAATCTTCGACAGACATCGTTATAAACCATCTAACGTAACATAACAAAGGTAAGCATAATATAGTTTTCCGACTACGTACACAGTTTGCAACTAGACAATCACCTCAATGCATTGTTTATTATAAAAGTGCGATTAGGGATTATATAGAGACGGATGTACATAGAGAAGAAGCCATAACCATGTTCTATGAGAGTGTAAGTTAACTTACACTCCGCATTCATCGTAATTATTAGAAAAGGCGATCTGCAAAGAGTCATAGTAAAATAAATCACACTCACAGAGCCTGGTGAAGATGAAGCAGGAACACGAAGCGTTAGTACAGATCCGATTTTTAGGAGCAGCTTCCTAGTAAAACCTGCTTTATATTGACCCGCGTTTATAAAGCAGTCTGGTGAAAAATGAGTAGTGCAAACATGAACGCATTTAGGTAAATCGGCGGGGACGTTAGATTTAAAAACTAAATTCAGCCACTGCGTCCTCAGTGGCTCAGATACCTAACCCTAGGTAGGTACCCTAGGTCACTAACCCTAGGTAGTGAATGACGACTGCTGTGTTCGCTATTACACCCAACAACTGTACACAACACTCGCTTAGGCGTCATTTTGCTCCAGCGGCGAAAAAACAATGGCCGACAGCGTCTTCTCACTCGGGGCGGGTCTTTGCTAAAACACCAGTGTCAATCAACTTGTGTAGGAGCGTCCTCTGTCGGTTTGGCGTCACATCGACAGGCTTTTGCGATTGGCCTGATTTCAGAAGGGGGATGTTACTGTAATAAACGAAAAGAAAACCACTGGGCGGCTCTTTATCATCGTAGAGTGGTTGTGTACGCACTCTCCTAACACACAGTTTAGTCCAAACAGCTTAAAATAGTGCATGTAGTGCTGTATGACCCCTTTAATACTTAGTGGCAAAAGTGGACCAAAATTCGTACTCCTCTTTGCAGATCATCTCTAAATCATATATGGTGGTGCTGCTCGTCCGTTTAGTGCCGTCGCTGTGTAAATGATGAACTTGGAATGACTTACTGACAATACCAGGTTTTTATACCCACAGAATGTTAAAATTAATAAAAGGTTGTATTTTGGGATTTGCCCCAATATAAGGCACACCTGTACACAATAAGACCACAAAAAAAACACAAAATGAGGTGTGTCTATTACCCCAATACAATTGCCTCCCTATCCCAAAAATGTCTGAAGTGAAACAAACACTGTATGTATGACATCCACTAAGTCTTTCCCTAACTTATTGTGAGTAGGGTATATATATATATATTGTAGCGTTTTTCACCGCTAAGCAGGAACTTGGAGAGACGAGTGAGCTTCCTGGCTGCCCAATGCAAATGGCTGGGAGTATTTTATTGAGCACCAGCACAAAACAGCACATCCAACCTCCATAAAGACACATCCACACTAATTACAACAGACATCTACTCACACACACACACCCTGGCCGAAACCACTACCCCAAACACCTTTCCCCAACACGGTGAACACATAACAATCCCTCCCACAAGGCATGATGGTTGTTACTCAAACCCCACCCACGCCACACTACCCCCACCCGAGCTGTGATCGTCCCCGGACACTATGGCGAACTCAGTCTTGGAGGCGTGACGGTGGTCGGCGCTGGCGTTGTGAACGCCGGAGTCTTCTTGCGGGGGAAGAAGGGTTGCAGCCCTCTTTCTGAGGCGGACCGGCCTCCACAGAGTTTGGTGTTTCACTGGCGTTGGGCCGATAGGGAGCGAGACGGTCCCGGTGGGGCACGACCACTCGCGACCGCCCCGTCAACCGCACCCGGTAGACTACATCGGAGAGCTGGGCAATGACCGTGCAGGGGCCCACCCAGTGAGACATAAGCTTAGGGGAGAGCCCCCTTTTTCTTCCGGGGGAATACACCCAGGGTGAGGCTCAACCATTGCACTCTCGGTTGTGTTGACCTCTGCGAATTCCCCAAATGTGGGAATCTCGACTGCATAATTTCTGGTAGTGGGGGACTGCGTTCGCGCTCTCTCGCCGTGGTAGTCAGCCATGATGGGCTCGGCGCGCTCGGTTTCGCGCAGCGCCTCGAACAGGGAAGCCGGTGCCGCCAACCAGATGTGCTCGCAAAGCCGCAATGGCCGAATCCCCCGCAGGAACGCACGCCGTGCTAGCTCTTCCTGCTGGACGGGCCCGAATTCCGGGGAGAGATTTCAGGTCCATAGCGAACGCCCCCAGTGGTTCTGAGGCGCTCCGCACGCGGGTTGCCAGCTCCTCGCACGCGGCCTCGTTACGGTCACCCGCGTCGAACCGGAAGTGGAGCGACTCCCGCAACTTCGCCCAGTCCTTCCGCTCATCCGCCCGGAGGTCTTCCAACGCCCGGAGCGCTTCGCCCTCCAGTGAGAGGGCCACACGGACGACTGTTGTCGCCGGGGACCAGCCCGCGAAGTCAGCAGCTAGCTCCACCTGGGCGATAAATGCTTGGGGCTCGACAGCGCCGTTGTAGGACGGCAGGTGCAGCGGCAGGTCGCCTCGCCGGCTGACAGCGCACGGAGCTGTAGCTTGTTCCGGGGTGCGCTCTAACCCGTTACTCTCCATCCCACTTCTGACACCAAATGTATCCCAATCCCTCCCGCAAAGCATGATGGTTGTTACTCAAACCCCACCCACGCCACAATATATATACGCTGCAGAGTTTTATTCTCTCCGAAGTGTCCCAAACCAGAATGTCCATGCACCAAATCCAGTACACATGCTCGCATAGACCTTGGCACCAGCAGCTGAAAACAATCGCCCGCGCCATGCGGCCATTCCCAGCGGCAGTAGAGTAATCCTTCGTGCAACACCAGGTGAGTAAATTGGGAGCAAAGAGCTTTTACCTCTCGCCCTAAATGAGCGACTGCGGTGTAATCCGGTCTCACGCCCGCTTTAACTCAATCTAGCACCCTATACAGAACCGGATCCTTCTCCTGCTAGGCAATGAGCTAATCACGGTCCAGCTGGGACACAGGCGAAGCGACTACAAGTGACGCTCTAGATGACTCGGCAGTAACTCGGCTGCACGCCAGCTCGGACGGCTGATCACCGCCGGAGAGCCTGGAGGACTGCACGGGGAGAATGTTCGGAGTCAAGGGTTCTACGTCGCAACGGCACTCAACTTGCTCGCAGTACAGACCACGTGCTTTGCTGCCAGGCCGTCGAGATAAAGCACCGGCGTTAGCGTGTGGGTTTCCCGCTCGGTCTGCTACCGGAAGTTCCGCCCCCCGGGTGTGTGCTACTATCACGTGTGGCTGTGGTTTGGGCATTAGCAACCTGGCTAACCCGAAGTTACCACGCAGAGTCCTGTCAGTTAGATTCAGCACCGCACCCCATCTCTCTAAAATGTTCAGCCCCAAAATGCAATCCTCTTCACTGTCTCCCACAAAGAATTCATGAGAGTGCATCTGCTCACTGTGCGACATGCCCGTACCTTCACGTAGCTCCCAGTAAGGGTGCGAATTTTGAAGGCGGGATCAGGCAGTCTGCAAACGCGCTTGCTTTGCCCCAGTAATCTACAGCGCAGCAGCGAAACAGTGGAGCCGATGTCCACAAGCGCCCGCAGTAACACGCCGTCCATGACACACTTCACATAGATCCCAGCACAAAGTCCTACACATCCCGAACGGAAGTTGAATCCACCCGTGCCTCGACATTGCCGCGAAACCTCTGAGACTTGCTCGTTGCCTAGCCGCGACGGGTAGCCCTGTCCCCGGCTAGGTTCACCTACCGAGCGCCACTGGGCTGTGAGCGGCCGCTCGGCTCTTTCGCCGTGATGTTCTGCCATTATGGGCTCAGCGCGCTCGGCCTCGCGCAGAGCCTAAGAAAGGAAAGCTGGTGTCGCTAACCTGATGTGCTCGCAGAGCCGCGGCGGTCGTAGTTCCCGGACAAATGCACGACGAGCTAGCTCTTCCTGCTTGTCGTGCTTGATAGCCCAGCGCGGACTGCCAGCTCCTCGCACGCTGCCTCCTTACTGTAAGCCGCGCCCAACCGGAAGTGGAGCGACTCCCGTAGGCTGCCCAGTCCTTCCGCTCATTGGTCTGGAGATCTTCCAGCGCCCGGAACGCGTCGCCCTCCATGGAGAGAACTACCCAGATGGCTGTTTACGTCGGGGACCAGCCCGCGAAGTCGGCGGCTAGCTCTACTTGGGCGAGGAATGCGTGGGGTTCAACGGCGCCATTGTAGGAAGGAAGGCGCAGCTGCAGGTCACTTCGTCGGCTTGCTCCGACGCTTGCGCAGCGTCAACGTTGGGCTCCGCCCCGAGATCTAGTGCCGGGATCTTCATCTCGCCGCTCCGCTTTGGTCGCCTCAGTGTGCTCGCACTAGCTCCATCAGGAAAGAGCTTTTTCTTCCTCAGTAGTTGCTCCGCTACTCGACGGCCTGCTTGGATTTTTCGTAGGTCCTCCGTAGTGCGCTCCAACTTGTTACTCTCCATCCTACTTCTGACACCAATGTAGCGTTTTACCGCCGAAAAGGATGTTGGAGAGATGAGTGAGCTTAATGGCTGTCCAATTAAGCTCACTCATGCAATGGCTGGGAGTACTTTATTTAACACATAGCATGTATAGCATGAGCAACACATTCACTTGAGAACCATATCCAATTTAGCCTTGGCATAAAATATATATATATATATATATATGGAATAATAAATAACAGTAATAATTTCACTCACCCTACCCTAACCCTGTTGCTTTTTACCACCTAAGCCAATGTTCCTCAGTGTGTATTGTACATTTACACACATTTATTTTATATGATCTAAGAACACAATGAGGACATCTAATTCAAATTTTACAATAGTAAGTGCACTGTTTAAAAAAATGCCACCTGGAGTGCTCCAATACAACAAACCAAATGTAAAGTATCCAACAGACATGAGACTGTAAAAAATGGAAAAACATACATTTGTAGTAGTTGGTTGTTTTACGATTGCAGAATCTTTAAAGTTTAGACAAGTATAAATACATAGATTTACAATTTTAAAAAGGTTAAATTATATGTGCAAACTAGCACATGGACTAGCTTCTAATATTCTGCTGACGCAGCTTGTGTGAACTGAAACGATTTTTAAATAATGCCGAATCATGCTGTGAATTGGCCTTATGTGAAAGAGCAGTTATGCTTAGTAAGAGCTAAAAAGGAACACTAGCACATGCTGTTTACCAGGAATAAAGTCATTCCTTAGGGAAAAACAAAATGTTTCAACCCTAGCTCTTAGCCCCTAACTGAATCTCCTCTGTGGGTATTAGCTATAGTTCTAAAGTATGTTTACGCCTGCCATTGCTATCAGCAGTTAGTGAAATTGACAGCTGTAAAGCTTAAACAGGAGGCTGTCTGTTCAATGTGTGGAGAATATGATTGGCAGCATGGCAGTGTTTTTTTTTTCGCTCACAACATTCTCTAGTATCTCCCTCTTCTCATCTTTTGTCTCTCTCTTTCTCTCTCTCTATCACACACACACACACACACACACGCAAACAAAAAAAAAAAAATTCTTTCCCACTGGAGGGTATTCTATTTATATTGCTATTTCTATTTATATAAGTTAATTTCCTGACTATCATCATACATCTTATTCTGATCACAACTCATGACCTCATTAATTCAACTGCCATTAATATTTTATTTCATTGTACATATTATTAACCCTAACTGAAATCTGTTTATGATAGCTTGATTCTAAATTGGATAATTAATTAAATCAATGGTGTAGTCATTAACAAGAAGAATTTAATTAGAATGGAGAAAATGAATGTCACTCCTCCTTAGTGTTTTTACAGTGCCTTAGTGTCCCACAATGGCATTGAATTTACAGTATCTCAAGTACACCTTCCCCAGACCAGAAAGCATATTTATATTTCTTTTGCCGGATAGGGTGGGCATTGTTCACATGACTCCCTTTGATGCCAGAAGTCCTTTGGTGCAGGGCTCTGGTGCCAGCAAAGGCCATGTCCATTCCATACCCTTCCTGAGGAGAAGGATTTAACGGACATAATAAGAGAACAGCAGGAAAAAGTCTACCTTCACTTTTAATGAGGGGGAAAAATTGGTTTCTTAAATCAGATTCCCCCCATTTGAGCTGTGAAAGAGTCTTGTCCTAGACGATACCAGCATTAAAAAAAAACAAAAAAAAAAAAAAACAGAGGCCCCTGACTGTGGAAGTGAAGTTTGGAACTCAGGTGGGGAGATACAGAGGTCGGAAATAGCACAGACTATAGATCATGCACTCAGAGACAAATAGAGCTCTTTCTATGTCAGTTTTGCATTATCTCTCCATTTCAAAGAACTTTTTTTCCTACATTCGTATCTTTTTTCTTGCCTTCCGTCTTTTATTTTGTGCTACTTTGCTGTCCTCTAGAACATGCTGTCACTTATATATGCCACTTATTTTTTGTTCCAGCTACTGACAGTCTGCAATAATCTATAATTGATATGTGAGCAGGTTATGTATTCTATGTATATTTTTGATTCTGGGAGTTTAAAATAGTAACTGAATTAATGTAAGATTAAAATACTGAAAGGTTACACTTAAACGTGGAGAGATAATAAATGATTTAAATTCTATTCGTATGCTATGCTTTGTTCATCACAGCAAACAGTTCCTCCATGGCTGACTTACTACACTAGATGTTTTGACATTCACAGTATGACAGATTGTCCATTTCAGACAAATATATTTTACAAAGTACAGAGAGGAGCTTTCTTTAGACTACTGAGGAGCAGAGACGTAAATTACAGCCCATTTGAATCCCATCATTATTGAAACACACTGTCCTGCTTCTGGTCAGCTGTTCCTGAAATTAGTGTTTGATAAGCAACACAGGCTGCAAATTGAAGCAAAGAGAGACATGAATCAGCATATCATTATTCTCACAAAAGCACCACTAAGCTTTTGTTAATAGAAATAATAGGACATGTGGATAATGTTTGAGTAGTCCTGCAAAATTTTATTTCTGAAATTGCTTGGGGGACTGAATTCAGGCCCCTGCCATGTCTCCTCATTTGTCATAAATGCCTCTTCCAGTATAAATTAATAATGTAATTCTTTGTTCATATGCCTCTTGGCTGTGCGTTTTAGGTTAAGTAATTGAACAGTACAGGTCTTTTCAAGCAGGAATAGTTGGTTGTCTAAATGTTGTGGCAGTGTTAATTTGGCAAGTTTACAGACAGTATTAGGTTGTTTTTGAAAGTTAGAATTACTTTGGTAAAATGTTTGATGTGAAAATTGGGATTATATGTGCACACGAGCACTTCATGGTAACATTTAAAAAAAAATGTTATAATGAAAAAGTGAGGCAACACTAAAACTCACGAGCCACATAAGTGCTTGGTGCACAAGAGACATAAAATATACAGTATTTGCTGTGTTCGGGAAGCTGATGTCTTCATATTTCTTAACTCTGTTAACTCTATAAATGTGGTCAGACATTGTATGAACAGATGTTAAGTAATACATCATTGTTTTATCAAAGTCATTCCAGGTTTCTAAAACATTCTTGGTGCAATGTTGGGTTTTGGGGGGATAATTTTGATTAATATCAACCTTATACAGTGCTAGGGTTCCTGCTGGGCTGTATCTTTTTGTGGCCCGTCATATCAAGTAAGGTATTAAAATGGTGCAGGTTAGTTTTGAGGTATGGGGAGTAGTGTGCAGTAGGTGAAATGTATTAAATCTTTAATTTATAGACAAACTATCAGGTAATGAATATCTTATCTACCTGATTCTTCAACACAATTTATAGCACTTTTATTCTAAACATTGTTTTAAGGCACTTCAATAAACACTAATCAAGCGGGTTGTAATAGAAAAACATGCACTTTTTGCTTCTTATAAAATAACTTGCACAGTAATGAACTTGTTATTAAAATAGAGATTCTTCAACCAGGAATGTGAAAATATGCATAATTCTAATCACCCAAATGTGACTTAATACCTGGTTGGAGGTGACTAGTCACATTTTTAAGTGCTTACCAGAAATGTGTTCAGCTATTTTACATAATATATTTCATAATATTGAGTTTTTCCAGTATCCAGCTGGTGAAATATTGAAGAACGAGTTACTATATCATTAATTATTATTATTTTTTTTTATTATACATTAATGAATTCATGACACTTTAATATGGAATAAATAGGTAAAAGCGGTTTGAGCTGTGTGGACTCCAGTCCTGCCTACTGGTCTCTAATTTTTGCACTTGACACTCTAAAGCACCTTAAAGCACATACTGTACACTAAACATTTTATGCAGGTGTTGTGATAGCAAAAGAGGAAATTGCCCTACTGCCCACACAGCAAAATCTCTAGTGTTAAATTAACACCCCGAGAGCTGAATTAACACCCTGCAGAGTTTATATAGATCCATCTGGTCTTAAATGCAGAAACCACAACAAATAAAATCACATCTGGTGTGCTTTTCTTTTTCATGGAAAATTATGTAATAAGCTACCATCACGATATCCAAATGTCTTTGAGGAGCCCACCTGCTTCATAGTGTCTTTTGTATACAAATGGGCTTAACTGAAAAGTTAATGAGCCAGCAAACATCCATTTATTTGTGAATTTTGACACTAAATCTCATTCATTACATAAATTTCTGCTTAGGTTTCTGTGTGGGCAGTCTTTCATTTATTGCATATACAGCTTCATCCTATGTACAGGGTCATGGGGGACCTGGAGCCTATTTCAGGAGACTTAGGCTACGAAGCGGGGTAGACCCTGGACAGGGTACCAATCTATCACAAGGCACACACACTACGGCCAATTTGGGGACACCAATTAGCCTAATCTGCTTTGGACTGTGGATGGAAACAGGAGTACCTGAAGGAAATCCACAGAAGAACATGCAAACTCCATGCACATAGAGGCGGAAAACGAACCCAGACCCTGGAGTTGCAATGCGACAGTGCTAACCACTAAGCCACTGTGCTGCCTGTGTGGGCAATATTGAAAGTATGCCATTCTGCAAAGTATACTTGCTAAAATTATTACCAGTATTGATTTAGATTTTTTATACTTAACTTCAATTCAAACATTCAGTTGGTAAAATGCTGTCCTTAAAATTGCAAACCCTCCAACGGGGCCTGGGTTTGATTGTACAGGTAAGTCAACAGATAAGGAATGAGATACAACATCATGACTAGGGAAAGTGTTGGTGGAATTTTTGTGTGCTTCTTTCACATTTGATCAAATTTTATTATATTTAACTTTAATAAATAAGAACCAGTCTATTGTAACTAGAATGTAATTTGTACTTGGTTCTCCCACCTTGCTAACTTTGTATTTTCATTTTACACAGTCAGTGAAAGTGAGAAAACTCATAAAATGTAAATAGTACATTAGAATAAAAATGTAAAAGCGCAGGATTAGATCTTTGCTCTCTTGCAAGATGAAAGAGAGGCTGAAAAGGATGTAGGACCATTTTCAAACATACCCTAAAAAGAGACAGAAAATGATATATTGTGATGTACAGTACGTTCATATGAATATCATACTGAATATCTATGAAAACTGACAATATTCAAAAGTCTGTATGAGAGATGATCTTTTTTCCATCAATCTTCATAAGATCACTTGCCCTTGAACAGATCCATGCACCTCTCGCCTAAAAGGACAACTGAGTTTCTTAGAATATCTTTTGTATACACAAACTGTAATAAATGTTATGTTTCCAACTTAATAAGCAACAACTCATTTATTAACTGAATCACATGGGACATTGGTAAAATTTAAGCATTTAAATTGCCAATGGCATTTGATGAAAACCCCACAAAACTGAACTTGGGAAAATCATATAAAGTAATCAAGTCAAATGACTGTTTAACATCTGTCAAAATCAAAGTACACACTTAAGCCAAAGTGCACACTGAAATTGTGAGCAGCAGTCATCTAGAAATAGTTTTAAAATATTCTCCAGGATTGCAAAACAGAAGAAATGTTAACCCTAAAGCACAGCATTACATGCAGTGGCAGAAGGTGATGTGATGATCCAAATATGGATTAGTCCAGATTTTTGGTTCACAAGTGCACCAGCATGTCAGAAGAAGCTGGCAGGAGGTTTAATGCTGCATGCCTTCAAGGTTGAAATAGTTTCAGCCATGATGAAGATGCTCTCAAGAAAATCCATGCAAGTATGAGTGATGTAAATCTAAAGAAATTTAGATCACAAATCATGGTTAACTGTACTGTAACTTTATGATATATTGTACATCACTAAAGTGTTTTATGCAAAATAGATTTTAAACTGCATTCCATAAAAGACGAAAGGCATATTGTTTTTTTTTATAAAAAATGTGAAAATGCTGTATTGTAGAAATAATATCCATAAGCATCTCATTGCATGTGATGTTTAAATTAGCATTAAATGAACAGCAGCTTAAAAATATGAATATGTTTAATATACTCAAGCAGAAGACAGGTTAAGAGAACTCTCCTTTTGAGAGTGATTTATATACACCTAAGTATAGTTTTGGCAGGCCATGGAGGCTTATTTTATTTAGCTTTCTTAGGGCACAATATCAGTTTAATAACAACTTTACAAGGGCTATAGAAGACAAACTAATCTTCTGTAATGCCAAATATGCTGAGGAAATAGGGGGAAAAATAAACAGCTATGATGTTTGACTATTTCAATGGACTTCTCAGCTGAATATGTTTTTAATTGTTGCCATATATTTACACAGGTATGCTTTTGATTCCAATTAAACTATTTTTTAATGATTTGATTTTGCACTTGGATTTAAATAGTTTGACAGCGGGGCACTGGTGGCTCAGTGGTAGGTGTTTCGCCTGCCATGCGGAAGGTCCGTGTTTGATTCCCAGCCACTGGATGCAGTGCCGGTCCTAAGCCCAAATAAAATTGAAGGGTTGCGTCAGGAAGAGCATCCGGCGTAAAACCTTTGCCAAGTTGTAGTGCGGACTGGGTATTTCGCTGTGGCGACACTTTGCCAGGAGCAGCTGAAAGACCAACAACAACATTTAAATAGTTTGAGAGCAAAACATAATAAACACCATTTACCCATTTTGCCAAGAATTAATTTTTTCTGGAACACAAGTTTGTTTAGAACAAAACATTCAATTTGAAACTGCTTTATTACTTTATTTTAGAAGCTTTAAACTTCAATGTTTTAAACAGATCAAAGACCATGCACTGAAAGCCAATCACATTGCTTCCTTCTCAGGAAGAAAGGAAAATTCCAAGGTGTGAACAACAGCTGCTGTAAAGGAAATGTGTTTAATGGATTTTTGGAGAGTATCGAAGCCAAGAAAAATGATGCTTATACTTTGTTACTACCATTGCAATCACCTTAGCATTGGTGGATTACTTGTGTCCCCTAACATCTAAAATAATGTCTTATTCTGTAAAATAGGACATTATGTGATTTGGATTTTGTGCAAACACCATATTATATACTTTAAGCTGTGCATTACATGGTCGTGTAATCACTATCACAATGTTTGTTTGTAACTTTATATTGCATCTCCAAATGCACTACTCTCTTTTTTCGATCTTGCTATTGCTAGTACTTGTTTGGTGCATTTCGAAAAAATCGAGATGTGTATGTACTGTAGTGTGCAGGATGCTGTTGGATTCACTGCACCTGATTTTACTTTCTACTCTTGTTCGATGTTAAAATTATGTTATTTTCTAATGGAACCATAAGCACATCTGCAGTCAGAAATTGCATAAACGGACATTATACAGCACCTGTACTGTAATAAGGTGCTGCAGTCAGATTTTATTGCACCAAATCTCACTATTTTTGCCGTGAACTAGGTTGTTCCCAGTGACTCACTAGCATAAAACACAATCAATGCGAGAGTTTGCTATATCCTCTTTTCAAACTCAACCAACACAATATTAATACATAATTGCACACTTAAATGAGCACAAACATAACTGCAGGCTGAATTATTGTGATGTATTGTGACAAAACTGTCAGAAATTGAGTTATAGCTTTTTGCAAAAATCACACAATATTTGACATGATATTGTCTCTCAAAGAAAACAGGCATAAAATATTCTATATCAGTTTGTTATACTTCTTGTTTCATTTGAAAAAAAACTCATTTGACTTATCTCATTTTCCTGTCAAACTGTTCATTTGTTTCGGTGAGCAATACAATAAGTGTCATGCAAGGTAGTTGCAAGCACAGATTATAAACGCAGATGATGACTTTAATACTTATAAACAAAGTAACACAAGAAATAAGAAAAACTGAATGCTAACCAAAATACAAATAGAAATCAGAACTATGACAGAAGTAAAGTAGAGGGATGCTAGGGGCCAACTCTGACAATAAATATTTGTGTGTGTGTGTGTGTGTGTGTGTGTATATATATATATATATATATATATATATATATATATATATATATATATATATATATATATGTATATATATACTGTATAGATAGATAGATAGATAGATAGATAGATAGATAGATAGATAGATAGATAGATTGCACAGTAACAGTTGCTGAAATATCTATATGCAAGGATTTAGATAAATTTCTCAGCTTTATAAAATCTATGTAGACATACAGCCTTTTACAACAAGATTATTATTAACTTATATTTGGATATTATATTTTGATTGGACAGATGTATATAATATAGCTAAATATAAAATACTAAGGAAAGACTAGATCTTTTAATGCGTGTCAACAAGAAATGATTGAAACCCCTGAAATGCTAGACCCCGGTTATACTGCTTTGTCAGGAGTTTGTTAGCTAATAGAAAAGCAACTGTCTTTGGTGCTATAGTTAGATCCCTATGCTGTGTGTTAAAACAGAAGAAAATATCAGCTGTATGTATGCTTTTTTCAGGGTTCATGATAAATAAATGCAGTGTATTAATAAGACCTAAGCAATAGACTGTATAACCTCCTTGACTGTTATTTATATGAAGATATGGAGGCCATGTAACCCTTACCTTGTTTTTTGAGTTGACTTTCTTTTCCTTATTTTTTACGGTAATGTGAGTTCAAACATAATGGATAAAGAAATTGGCAGTGGACAAAGTTTTTATATCATAGGAAAACAGTGATTTATGTGAATAGTGTGTACTTCACTTAAATATACATAAGTTATGGTTGATATATTGACTTGAAAATAGCCAGAAACATCAGCCTAGGTTCACCCGCACCATTAGTTACTACTGTGTGTTTGTGCAAAACACTGATCGGTGATATTTAGTTATTTTACAAATGAATTTGCAACATTGTGATGCAACATTGTAATTCTACTTTAAAAACATTGTCCTAATGTTGTGTTTTGGGTGGAAATTGGGCTACTGTTGGTCGAAAAAGGAGAGGAGGAAGGCGTGTTCGAAAGCAGGGAGAGAAAAGGAAACAGTTTAGGAGTGATAGTAGGGACTTTGAATGTTGGGACTATGACAGGGCAGGCAAGAGAGATGGTTGATATGATGCAGAGAAGGAAGGTGGATATACTGTGTGTCCAGGAGACCAGGTGAAAAGGTAGCAAGGCTAGAAGCTTAGGATCAGGGTTTAAATTGTTTTACCATTGTGTGGAAAGGAAAGGAAATGGAGTAGGAGTTATCCTGAAAGAGGAGTTTGTAAGGAATGTTCTAGAGGTGAAGAGAGTATCAGACAGGTTGATGAGTATGAAGATGGATATTGAAGGGGTGATGTTCAAGAATGTTGTGTAGTCTTCAGGGAGGAGTTAAGACAGGCTATGGGTGGGCAGGAGGTGCTTTCAGTTGACTGGACAACTACAGCCAATGTGATCAGGGAGACAGTTAGGAGGGTACTTGGTGTATCATCAGGTAAGGCAAAAGTGGACAAGGAGACTTGGTGGTGGAACGAGGAAGTCCAGGAGTGTATACAGGGAAAAGAGGCTAGCTAAGAAGAAGTGGGACTCTGAGAGGACTGAAGAGAGTAGACAGGAGTACAGGAGATGCAGCGTAAGGTGAAGGTAGAGGTGGCAAAGGCCAAACAAAGAGCATATAAAGACCTGTACGCTAGATTGGATAGTAAGGAGGGAGAGGTGGATCTGTACAGGTTGGCGAGGCAGAAAGATAGAGATGGGAAGGATGTGCAGCAGGTTAGAGTGATTAAAGATAGAGATGGAAATGTACTGACAGATGCCAGGAGGGTAACGGGAAGATGGAAGGAGTACTTTAAGGAGTTGATGAATGAGGAAAACAAAAGAGTAGAAATGGTGACTGTTATGGAGCAGGAAGTAGCAAATATTAGTAACAGTGAGATGAGAAGGGCGTTGAAGAGAATAAAGACTGGAAAGGCTGTTGGTCCTGTGGAGGTATGGAAGTGCTTAAGTTAGTTTGTTTAACAAGATCTTGGAGAGTGAGAGGATTCCAGAAGAATGGAGGAGAAGTGTATTGGTGCTGATTTTTAAGAACCAGGAAGATGTGCAGAATTATGGCAATTACAGAGGCGTAAAGCTAATGAGCCACACAATAAAGCTGTGGGAAAAAGTAGTGAAAGCTAGGTTAAGGGCAGAGGTGAGCAATTGTGAGCAGCAATATGGTTTCATGCCTAGAAAGAGTACATCAGATGCAGTATTTGCTTTGAGGATGCTGGGGGGAAAAGTACAGAGAAGGTAATAAAGAGTTGCATTGTGTCTTTGTAGATTTAGAGAAAGCGTACAACAGGGTGCAGAGAGAGGAGCTTTGGTACTGTATGAGGAAGTCTGGAGTGGCAGAGAAGTATGTTAGTGGTGCAGGACATGTATGAGAGCTGTAAGACAGTGGTGAGATGTGCTGTAGGTGTGACAGAAGAGTTCAAGGTGGAGGTGGGTCTGCTCTAAGCCCCTTTTTGTTTGCTCTGGTGATAGACAGGATGACAGATGAGGTTAGACAGGAGTCTCCAAGGACTATGATGTTTGCAGATGACATTGTGCTTTGTAGCGAGAGCAGGGAACAGGGAATACATGTGTGTAAATGAGAGGAACCCAAGAGGAACGGTGAGGATACAGGGAGCAGAGGTAAAGAAGGTGCAAGACTTTAAGTACTTAGGGTCAACGGTCCAGAGTAACGGAGAGTGTGGAAAGGAGGTGAAGAGGCGGGTACAGGCAGGTTGGAATGGTGAAGAAAAGTTTCAGGTGTGTTGTGCTATAAAAGAGTATCAGCAAGAATGAAAGGAAATTAAGGTGTACAGGACAGTGGTGAGACCAGCGATGCTCTACGGCTTAGAGACAGTGGCACTGAAGAAAACAAAAGAGGCAGAATTGGAGGTTGCAGAGTTGAAGAAGTTGAGGTTCTCTTTGGGAGTGACAAGGATGGATAGGATCAAGAATGAGTTCATCAGAGGGACAACCCATGTTAGATGTTTTGGAGATAAAGTCAGAGAGGCCAGATTGAGGTGGTTTGGACATGTTCAGAGGAGAGATTGTGAATAAATCGGAAGAAGGATGCTGAGGTCAGAACTGCCAGGCAGGAGATGTATAGGAAGACCAAAGAGGAGATTTATGGATGCAGTGAGAGAGGACATGAAGTTAGTTGGTGTGAGAGAAGCGGATGCAGAGGATAGGGTTAGATGGAGGCAGATGATTCGCTGTGGCGACCCCTGAAAGGAAACAACTGAAAGACAAAGAAGCAGGGATTTCACCTATTAAAATGATATACATCATACAGAGGAAGACCAGTTTAAGAACTTACTGAAAACTGCATATTGCAGTGACATTTATGTTCATGATTGATTTCTGTCCATGTCCACTTGGACAGCATTTAGGTATAAAAATGTATATATAAAACTGGTATATAAAACTGGGACCCAGTACAGGATACTGTAAGTGGTATAGAAGATGAATAAATGAAGTGAAGGAGATAGGATACTGGACCAGCAGTTTGTAAGAAAGATCTCTTACAGGTTAAACAACATCTGTACAAAAATGTAAATGTATGATTAATACATACATACAGGGCCAGGGGTAGCTCAGTGGATAAGGCATTGGACTACGGTTCGAAAGATCCCAGGTCACTGTTAGGCCCTTGAGCAAGGCCCTTAACCCTCAACTGCTCAGATCTGTAATGAGATAAAAATGTAAGTCGCTCTGGATAAGAGCGTCTGCCAAATGTCCAAATGTAAATGTAATTAAAAAACTTTAAAACTATTCTTAGCTAGTTTTCATTGAAATATTAATATTTAAAATTTTGTTCCTAAAAATGTAATTGGCATCTTTATTGAAGAGCAAGATGTTAGAAGAGCAAATGTTTTCTCCTTTTACTTGACAGCACAGAAGGCAAAGGAGAAAGAAAAGGTTGAAATAGATAAATTCTGCTTAGGTTTAAGGTTAACAGCCTGTCACTGCCACATTCTTATCAGATCACCCGCGATCGATAGTAGCATCAGCCTTAAACACAAATACATTCATCTTCTTTCCTAGAAGCACTCAGATCATTACAACACAGGTTATCAGCTCATGGCATGCGGATGATGTATCATTTCATATTTTTGGTGATAAAATCAGCATTCTAGATAACAGAAAATTTGTAAGTGCTTGTCTTTTTCTTTGGATTAAAACAAGACAAACAGACATATAGCCTATGCAAATAACATTTTGTGTACAAACATTTTCACCTTTCGTGGTTTTCTGACAACTATCCAAATGTCCAGAAAAATTTAAGGCACAAAAAACAAAACAAAACATTAAATAACATAAAGTCAGCTTGGGGTCAGCAAAGAGGGAAACTGTTAAAGGTAGACTGTTATATTGCTGTCATAGGCTATTCAATTGTTCATTTTATATTTACAATTTAATCCAGTCACATGTGGCATCCTATGCAACACATTGTTTTGTCTTAAATGTACAGAATTGTAAAATCAAAATGTAGTGACAGGACACAGCAGAAGGAAAGGTCTAAGTGTGAGGTGAGTTTGAATCTATAACAGCTGTCATCTCAACCTTAAGAAAATGAAAACCATAATGTCATTAACCTTTGAAATGTGATCTGACAAGGTTTTTTTTTAGTTTTTCACTGTGAACCAGAAAGCATAAAAAATGTATGAGTTATGAATCACAATGTTAATGTCAAATGTAAGGTGTTAACGTAAAAAATAATTAAATGATTACACATACTACTGTTCTATTATTATTATTATTATTATTATTATTATTATTATTCCAAAATACCCTTTCTCCCTATATCCACTCTATCCCTTTATAGCTCTAATGTCTAACTGAGGATTTTGCCCTTGCCCAGGACACATTATGTCTTTTTTCCCCCATAAATTGCATAACTGTCACACAAGCTATCCAAAATTGGTTGCCAATAGAAATATGCACAACAAAGCTCAAATTCTCAAAATTAGGCCTTTAAGCGACAGTCAGTCGTCTTGTATTTCAGTCAGTTGGTTGAGGCATTTTTTATTTAGTACAAAGTTGGCAACCCTGTTTGAGGTCTAATAACATAATTGCACACTTCTATATTCTTAATATGATTTCAGTATCCTTACAAACTAAATGCAATAAAAATGCTGCCTGTATGCACTCTTTTCTTTGTGGTATGGTGTCTTTTTTGCATGTAATATTAAAAAGTACTAAACAAAATCAACCAACCTTTTATTGCTGCCTGCAGCAATTTAATATAGCAACTCTCTCACCCAAACCGAACACTAAAAAGGTCTGGATTTGTACCCACCTCCCCCCTTATGTAGGAGTTTTATGTAAATCCATACCGTTCTCATTGTTGGCTTGCAAAATAAGGTGTAATGAAAGCTACCAAGAAAGCATTACCATAATGTGTCCCCCTGTACCCCTCCAGAATCTTACATAAGTAAACAAATTAGGTGTTAGGCATCAGTTGTTAAATTTGATCAAGTTATATTGCACTAAAGCAGCACTCAGCGTAACCTCTGAGAAAATGCGATTATTCATAATTTTCCATTTTCAATAAATGAATAAAGGAACAGCCTCGAGGTTATTATGGGTTTGAATCTTAAATGGCTATTTATCCTCTTAATTTGCAATCCACATTTTATAAATATTTTGCATTTTTAAAACATTTATTTAAAAGCTACTAACATATCCAAATATCTTCCTTGTTTGCCGATAAATTGTACACTCATTGTTTACGTTTTTAAGAGCACATGCACCTACGTTCACCTGTAAATTAATGCAGTCATGTAAACAGCTTTTATTTACTTCCCAAGAGGGTGCCTGGACTGCAAATCCCAGCATGCATTACAACTACAAGTAGCATGTCATTGTTTACTGTGTAAACCAAGAATAAGAATCTAAGGCTATTATTGGCACTGACGTGTCTTGTTTGGGTAAGTCTGTGCTTTTGGTAGCCTTGTTTTGCTCCTGGCTGATAGGAGTAAAACTGTATGCGCTCTTTTGCTGGTGTAACCCCATCTGTCTTAAGCTTTGATGTGCTCTGCATTCTGAGGAACTTACCACAGTTGCAAAGAGTGCTTATTTAAGTTACTATAAACTTAATGTCAGCTAAACCGAATTTGATGTTTTGACACTTAATATGATGAGTCTTCATGTAAAAAAAAATTGTAAGTAAATGAAATGTTACATTTCATGCTTTTTAAAAAATAGTACCCTATTCTATTTTTTTTTTAAATAGTTCCCTATTCTATTTTATAATAATAATAATAATAATAATAATAATAATAATAATAATAATGTTGTTGTTCTTTAGGCTACTCTTGGCAAGGGGGCACCACAGCGGACCATTTGGTCTGCACATACAAGCTTGGCACAGCTTGGATCGGACACCCTTTCTGACGCAACCCTTCCATTTCATCCGGGCTTGGGCCTGGCACTGCATCCAGTGGCTGAGGTTTGGACTGGCTAGGAATCGAACCTGGGCCTTCCGCACGGCAGATGAAAAACAGAACCCTCAATAATAATAATTATAATTATAATAACATGTTTGGCTAAAGAAATACACACCTGTGCATTTTTGCTGTCAAAATGTAAAATCCTCCTCAAAGTTGTCTGTTAGCAAAAGAGTCATAGGAGTCCCCAAAGTTATAACAGTAGATATTTCAGATCAACTCAGGGTCTAAAGGGAGCTGTTGAAGAAAACATCAAGTAGTGATATGAAGTTTATCTGTGTGTGCAGTGTGGGTAGAAGGCTATATTTGTTTACCACTAGATCAATTCACGTAGAATGCACACTGGAGGGTCACTTTGACAGATAAAAACACAATGGAAAGAAAATATATATAAAGAAAGAGCTATTACAATAAAAAAAATTATAAAACATACACACACTCTATGAGGAATAGAATTTTCCACTTAACACTATAAAACAGATCGATATAAATAAAGGATGTATGTCTTTAAGAGGCATGTCCTGTTAGGGCTGTTTAACATAACCATTTCTGTGGTTAGAAATTTGAGGTAAAAGAACATTATGATTTTTGCCTCTGGATATTCCTTTAAATCTTTTTTGTGCTACAAGTAAAATACACACCAGTAAATAATTGATTGCACTGTGTGACTTTATAACATTAAGTTGAAACAAAATTAATGCATCAAATTGTTCCATTATAGAATGAATATTGCTGCCATTATACAATCAACTCTTTGTTTTTGTTATATTTTGTTTTGAGTGAGAGTTATTCCCAAACAAATAATGTCAGCTCTATCTCATCTAATGACTCTGAGAGCTATGAATGAAAACTGCAATAATTTTCTCCTGGGGCAGCTTATTTTTAATAAAAGCCTTGCAGTTTTTCTATCTGTATTTACCTAGAGACAAGGGGAGAATACTTAATATAGTACAGAATGTATAACAATAAAAGAGAATTTAATTATTTATGGCTTGTAGGGTTTTTATATGTGAATTGTTATTTGCAACAGTAAACAATTGAATTTAAAATGCATTACGGTTCTGCAGTAATTCCATGGCTTTGATCATTAACTTGAAAAATGCACTAAATCTCCTAGGATAGGCTCCAGGCCCCCCGCGACATTGTATACAACATAAAGTGGTATAGACGATGACTGTGTGAGTGAGTGAGTGAGTGAGTGAGTGAGTGAGATGAGGGGTTGTGACACCCGTGTCACCATGGGTTCTTAAGGTCTACCACACAAACAAAGGTTTGGATGTGGGCAAGATGTCGAGTGCTTCTCATTTCACATTTTACACCCTCTCATTTCCACTCCGGGATTTTCTACCCTATTTCTTACTTCCTTTTTTCAAAAAATGATAAAAGGATGCAGAAGAAGGACTTAAGGACAGGAACCATTAACAGGCTTATTTACAAAATTAAATATTCCTGATCATTGACACCTCATGTTAAATGAACCTTAGTTAGTTCACTTCTTGAGGATTAATTTGCTGCATAAGGAGTCAGACTTAACTGAACAGTGATTACACCTCAGATTATCCTTACAGTAATTATAACATTATTTCACATGCACAGAACACACTATTAAATGCTGACATTTTGATAGAATATCTGACTTCAATCATTAAAGTGAGACATATTAATTAACCCTAATCAAAAGGCATTATTTATG
This sequence comes from Clarias gariepinus, assembly GCF_024256425.1. Lineage (NCBI taxonomy): Eukaryota > Metazoa > Chordata > Actinopteri > Siluriformes > Clariidae > Clarias > Clarias gariepinus. Next base: position 18,854,890 of record NC_071103.1, on the reverse strand, counting down.
ACATTAAGCTTTTTGACATACAAGAAACAGCAGCCTTAAGTAAAAAATAAAATAAAATAAATAAAAACACAAAAAGGACTTCCATAAAAATAAACCTGTGTATAATCACTGTAGAACCCTTTGGTCTTCTTTATTACCCTTCCTGCATTTCTGCATTTACATGTAAAAGACATGTAAAAGAAACAGGTTTTTGTATATATGTACTTTTGGAACCAGGAAGTATAATCTGAATATGTTGACCATTGAGAAAGTTTCACTCAGTATTTAAAAAACTGAGAACACCTGTGTCTGGGAGGGTTACTGTTCAGAGCTGCTGTAACACTATTCTTACACTGGTGCATATTATAAGCATTTTTTATTGTTTATTATAAACATTTTATTGTAGCCCTGTGATTTTACTCTATTTTAACATACTTAGACAGGTGGATTTTGATTTAGGTAAAACAAAGTCTGCATGTTTTTTTAACATTACAGTGCCTTACAAAAATATTTAAGACCCTTGAAATTTTTTACATTTTATCATGTTATAACCAAAAACATACTGTACATGTATTTTATTGCCATTTTATGTGATAGAAAAACACAGAGTGGCACATAATTGTGAAGTGAAAGAAGAATTATAATTTTTTCCCCTAATCTTTCACAAATAAAAATCTGACAAATGTGACATGCATTTGCATCCAGCCCCCTTTAATGACACCACTAACTAAAATGCAGTGGAAACAAATGTCTTCAGAAGTCACCTAATTAGTAAATAGAGTCCACCTGTGTGTAATTTAATCTCAGTATAAATATAACTGTTCTGTGAAGCCCTTAGAGATTTGTTTAAGAACGTTAGTGAACAAACAGCATCATGAAGCCCAAGGAACACACCAGACAGGTTAGGCATAAAGTTGTTGAAAAGTTTATATCACGGTTAGGTGAAAACCTACCAAGACATGACTGTCCACCTAAACTGACAGGCCAGCCAAAGAAGCAGTCAGGGGGCTCATGGTAACTCTAAAGGAGCTGCAAAGATCTACAGTACAGCTTAAATGGGAGAATCTGTCCACAAAACAACAATTAGTTTTGCACTCCACAAATCTGGCCTTCTTGAAAGAGTGGCAAGAAAACTGCCTTTGTTAAAAGAAAGCCATAAGATGTCCCATTTGCAGTTTACAGTAGGCATGTGGAAGAAGGTGCTCTGGTCAGATGAGACAAAAATGTAACTTTTTGGCCTAAATATAAATGCTATATGTGATGGAAAACTAACTACCTGTAAGGTGGTGGCACCATCATGCTGTGGGGATGCTATTCTTCAGCAGGACAGAGAAGCTGTCAGAAATGATCGAATCTGACTACAGTATGTTTGAGCTATTTTACACAGAAGAATGGGCAAAAAAAATCTCTCTCTAGATGTGCAAAGTTGGTGGGGATATAGCTCAAAAGACTTGCAGCTGTAATTTCAGTGAAATGTGGGTGGCTGAATACAAATGCACACTACACTTATTATATATTTACTTAAAAATTGGAAAACATTTATCATTTTCCTTCCACTTTACAATTATGTGACATTTAAGTTTGTGGTTGTAACGTAACAAAATGTGCAAAAGTTCAAAGTTTTACAGGGAACTGTACCTTCATATTTTTCTGGACTAGCCTGGAATTCTAGCTGCATTTTTAACTTCTTTGAACAAACTTCTTATATTTTAATATTTTATCATCCTAAAAGGCATCAGAGTTCTGGAGGATGACTGTTACACAGAGGATAAATTAAATAACAGAGGCCGATGGGGTGGGAAAAGAAACGTGTTTGTATTAGTTTTCTGTTACAATCCCCTTTGATGGGATACAGAGAATTTGTGAACAGGAAACATAGTACACGGTATCTCTACAGACTTAATGAGTTAATAGAGGGCATTTCCTGGAGAAAATCACCAAAAACCCCTTAACTAAGACAAAACCTTAGTTTTTTTTCAAATATATAGAAAAATTAATTACAGGATGGATAAACTAAAGTGTCAAAAAAATTATATACATGCTATAAGGTCTGTGAGCATCTTTTTCAGTTTTTTCTCACAGAAAATTATGTGGATTATTCCAGAGGGTTTACAAGTAGATTAGTGACAGTACTTTTACCATATGCTTTAGCTGATGCCTTGAGCTGAAGACAGGTGTTGGAGGGAATGTGGGAAGAGAACAACGTGGTTTTAACCTTGTCAGGTGAAGCAGACAACGGGCTATTCTCAGAACATCTTCGAAACACACAATTATAGAAACGCCTACATGTGCACAATTGGTAAGTGTCAGCGTGAACATCCAGAAGTGGAATTCAACCAGACTGAGAACAAAGACCTCCTGGTGTGAACTGAGAAATAGATGATACTACACGCTGTTCACGATCCATGCCAGCACACGAAGGATTAACAGTAATATCCCAGCTTTTTTTTGGATGAGAGGCAGACAGTTTGAAGAGAGCCTCAACATACATGAGAGGCCAAACACAAAACCATCATTTACACAATGCAGCTCAAAACCATTCATCTGTCCATCCATCCATCATTTATACCACATGTATATTCAATAAACATTGAAGTGTAGAAAACAGATATAACAGATTATAATGACCGTCACATCTGTTAAAGTTTAGATTGTTTAGGAATTAAATTCTGTCTGGTTACAAAAAAGTAGGTAGACCGCTGATTCTATTCCATTTTGGGGCACTGTGATTTTCAATTTTCAGTCGTATTTGGTCTAAATGCAAAAGCAGTGGGTGGGGGTATTGTACCAACCGCTCATAAGCTCAAAAGATGATAGTTTCATAAAACATAAGTATTTGCAGTAGATGGAAGCGGTTTGTATTTTCTGCAATAGCTGAGGTATATTTTTAAGGAATTTACCTATTTTAGACCAGTAAACATTCATACATTTAGCTAACCAATTTAAAAAGTGTGAAACAACCAACAAACAATTGATTAAATTGACTACTGAATTGAATGCAACAACTCTAATCATCGTAGAGAAATGCAGTGAGTTCTCTTTTCTTTTTTCTTTTTTTTTTGGGGGGGGGGAGAAAGAAAGAACCTGTTTCTTTTCCCAGGTTCTTTCTAACAATAGAAGTACTGTTACATCAGAGGATGGCTGGATGCCAAAAATGCAAGCAGATAGAAGCAAATTTCTGTGTAAAATAGAGGAAGACAACAGAAGAATTGGTTCACAGAAGATACTGTACATCTTTAGTACATCTTTATATCAACACTGTTCTACACTAGATCGTGGCAGGCAACACATATAATTTTACAGCTGTTGAAAGGAAAATACAAGTGTTTGCAGCTAAGCCACAGTTGCAAAACTCCCATCCCTGAGGTGCTGCTAGCCTTTTGGCAAAAGTCAATACCTGTACATCACAATCATGCTGGAGGTGCTGGTGCTATTGCTTTCTTGTGTGATTGCTTACTTTTTTTCTTACATTTGCTATGACATGCTGTCAGGTATGTTGGGAGTTTAACAAAAGTAAAAATATAACAAATTTGAGGTTCTAACACTCTACCTAGTGCTTATGGTTATCATCAGTCAAGTCGGCCTCATGATTTTTGCCTTACCAAGGGGACAAGACTTGGCAATTCCATATAGTTTGACAAATATACAACAAGGTTAAGACAAAAATAATACCCAATTCCTAAATTAGATCTTAGTATGGAAGGGAGGCACGGTCTAACACATTTTAATTGTGAGTTTTTGTGCATATTCTCTCTGTTTAATTGAGGGTTTCTTTTGCAGGGAAGTTTGCAGTAACTTAAGATGGATGTCAGCACTGGAAAGAGAGGAGAGCACCTGTCTGGCAAAACACACAGTCAAAACCAGTCACAGAAGCACTTTTAGCACACTGAAAACCCCCAGTGAGTTCAATGAACTTAACCTATTGAGTAAACTTGTTCTCTCAATTCAACTGGATAATAGATTTTCCAAAACTTGTATATTTATGTTTACTTAAGTTGGTGCTCATATAGACTGTACTTAAATTGTTAAGTTCATCTAACTTGGTGTTTTATAAAGTGCACCTAAACTATTACGTTCACTTACTTACATATTTAAGTTAACTCAACTTGAAAATTTAATTCACTCACACACTCTGAGCAATTTGGGAATGCCAATTAACCTATACTTATAAAAACCGCCTTTTGTAATTATCTACCAATCTGTGCATTAGTTCTCCTGTTTCCAGGCAGAAATAGCTAACCACATTAAAGGGAGACCAGAGAGGATTTTAAATCTTTACACTTGAAACACTTTAAATCTTAAATTCAAGTATTTTGCAGGTAAGTACATTAAACTAACATATAATTTTTGGTTATGGGTAGACAATACAAAATTTCAAGTAATATTTAGTCAAGATTACTTGATTGTTTAATTAATGACTGAAATCAAGGAAGCAGATCTAACAATATGATGTTGTGTTTAATAACACTTTCGTTCTGAAATGCCTTTAAGCCATCCAGGTTTTTTGTTTCATGGCTAACTAGCTTCTAACACAAGGCTGATTCCCAATTGTCTAACCCCCGATTAAGAGCACTACTTGGTGTGTTGAAGTGAAGTGTATTGTATACCCAACATAACAATCTAGCTTTCCATTTTTCACTATTTGGGATTTAACCCTGGAACCCAGAAGGTAACATAGCTATTATTAGTAACTAAAACGTGGAATTAGTGCAACTATAAAGAGAAATTTATAAGATTTACAGGACTGTAAACCATCTCAATGGTTTAATTCTCTTTTTATCATTTAAAACAACATTCACAAAAATTGCTTTGTACATCCGTGAATGACCTTCAGGATCTGTATAAGGTCAGGTCCTTAAAGAAAGCTTGATCAATATTGGCAGATTCGAGCTATCCCATGTGGGGGGTTGAATTTACTGTAGGTCGCTACTGTACCACCAGGGCATGGATAAAGTATATTCTGGCACAATGCAGAACAAACAGGTTTAAAAGGTCATTTATTCCTGTTGCTATCATTTTGGTTAATGACAAGTTAAAATGATAAAATTGTGTTAATACTGTATTTAGTTGTCTGTGTTTGTTTGATGATGTTGCAGCTGGCTGTGAACCAAATTGTTCCTCTGGGCATAATAAAGTTACTTTGAACCTTAAAGTTACCTTGAACCCCTCTTAATTATATTAACTGTTGGTTATTAACTGCTGTTTGCCAGCTCTGCCAGTTGCGGTTAGTTAGTTCCAGCGCACACAGAAGATGTGCTGGCAGAGGAAAAACAACTAATTAAATAAACAAACATATAATCTGTCAATAATAAATTTAACTGTTATATAAAAGCAATATCACTATTTTAATGTTGGACTCATATACAGATTCATATACAAAGAATAAACAATGTTGAAAAGTGAAACTGACCAGCATATTGCACAAAAGTCCATTGGTGCAACAGAAAAGTATGATGACAACAAAATAAGTGTTCTCTCTGGTGGTCTGGAGAAATAATGTTAGGAGTATTTGTCATATACTGTATGCTGTTAGTGAATGTAATTTGTTGATATTCTACAAACCTACTTTGGCAGCTCAAGGATTATTACATGTATTTGTATAAAATAACAAAAGTTGCATTTTTAATTTTTGTTGTTGTTTATAGCACATTTATTATCTCTCCAAAATATCATTTGATTTGGTGACACTACCAGTTTACTAACCAAGTATGACTAAACACAAAACCTGATCAAAACCTTAAATTCGCCTATACATACCAGTCTTTCGATTTATACGGTAGAGCAAAATAATTTGTTAATAAAATAGTTTTCTGTGGCTGCAGCGGATGGAAGCACCAAAATATCACAGAAGAATGTGTCACAACCTACACTGTAAAAAATATCTGTAAAAAAACAGGGATTTTCCAACAGTAAGGAACTGTTATTCAAAATACAGTTGAATACTGTAAATGTGAACCCTTTTTGGAAAAAAACTTTTAATCGCAAACTACTGTTTAATTCTACGGTAAAGAACAGTATTTTTTAAGTCTAGTCATGTGTCCGATGCTGTTGCTGACGTTCACAACTCCTCAGAGGAGATTCCTGCAGGTCTAATCTGAGCAAGATCATTAAATCTAGCCTCATCTTTACACCTGGTGTACGTAAATATTGAAGAACAAAGGAGGAAGAGTTTTAGAACACAACAATTTTGTGATTTGTCAGGACTATAAACTCATCGGCTGAAGCTGAACTGGTCAAGATAAACAGCATTCCCGCACGGCGTTTTCTTCCTTGCTTGAGGTAAATGTACTTTTATCATTATCATTGTTACACTGTACTAGCCTTTATTTTATTATTTGCTAATAACGATCTAATAAATGTACTGAATGAGCAGTGTAGTAGCTACGTTTGCATTGCCAGTCAACATAAGTTTAGTTAATTTTTACAGTAGCTCAAAGAGGGCTTGTGTCAAACTAGCATGGTTATTTTTCCATTGATATTTGTTGACTGCAGGAGAAAATGTTCATTTGCAATATCCATGCTGACGTATGTTTTGTTTACATTTACATATATTTGCTATTACTAGGCTTGCTATTCTGAGATTCATAATTTGTATACAATTGCCTGTATTCTACAGATATCTGCCACTGCAGCAGATGTTGAGTGCATCCTGACCCTCTCTGCCTCTCCACAACTGATACTGCTGTGTAAGTGTCAGATAAGCAAGGTTCTTTCATCAGTCTACCTCATCAATATTGTTTTAGCCATCCCATTTCCCAAAAAGTACTAATCTGCAAAAAAAATGTTACTTACATTACAATGAATGAATGAATAAAGTACTGATGACCATATTAGACACTGTTTTAACTACAATTTGTTGTCTTTATCAGTTGCCAGTGATGAAACCACAATTGGAGGATAGATGATCACCATCGAAAATCATGTAATCTGTGAAGGTGTCGACCAAAGCTTCATCACAGGGCTAGCTGCTGTTTTTTCCACTTACTATGTCTTTAATCTACAGTACCAAGAGGAAGCTTCAAGGACCCTGGAGTTTGTACAAAGGTAAATATTGTTTAAAAATTGTGCCTTATTTCCCAGATCTGTTAAAAACTTGTCATTTAATATAAATTGTGCTATGGTTTAACAGGAAGCAGGGAACTGTCAATGACATAAACCACGCACCACCATAATGTAATGTTTGTTCTCATACATATTATGTTTGTAAAGCTGCTTTGCGGCAATGAAATTGCTAAAAGCGCTATACAAATAAATAAAATTGAATTGAATTGAATTGAATTGAAAAAATATATTAGCCATATTTAATATAAGTCTCTTTTATTTATGTAGTGCTCTATCAATACACTTTTTACAATTGTTACACTACTCATATGGCAGACATTTCCAGATAGTACAAATCATGAAGGTAGTTTGTGCACATATTGTGTTTCATTTGATTCCAAGGTGTTTTTTTAACATCCGTCAAAGGTGTCAGTCAGGACTCTGAAATGAGATCATTCTTTCATAATCAGTATACACATTACATATACACATTATCATGAGTAAACATCTTCGAATAGTCTTATATAAAATTCATCATGACTGAACGAAAACCTGACAGAATGACTGAGCTATACGCGGCGAACCCAGCGGATTATGCGCGCCTCTGCGATGTGGTGTATCAGCATGCCAAGCTAATCAACAAGCTCAGCCCCTTTGAGGTATGCTACGGTTTCCAACCTTCGGTGTTCAACCACCAAGAACCGGAGGTTGACGTACCATAACAGTAGGTCCGCGGGTGTCGGCGTTGGTGGAATCTCGCTAATCGGGCCATCCACCAAGCCAACGCCCGTTAAACCACCCAACATCGCCGCCGACACCTTCCAGGAAGATTGTACCATGTAGGTGACAAGGTATGGCTCTCCACAAAAAACATCCACCTTCACACTGAATCCAAGAAATTATCACTCAGATTCATCGGCCCCTACCGCATCTCTCTCCGGATGTACCCAGTCACCTACCGGCTCCAGCAGCCTGCGGCGCTTCAAACCCATCCAGTATTTCACATCTCCCAACTCAAACCCTTCATCACTTCACCTATGATTACACCCACCCGCCCAGCTCCTCCTCCCCGGATCATCGACCGTGGTCCCGCCTACACCATACTCCGGATCCTCGAATCGCGCCCTCGGGGCAGAGGAATCCAGTACCTGGTCGATTGGGAGGGCTACGGCCCAGAGGAGCGGTCTTGGATTCAGGCCCGGTTTATTCTCGACCTCGAACTTATTCAGGACTACCGTCGTTGGGTATCCTCCACCTCAGGACCTTCAGGATCCAGTCCTGGACAGGGGGGTACTGTCATGCACACTCAGTCCGCAACAGGCACTAGGACCTGAAAGTAATGCGGTGGCAAACCAGGAAGTATAAGAATTGTAAACAAACTGCTACGCTTCGCTCAGTCATTGAGTTCGCCTCGGACCGTTTTTCCGAACAGTGAGTACTCACACTCGGGTTTACTTTCAGATTGAGTGTGTGTTTATATGACACGGGTTAGATTTGTGTCTCTCCCTGTGCTCCCTTGCTTCGTGTCACTCCGCATTTGGGTTTACCATTCATGCTACAAAGGGCTAACCGCTAAAGCTACGTCTTCTGGTCTTCTCGGGTTAGTTCCTGACACAAAGAAAGCTATTCAAACTGCCTTTGCACTTGGCTCTACAATTTCTTATTGGCCTTGTTATTGTTTATATGTTTAATACACTTCTTTTTATTTTGCATTCCTATGAATTTGTGCACTATGTCTCTAAATGTAAGGCTGTATTCCCTTTAGCCACAGCCTCTGCATCTCCTACTCTAATAGCTTCTGCATTACCACCTGCTTAAACCTCTGCCGGCCTGTTTGCCATGGGTTCCCCAAGCACTATCATTACTGTACACAAAGACATTTCAATAACATCTTAGAAGTGTTCTGTGTTTTACTGAAGTTTACACCATACCAGTGGTCAATACACAGTTTCCTAAGTCCTTATATAAATCAAAGTGGCACAGAGGCCTATTTGATGTCTGGTTAGAAGAGGTAAAAGGGAAGTATAATAAAGCCATTTCTTTTCTTCTCTCTTCCTCTGCCTGTGGGCTGGAGACCATGATGGCAGTTCAAGACATATTGTGTTCCAATTACAGTAAGCCATTCTGTCTCACACACTAAAGAGCCCTAATTTTCATCAGGCAAGTAAGTTGAGACAGCTACAGTATACGGCCAAAATTGCTATAGACAGTGTCTGGCCAAAATACTCACAAAGTCTTAGATTTTATAATATTTATATTTTACAATAGATAATTATATAGTGTGTATTTTATAACCTTTTGCAACATTTTGTTCTATTTAGAGCTACAATAATTTTGGGCTGAGGTCTTGTATTCATATCAGGAAATTTGGACCACTCCATTAAGTCTCCTCCAGCCTTTTAATTAGATTATGGTCAGGATTATGACCAGAACAACCGCTCGTTCACAACTGGAGCACCAGCAATGTTGGTATTGTTTTCCAGGAATATGCCCATGCAACCAGGAAAAAAAGAATTTGATCATTCTGATAAATTCTGATCATTTAGCACATTCAGGTAGTCAGCTGACTAAAACCTGAAAGGTTCCTAATGAAGCACAACCTGTTTGTTATCTTAACAAAATGTCAGGAGTGTTACTGTACAGTAGGTCACTGTTGTAACTATAAGTTGAGTTAAATTGTTCTCTCTTCACTATGCATTTTATAGGATATCATTTGAGCCTGGCTAGTTCCTTTATTTGCTCTCAACATGTTTAATTTAATATATAAGAGTGAGGTGACTTTGGTCAAGCAGAAGAGTTATATGACGGAATTAAGCTGAACTTATTTTGTTCAGTTTCATCAGTGTTTCATCATACTTGCACAGTTCTATTTCTGATTCTCATCCCTGTCACCTGTGCACGCTAATTAAACCCGCCAGTTGTTTTACTGACAGAGACAGAACAGTATATTGCACCTTGGTCAGTGTGGGGCAGAAGTTGTAGGTACGTATAGTAGAGGAAGTAACTGAGTTCAGGGCATCAGTGTGGCTTGTTATATTGTTACAATATGTGCCTTAATTATTCTTAGTGAATAGAAATGTTTGTTTTGTAGTATGTACTGTAGAGTGTCCAATACTGGGGTGTAATTATGCCACTTATTCCACTATGTGCATACGTCATTGATTTAACTTTTGTGTGCCGCGATCCTCTTGCTCCCTTTCACTCAAATATTTTTGCAAGGACTATCAGACCTTCATGAAAATTACTATAGCCTAAAACACACATGCATGCACACATCCTCACACACACACACATGCAATGATTCACACTTCATCTTTTTCTCTGTCTCACACAAATGCACATTGAGAGCAGGAAAATAACAAGCTTGTGCTCTGAGACAGACTCCTTTGGCCCAGTGAATGCTGAGACACCTTTCCACGTACCTAATTACTGCTGTACACAACTCAATTCACCTCTTTTAAAGCAGAACTAGTAATGGGCTATTAGAGCTAACAAAAGGAGAGAGCAACAGGACTGAGATTATAATGGTACAATGTTCCAGGCACTTACCATCATCAACATTGCAGAAGAAGCAAAAGGCTTTTTTGGATTACAAGCTGGACTTCCAACTGTATCTGACTATTGACACAGATCTTAGGACATTTATTGCGGACTTTGCATAATCATCTGCACAATAATAATCATAAACAATCATCTGCACGATCACTAGAACAATCATTTGCACAATTTGCACAAACCATTGCAGCTTTTCCATACACTTGCATAATTTGCACACTATGTAGACTGATTACAGTATTGATATTCTCATTTTATATTTTTATACTTTCATATTCTGCTTTAATTCTATGTTTGTGTGGTCAAGTGGGTAAGTTCCCGCCTATGATTTACCCCATTAGCCTATTAGAGCTTGGTACAGGTTATATAAAGGCTGCACCTAGGCTACCTGGGATGTGTCATTGCTAGCTCTGCCCCCTTGGTGTGTGGGGATCTCTGGTTAGCAGGTAGGTTTAGCCATTTGGCTAATGTTGCAGTGAGTTTGTGCATTTCAGTTATTTTTTTTTTTTTTTTTTTGGAATAGCATCTTTGCAGCTTCACAGCAGTGTGCAGGATACCAGGGACATGTCATTGTCAGCTCCGCTTTTGGGGTGTGTGGGTCCCTAATTAGCAGGTATGTGTAGCTGTTGGACAAATTATGTAGTGAGTTTGTGCATTTTAGCTAACCACGTTGTTTATTGTAGCTGGAATAGTATCTTGTTCACAACTTCAGGGTGGTGTGCAGGCTACCTGGGATGTGTTATTGCCAGCTCCACCTTTGGGGTGTGTGGGTCCTTGTCTAGCAGGTAGGTTCTAGCTGTTTGACTAATGCTGCAGTGAGCTCATGCATTTTGGCTAACCATATTTGCTTATTGTTTAGCAGCAGCAGCACCTTGTTTCCCGGCTTCGCAGTGGTGTGCAGGCTGTTTGTTTCCTGGTGGTTTGAGTCGGTCACCTTTGACTATACTGCAGAGATTTTGGCTGTGAGCAACTGTTTGTCTGGTGACTAACATCTGCAGAACAAATTGGTTCATTGGGAGCGCCTTTTTATATAGAATAGGATAACAGTGACTGTTTTCTTGCTACTCTGCCTTGCTACTTTGTTGCTACTCTGCTTTGCTATTTTGTTTTTTTTTGTTTGTGCATTTGGGTTTTGGTTGCTTTGGTTGTATGATTTCTAACGAACTTGTGCCTGAGTTGATTTAGTTCTGCTTACTGTAAAGCGGTGGCGTAATCAGCAGTAACATGTTTCTTAATGCTCTGGGTGTTCATAGTGAATGTGGACCCCTGCGTGCCCTCCGCCACAATCGATATATCTCTTTTTATACCTATTCTTTTTAAATCTATATTTGTTTTATTCTTTTTATGTATTTTTTGTTTTCCTTTATAGTGGCATTCATTCGGGGACAGCAAAGGAAGAATTTCACTGTACAGGGAAACATGTTTCTTTACTGTGCATATGAAAATAAAACTTGAAACATCTTTATTTCACCAAAAATGTGACACAGAAAATCTCATCCAAAAATGGCAGCTGTTGCACATTTTTTTTTTCTTTAATTATTTGCTGAAATTGCAAAATAAATGTATTAAGAAACCAAATATTGGATCAATTTACTTTATAACTCTATACTACAGATTATTCTGTTTTGCAAATCTGCTTTTACATGCATGATGGGTATGAGATATTCATCAGCACATACATAGTACAGTACTTAAGATAACATTGTCACATTCTTATGTGCTACATTTATTCCATCACACACAGCGGAACTGGAGTGAGTTTGTTAATACTCCATCAAGGTGCAGAGGCTTATTGATGGTAATTTATATGAAACACACAAACCATCACATCAAAATTTACACATCACATAACGTTAATGTCAAAGCTCTGCTCAGTTTTATGCCTGAGTATCTTCCCATAAGTGACAAAGATATTTTTTCCTGAATTGACTAATTACAGTGGGGCAAAAAAGTATTTAGTCCGCCACCAATTGTGCAAGTTCTCCCACTTAAAAAGATGAGAAAGGCCTGTATTTTTCAGCATAGGTATACCTCAACTATGAAAGGCAAAATAAGAAAAGAAATCTAGAAAATCACATTATAGGATTTTTAAAGAATTTATTTGCAAATTATGGTGTAAAATAAGTATTTGGTCACATACAAACAAGCACACTTTCTGGCTCTTTTTCTTTAAGAGGCTCCTCTGTCCTCCACTCATGACCTGTATTAATGGCATCTGTTATCAGTATAAAAGACACCTGTCCACAACCTCAAACAGTCATACTCCAAACTCCACTATGGACAGGACTAACAATCTGTCAAAGGTAATAGGTAAGCAGCAATAGGTAAGCAGCTTGGTGTGAAGAAATTAACTGCAGGAGCAATTATTAGAAAATAAAAGACACAAGATACAAGACCTTTGATAATCTCTCTCGATCTGGGGCTCCCACAAGCTCTCACCTCGTGAGGTCAAAAAGATCACAAGACTTGTGAGCAAAAATCCCAGAACCACATGGAGAGACCTAGTAAATGACCTGCAGAGAGCTGGGACCAAAGTAACAAAGGCTACCATCAGTAACACACTGTGCCACCAGGGACTTAAATCCTGCAGTACCACACATGTCCCCCTGCTTTAGCCAGTACATGTTCAGGCCCATCTGAAGTTTGTTAGAGAGCATTTAGATGGAGCATTTAATCCTCCAGAAAAGGATTGAGAGAATGTCATATGGTCAGATAAAACCAAAATAGAACTTCGTGTTTGGAGGAGACAGAATGCTGAGTTGCATCCAAAGAACACCATACTGTACCTACTGTAAAGCATGGGGGTGGAAACATCATGCTTTGGGTCTATTTTTCCGGAAAAGGACCAGGACAACTTAACCATGTAGAGGACAGATTGAATGGGGCCATGTATCGTAAGATTTTTGAGTAAAAACCTCCTTCCATCAGCAAGGGCATTAAAGATGAAACATGGCTGGGTATTTTAGCATGGCAATGATCCCAAACACACCGCCTGGGCAAAGAAGTAGTGGCTTCGTAAGAAGCATTTCAAGGCCCTGGAGTGGCCTCGCCAGTTTCCAGATCTCAACCCCATAGAAAATCTTTGGAGGGAGTTGAAAGTCCGTGTTTCCCATTGACAGCCACAAAACATCAACAAGATTGGGCCAAAATACCAGCAACAGTGTGTAAAAACCTCGTGAAGACTTACAGAAACTTTTGACCTTTGTCATTGCCAACAAAGGGTATATAACAAAGTATTGAAAAACAAATTTTGTTATTGACCAAATACTTATTTTCCACCATAATTTGCAAATAAATTCTTTAAAAATCCTACAACTGGATTTTCTTTTATATTTTGAATATCATAGTTGAGGTATACCTATGCTGAAAATTACAGGCCTTTCTCATCTTTTTAAGTGGAAGAACTTGCACAACTAGTGACTGACTAAATACCTTTTTGCCCCACTGTATATTAGTAACACCTTTAACACAGTGACTTCTGCTTTGTGCAGCCACACACGCTGGCAATGCATCCAGTGACTGGGAATCAAACCCATGCCCTCTGCATGGCCAGGAAGAAACGTACCATGGGACCACAAATGCAATAACCATATAGCTATAAGGAACTAGGGAAAATGAATATTATATTGTCTGAAATGGTAACGTGGCATTTCACATCATTAAAGAAAACATATATCAAGCAAGAGAATTTATTCTCATTAGGAACTACTGTAAGGAAACTACTGTAAATCCGAGGAGAAGATGGATGTTTAATCAACCCAGCATAACCCATGAAGGGTTTGCATGACCTAATTTTAAATACACTGACTTGAATCCCATTGAAGCTACGAGTCCATCAGCATACTCTCCATAACCTCAGGAAATTAATGTTCAATGGCCAAGACGAAAATTCACTCAAAATGCTGCAAAAAAAAAAGTTGCTGACCATTAAGTATGTCTCAACGCTCTAAGATTACTTATTTCTCTTGCTTGAAGCTTTTTAGAAAACATACCTTTTCATTGCTTAAAGGGGTCATACAGGCCTACATGCACTTTTTTAAGCTGTTTGGACTGAACTGTGTGTTAGGAGAGTGCGTACACAACCACTCTACGATGATAAAGAGCCGCCCAGTGATTTTCTTTTCATTTATTACAAAAACATGCCCCTTCTGAAATCAGGCCAATCGCAAATGCCTGTCACTGTGACGCCACACCACAAGAGGCCGCTCCTACACTAGTTGATTGACACTGGTGTTTTAGCAAAGACCCGCCCCAAGTGAGAAGAAGCTGTCGGCCATTGTTTTTCGCCGCTGGAGCAAAATGGCGCCTAAGCGAGTGTGGTGTACAGTTGTTGGGTGTAATAGCGAACAAAGCAGTCATCTAATCATTTTTCACCAGACTGCTTTATAAACGCGGGTCAATATAAAGCAGATTTTACTAGGAAGCTGCTCCTAAAAATGGATCTGTACTAACGCTTCGTGTTCCTGCTTCATCTTCACCAGGCTCAGTGAGTAATTCCTTTTTCTATGAATCTTTGCAGATCACCTTTTCTAATAATCACGATGAATGCGGAGTGTAAGTTAACTTATACTCTCATAGAACAGCGTTATGGCTTTTTCTCTGTGTACATCCGTCTCTATATAATCCCTAATCGCCCGTTTAAAATAAAAACAATGGATTAAGGTGATTGTCTAGTTGCAAACTGTGTACGTAGTCGGAAAACTATATTATGCTTACCTT
The DNA here is from genome assembly GCF_024256425.1 of Clarias gariepinus. Classification (NCBI taxonomy): domain Eukaryota; kingdom Metazoa; phylum Chordata; class Actinopteri; order Siluriformes; family Clariidae; genus Clarias; species Clarias gariepinus. The sequence goes on along the minus strand of NC_071103.1, from coordinate 18,839,596 downwards.
TGTAACGTTAAATGGTTTATGACGATGTCTGTCAAAGATTAAGAAGTCATGTAAATCAGTAAACACATCGCGTCCGTATCTTTCTTAGTAAGTTTCTCCGCTTTATGTTGTTGTTGCTCGCAGCAGCGTAACAGCCCGTTAATTCATGCCCATGCAGCGATGAGAAAGACAAATCGAGTCGATGCATGTCCATTCTTTTAATTTCTGCGTTGTCAGGCGATATTACAAACTTCTGCGTAGGTTACGTACTTAAATCAAACCAAAAACTACTTAAGAAAACAGGCTCGGGCTCTATATTCCAGCGTTTTCCAGTTTGGACTGCATTACCCACAAAGCACTGCGTTGTGGGCAATGCTTTGTGGGTAATGCAGTCCAAAGCATTGCCCGCACTGGACTACACTCACGTGGCTATACCCCACGTGTGTTGTGAAGACACGCCCCACAGAACTGAGGGGCGGGCTCAGCAGAGATCATTAGCATTTAAAGGAACATGCACTGAAATAGGTTGCTGAGAACAGAGCTAGTTTTTACCAGTAAAAAAAGTAGTGTTTTTTTTACACAACCATTGAGAATTTTTTATTAAATATATTACAAACTTTTCATTAGGACCCTAAAGATCATATTAACATTTAATGAAGAATGTTTCTGGATGATCCCTTTAAGAATACATACTATTACTATTTACACTATGAGAAAAAATATACAGTACTAAAACTTGCAAATCTCAGACATGCATGTGTCAACAGGGCAAATATCCAATCACACATACTGTATTCCCAGTAGTGAAAAGGAAGTTGTGTTGTGTTTGGAAATGCATCTCTTGACAGGGAAAAACTTATTCACAGTTAAGTATTATTTCCGCTTGTATGGAAGTGGTCGTAAATGGGGACCGAGTTTAAAAAAGGTGGCCGAACAATTAAATCCCATACCCGTCACAATTCTCTGATCCAACCCCAGTTGATGCCTACTTGTGGGGAATGTTAAAGGAGAGTGTGTTCAACTGTGCAGATCCGCCTCATCAAGCAAAGAGAACATGTAATAACATTACTGGAATTTGATTTAGAAGAATTTTATTTTAAAGTAATTTAGTTTTTTTTTTTTTTTTTACTAAAAACTAAGACTAATTCCACAGACAAGAACCCAAAGGATTTGGATTAAATAGCTGTGTCACCATAAAAAAACACTTTTTAGTGAGACTAATCAGAAAAAAAAAGCATCAATTGATGAATAGATATGTATGGCATGCATAGACAAGGATGACAATGCCAAGACATGGGGCTCAAATTGAGAAAAAACGGTTCTGGGAGAATGAGGCATCATTTCCCTCCATTGGTCCCATCATCAAATCAATATCTCCGACAAAATTACCACAACTCTAGATGAAAATAAATGTTATGATTTTGTATGATGGTGAAGGTACTCAAAGCTAAAGTCAACCATATACACATCATACCTGCAGATGATATGGATTAAATCAAGGGATAAACAGAATGTGATCTTGTGAACTGTGATTTCGCTCTCACACTGCCTAATGGGCATTAAGCCCCTTTTGTACATACTGTACAGTAGTCTGATAAGAAATCTCCCAGAGAGTTTTCATGAGAGAAAATTTCTGTACCCCTGGAGATTTTCTGGAACTCCTGGCTTCTAATAGGACTCTCTTCAAACTCCCTGAGCCTCTCTTCAATCTCACCAATCACAGCAAAAAGCTACAGAGTTATTCAACATGTCAATTCTTTTCCATAAAACTTTTCACACGCACTATCCTGGAACTTGTAGACTCACTCCTCAGGTACTCATGGACACTCGCCTAAGTCACAGGGCTCTCCAGGTTCTTATAGATCTATTGGATGCAGGACGACGACATTGAGATTAAGGAGTGACTGAAGAGATTGAGAAGTAAAGTTAAGTTTATGTTCTATAAAACCATGTTCCGGTGAGAATCAGGAGAACGAGGAGTGCATTGGTGAGTGAGCTACGTATTCTGTGGGGCCATAGACACATGCATTGCTAGCATCATTCTCTTGTGCCTTGCTTGTGACACTCCTTCCAAAATTTCCTTTCAGTTGCAGTCCTTTGTCAAGCAGTCCTCACCTCTCTTTGTTCCCATACAAGCATTCCTCATTACTATTTGCAAACCATTTATATACTTGCCTAGAACTCCTAGTTCTCATCAAAACTTTCCTCAAATCCATATCCGCCTGATGTAACAGCTTTTCTAGGTGATCATTTTGTCACCAAATTGCTCTCTACAAGATTTTTCATTGGACTCTTGTATGTATGAAAGGGGATTTAGTTAAGGCAATAAAGGCAAAGTGAGGAAACTTGCCCAAAAAAGTTTAAATGTCTTGCAAAAACTCATGACTCATGTACATTACATGCTAGTTGTAAAAAATACAATGAATGAAATTGATGTCATCCTATTTTTTCCTGTAAAATTGGCCCCAGTCTGGCAAATTACATTTCAATGGTCCATTGATGAGCGTGTAATCCTAGCTATTTGCAAAATGTCTTATGTCACTTTTTTCTTAAAAGACATGCCCTAAAGAATCTAAGAACTACAGGCCACCAGCTCTCGCTTAAAACTTATGAAATGCCTAGAAATGATTCTGGCTCAGCATCTTATCAGATGTATAAGAGTAGGGCTGTAGCTACTGTATCGAATATTTTAGCGATTGAGTATTCTATCAAAAGTTTTACCGATTAACTGAGTAATTGGATAAAATGTACTTTTGCTTAATTAAACAGCAATGTAAAATGTATAAGAGAAACAAATATTAATTGGTTTTCTTTTTGGAAAAATGTACTTTTATTTAAATGCATGCAGCATTTTATCAAAAATAAACATTTGTCATTATTTACAATAGAACGAATAGCTTAAAGTTGACTGTGATGAATTAAGTGCATTATAGTACCATACATTCTTATTTTAAAGCCTTTTCTTAGATGCTAAAACTAAAAAAGGTATTTCAAATGACTAATTATAAAAAAATCTAAGGCTCACATTAAATTAAATATTTATACAAAAACACTAAATTGTGCAACTTAACTTTCAGGACTAAAAGTTTCTAAATTTACAGCTCAGGCATAACATAAGCCTTTACTGACAATTTCTGTCGTTTTCTCTTGCTGGTTACTTCTTCTCTTGGCTCGCTGATAATTTTATCGCTCCCTTCTATTTTGCAGCCCACAACAGAACGCTCCCTCAAATCAATACACAGCTAACTGTTGGTGACATAAGCGCTTCTTCTTAGTCTGTGTTTACTGCCAGCTTGCATCCGGAAGCATGCTGTGTCACGCCAAACAAATAATTGCGCAAAAACATAACGCAAGGCAAAAGATTTTGCCTTAATTATTTTTTTGTAATCGAATTACTCGAGGAATCGTTTCAGCCCTGTATAAGAGGTAAATTGAACCCCTGTACATTTGCACATATAGGGTGGGCTATGGTATGTCAGCACACTAAAACATTTAATCAATGAGCATTTAGACAGACCACAACACACATACTGTATGCAAGATCTCTCCATGGAGATTTTTCATCTGCCTTTAATACAATGCAACCAAGCATGTTACCAAATGAGATGCACAACTTTGAGACCAATCAATGTCTAATTTGTATAGCACCTTCTTGATTACCAGACACAATGTATAAAATTAAACATTTGTCTATTAGTACACTAACACTTATTCTATTGCTCTTCGGTGATGTGTTAGTTGTCCTCTTTTCAGCACATCTACAAAAATTCAGTTAATTCCTGAAGAGAGGCTGATAATATGAGGAGACAAGAGTTGACCACACAAAAAAAATCCAACTAAATAAACACTGAATTAATTTATTTATATAATATTTTGTGGACTCTTTATTTTGGGTAAGTATTAATTTATTTATTAACTTACTTAAATAAATTAAATATGTTTTAGTTAGCTTACAGGTATTTTAGACAGTTGACATTATATACATGTCGGTCTGTTTTCAGTTATCATTATGCTGAGGCACCCTGACATTACTGAGGTAAGCTTAGCTAATGTTTGTCTTCATGTTATCGCACTGTGCAGGAGTTAGGGAGCTAAACATTTATAACCGTAACTATCATTTTTCCCCACTTTGCCTTGACTTTTGACTTTTGACCCAGCAACAGCGTCCTGCTACACCGCAGAACAAGGCCGCGCAATGGCTTAACTGACAAAAGTTAAATTGTTAGGAAATAGTCTGGCTTCAGTACTCAGTAAGTTAAGGGATATAAAAAAGTCCATGTTTTTTAAAGTCGCTAATACTCATCTATTACTGTTATATCTATTAATTTATTTGTGTGAAAACAATATGCCGTTTTAACCCTTTATTAGAATTGCAGAAACATTTTTTTTCACACTGTTACATATTATAACTAGATATTCTGTGAAATTTATATATCTTTGTCTTTACAATACTTCTCTTATTCTCTTTGCCCAGAGCTCTGCTATGGAGGATTGTGGTGTTGAAGTTTTAGTAGTCCTTGAGTGCCTGGGTGACTATGCAGCAGCTTTAGGTGTGATGTTTGGACAGGTTTGTGCTCTAAACATTGAATTCCAAAAGGACTGAACAGGTGCTTTTGATTTTTTACTGGACTTGGAAAGACATACTCCCCTCAGATTTACATGTTGGGAAACAAACTCTTGTTGCCATAGACACTTTTTTGTGTCTGAGACAAAAAAAACTGTTCATCTTTGCTAGTTTTTAAAAATGGTTATGATATTGCAGTATAAAACAATCAGTAAGATACTGATAAGCAGCAGGTGTTATAAAGGTATTTTATTAACCTTTAAGCAAAATAAAAAGTGCTTCCTTTTGTTTTATGCAAACCACTGTTTTAACATTGACTAGTTTTGGAAGAATAAGGTTTTTTTTGTTTGGGTGTTGAGCCCACAACCAATCCTACTCAAGCTGACTTAAATGTTTGAATTACAAGTTAAGTCAAATTAATATTGTGAACTGGGTACTTGTTTTGTCAGCTAAACATGTGAAATATTTAGTTTGGCAAGCGAATTTCTTTACAAGTTGAATAAACTGTGCAATTTGTTACTAAACTTTTTTATGTTGAGCTAGCAGGTTTTTTTTTTTTTTTTTTTTTTTTTTTACAGTATAAGGAATATCTAACAATAAAACTGGGAAAATTATACTAATACTATTTGTAGATGCAATATTTTTATGGGCATATGCATGAAGGCTGTTTATTCGGCTGAGAGCAACAGCATATTTACTTTCTCTGTAGACTAAAATAATTTGTGCAAACAGGCAGATCTAGGTTTTATTGTATGGTTCTGTCATTCAAGGCATTTTCTATAATAAGTTTAATGTGTAGAAGATAAAGTAGCTGTACAACACAAATCAAAGCTTCTCAGATTGTGTGCTAAAATTGCAAACATTCAAGCTGCAAAAGTATTTCAAGGGGAGCATAATACAGTAAATGCCTTAGTAAATTGCTAATGATAGGTCGCACATTTTTAACTTGGAGGACTTTATAATTGAGAAGAAGATATGGAGTGCCTAAACACAACCAAAGAAAATACAAAATAATAATATTTATAATCTTTTATCCCTTAAACTCAGATATTAAATTGGTGGAGTGGTCAGAAATGTAACTTTTTTATGATGATGATGCTAACTAATATATATTTCATAATGTGTGTTGTGAATGGAGCTGCACAAGCACAAGACAAGTTTCTCAGCAATCAATCAGTTAAACGTGTTATTGTATCTTATTAAATATTACATCCATCCTTGCATCCAGGAACCTCTGTAGTCTAACTTTCATTTTAGACTTTCATTCACTTACACACTATAAATATTGTATATAATTGTAAATATTGGTATCCGGTGCACCTCAGCATCTATTTTCTCAATACACATGAGCTACTTCCGTAACAAATATTTATAGACCATTTGTATCTGCAGAAATTCATAACTCGAAAGATCGTACTGTAAGTCGGGGACTACCTGTATCATAAACTGTATTTTGCAAGATAAGTGGTTACACTATCAAAATAGTCAGTTTTACGTAAAATCTTATTTCAGACTGCCAATGAGTTTTAAAAACCAAAAAATAATTATAAATAAACAGTCACTAAACTGCTTGAGTTTATATTTAGATCAGGATCTTGGTAAAGATTTTTTTCTATGTTACATATTTTTACACAGTTAACACTGTCTCTTTTTATGTGATGCAAGCCTGTTCAGAAGTTTTTCTGCAGCCTATGGCTTCTTTCATAAGTAAACAATATATTATGTTATATTACAACTGTTATGTTATAACTATAATGTTTTAACTATTATGAATAATATAAAGACTTACCCCAAGCATATGTATAAGGGAAATGCAATTAAATTAACTGTGCATTCTATATATCTTTTACCTGTTAAAATTATTTAAGTAAGTTCCACAACTATTTTGTGTATGTGCTAGCAAAAAAGAAAGGAAGAAATAAAAGGAGGAAGAGCAGTTGCAAGGATCTATCCTGGATGTTAGGATTCAGTCCATGTCGTGACTCTGTGTGCAGGGTAAAGCCAATAAGAATAAGAAAGCCAATAAGAAAGAAGTATCATGGGATTCACAATAAAAAAAAAACTTTGCACCTTGTGGACTGGGAGTGAGAGAGAGTGGGGGAAATGGCAGAGAATACAGAATAAAATTAGGTATTGAATGCCAGCATATACTAGCTTCAGCCATAGTCGTTCAAAAGACTTCCATTTCCATATTATGAGAATTATCTGTACTGGCATTGTGTAGTCACTTTCCTATTAAACAACTCACTCTGCAAAACCACCTGACACTGGGATTTACATGAACCTTGATCTGCCAATATTGAATTTATATTAGTGTGACTAGAAAGGAGGAGATGAGAGACAGGCTTGGGACAACTCAAAAATTACTTTTACCTTTAGCAATTTTACCATACTATGCACTTATATACACATATATGCCTCTGATAGGACTCTCTCTAGTCAGGACTATGTAGACCTCATTTTGCTCATCTTTATGCTTTCCAAAACTCACTAAAACACAGAACACTTAGCAAACAAATCCCAGTTGTAGATCCTTACCAGTCACCTTTCTTCACTACACCCTCTATTAACACAGCAGTGGTCCACCTGCCCTACTGGATACCTCCACCGCCGGACTTAGGCAAGGGAGCAGTATGACCTGCCTTTGACTTCCCTATGCCCAGAGACAAAATCTCTCACCGCCACAACCTAAATTAATTAATATGAACAAATCCCGTATTTATTCTGCGGAGAGACTGGAGTGGGGCATGGCACAAACTGAGGGTCAAAGCTCATCCCACCAGACAGTATTACAGGGTGAGCCCCCTCTTGATTGTGCACTTTCATGATGGTGGCATACTTAGTCTCTCACAACAAGACCTTGCAGCTGATATACAGCACAGGGCTTTCCACCTCTTTAAGTATGGCCCCAGTTATTTGTTCAATGCATCAGAAGTCAAGAAAGGGGAAAAGAGAAGTCAAGAGAGTGTTAAAATGGTCTGCCACAGAGTGCAGCTTTTATGTGAATTAAAACTTGTTGGCATAGCAATGGGCCTTCATTTTTAGTAAGGTCAGTTAGCGGACTGGTGACATCTGACTAAATGGGCACAGATCTACAATCACGCTACCTTTAGGCTGCAATTACTGTTGTCTTACCAATTTGGGTATGCACCTAGCCATAGCTCAAAGGGAAGTCCAGATACCATACTTCCACCCATCCTATTGCACACAATTTGGATTTGCTATGCACCCTTATAAGAATTAAAATTGGAAGAACCCTGTGGAGGATTTTTCTATGGATAATAGGAGTTCCAGCCAGTTATCTACTGTAAATGGTGAACAGCCTAGTTCACAAACCTCCTAATTATCTTTTGAGAGTTCGATTAAATACTGGTATGGTTTTTAATCTAGTCAGTGAAGAGTGCGTAACATAAACATGATGTCTTGATCAGTCAGAATCTCTTTTGTGATCCTAAACCTGGAGTTTTTAGATTTACCAGCTAACGTACACAACATGACACATACAACCTAAATGTGAAAGCCTAGCCAGTACTACCTGGCCCTGAGAATGTTCAGTGTTTTGTCCTGAACTAAATGCATTGATGTCGGGTGATGGTAAGTTGCCAGAAATAGTATTTACAAAAAGGCTTTTCATGACAAATAACTGGGGCATTTTACCGTTGTTAGAGTGTTCTGCATCACATGTCTTTTATGATCGGTAAAATATCGATCTATTGATCCATCATTTACCCTTTCCCATCCTTCCTCTGTCCCTCAACCACAGAAATTGGGGCACAGAGAAAGGAAGGGAAAAACAGAAACAATTAGAATCAAGAGAAGAGGGAGGGTAAAGAGTAGGGCTTACCTGCTCCTAGATATCCTGCCAGTGGCCCTCTGCCAGCTGGGCTGCCTTTTCTGGTGATGCTGAATAGTGGCACTGGAACTGGAGTCTCAAAAGGATAATTATTGTGTCTATGTCATCCTGCAGTTCCATCTTGAAAAATGTGAAGTGCAATATGGTCACAGTAGCCACCAGGGCAGTTGGTGGACCAAAGCACATGCCAATCGTCTACCTCGGTTTGAGGGCTGCTTCTATGTCATGCAAAGCTTGAGGAAAGCATGATGTTGCATTTGATGAAGGATCTTCATGGTTGCTGTGAATGAGCAGGACTTCATTATGATGGGTCTTCCTCAATCTCCCGGCTATTAGTGTTACACTTTTAGAGCACTGACTAGAAATGAGAGAAGAGAGGCAGGCTTGGCATAATTTAGAAATCAGCTTTTTATTTCTCTTCACCATAATCTTTGCTTTCCAGCAATTTGGATGTACTCTGCCCACTTATACCTCTGTTCTGCTCATCACTCTTTCTCTCTCCCATGTTCTCTCACTCCCCCTTGGTCCTTGACTTGCCCCTCTTTATCTTCTTCACTACTCACTGAAACACAGAACACTCATTAGACAAATTTGGCACACATGTAGGTCCTTATCACTTACTGTACTTTTCCCAGCACTATCCTTCATTCACAAACTGGCACTTGACTATGTCTCCGCCTGCACAATTAGCTCTTGTGATGTTTATGTTTTTCTTACTCAGCTAATGTCACAGCACATCAATCCCAGTGCACACATAGCCTATTCATGCCATCTTATGCAACACGTAAGGGGCAGAGTTTTGTTGTGTGTGATGCATGTAAAAATTATTCTCACTCCAGCTGTAAAATTGACTTTAATTAATTTTATAAAAAACAAATAAATAAGCAAATATTTGTCCTCCCAAGGCTGCTTTTAGGAGAACAAACAGGTGAAAGTGAGTTAGAGCAAAATCTGGACTATAAGGAGAATGCTTTAATACCTCAAAACAAAGTTTTTGCAGAGTGTTGACAGTGTGTGCAGAATTGTGTAAATGTGCATTGTCATGCAAGATCACAATACCCCTGGATAGCAGTTCTCTGTGTTTAATCCAAAGTTTGGGCTTCAGCTCTTCAATAAGCATCTCACTAATGAGCACATTTGAGTGTTTAATTATGATGTTCCAATATTGGCCCTTTAAGCATATTTTTTTTTAGCTGAATGTGAAAAATATGTCATCCCTTAACTTTCCACTGTGCTGAGACCCAGGGGGTGGGGGAAAATGATATTCTTTACCATTTACCCTTCCTTTAAATGTGGTAATAGAGTGCATGCCCAACCCTTTTTTTAAATGGAGGTAAAAAAATGAAATTTTGTCACAGCTACCTGTTTTTGATACTTTGTGTGAAGATAGCCAGATTGGCTCTACCAAGCACTTGGTGACCCTGAGTAGAAGGCTGAACTATCCCTGAGAAGTGATGTTGGGCCAGTAGGATCAATGGTGTTGTCCTCTTTGGTGGCTGAGGGAAGACAGAATAAAAAATCATTTCAGATGCACAGAGGAACTTATTTGTGATAACCTGTGGTGCCCTTTTTATACTCTACCAACTTTTGCATTTGGATGAGTAGAAATAAGGCACCAGTTGTGCTTTGTTATTGTAGCCACATTTTCCAGGTTTTCCACAAATCTGGTGCTAAAACATAGCTGTTCTTTCAGCACCATGCTGGATGACAGTAGTTTCCCCTATGCCAGGGCTGAAGTCCCGCCATCACAACTCCAGTCTCTCTCTCTTTTTAGTATTGCAAAAAATATTATGATGACATTTGGTGATGTTGGATGACATTGGATCATAATTTGTGATAAAATAATAACTACAGTACTCACATGCATGGCAAACATTCATTGTATCTAATTCTCTCTGTATATATTTCTATCAATGTCATACATTAACAGCTATGATTAATATTAATTTTAATAGTAATAGTAATGTTTAAACTAATATTAATAATAGTACATTGCCTGGGTAAAAAAAGAGAAAAGGGTGCACACTAATATTCTGTTGGACTGCTTTTATCTTAAATTATGGCAGACATTAAGTGTGGTATTATTTTAACTATATTTTGCAAGAATAAAACATTGATTTCTGTCCTGAGAGGTAAATTAATAGTTCTATCAGGGAAGAAAATATATTGATGGGATTACCTGGTCATTCTTTACATTCAAGTAGTCAGCTGACTTTATTTTATTGTCACATGATTCTGCAGAGCCTAGCTATGATAAAATGAAGTAACCCAACAATAAGCCTTGAGGCTTGTACAGTGGGCACTATGCATGATGGGTGCATTGCTTTGTTTGCTTTCCTTCTCACACTGACATGCCCATTGTTCTCAAATACAGTGGGGTAAATTTTCCTTTTCCTTTGTTCGAATCTGAAGACTTTTTCTGTTTGGCCTCACTAGACCCAATCCTGTAAGTTATTATGACATTGTGTATGTGAAAAATGCTGAGATTTTACAGTCATTCTTATTTTACTGTAAATGCAATGTAAACAAGTGTTTAAGTGATGTCTATTCGATTTTTTTTATCAATATTTATTTTAAAGATAAGATCAAATATGCCCAACTGCCCAATAAATCAATGTTGTAGAAAGCATCTAATGTAAAACTAATTTTGGTGTTACTGATGTATTGATATGTTCAAATGCTTTCCGACTATAAACTTAGTTAATTGAGCAGTAGTTGGAGCTGTGACAGGTTTGACAGGTGACATGAATTTTTAGCTTGTAAGTTTTTTAAGAATTATATTTTCCATTTATACAATTATCATATTCAGTCTTTGGACTGTCTAAACTTCTTTGATGATTTTTAATGTTTAACATGTTTTACACTGGTTAAAATAAATGACATCTATATTAACCCTGCTCACCTTGGCTTAATTATCCAATTTATCTAATATGAAAATCTATGTTGGATTGCCACCAATAAGTGATCATAAGTACACCCAGCTACAGAATAAACTCACATGATGTTTAAACATGAAATGGATCAGAAAGTGACATAACTGTAGTTCAAAAAATATATATGCCACTCAAACTATGCCAACTTCACATCAAAATCAGTAAAAAGCCTATTCATTTTACTACATTTGCCCCGAATCATTCATTTATCTCCAGATAAATGAATGAATGCAATGTCTGTTTAACCATTACTAACATAAGAACAGAAACCATAATGTTTGTACCTGATCATTTAACAATTAAGCTTTTTCCATTCAAACAAAGAAACTTGCCCAAACATCTTTTGGATCTCACATATGCAGAGAATAGATTGCAAATGATTTGTGTGTCATGGTAAACACCTAGATGGTACCTACATTTTCACACTAACTAAGGATTCTCACACATACACACTTCCAAATATTTTCTTTTCTTTTCTTTCTTAAAAAAAAAAAAAAAAAAAATCTTTCATTTTTTTCTTGTGAAGCTGCTTTGGGACAATGACCATTGTTAAAAGCGCTATATAAATAAAATTGAATGGAATTGAATTGAATTCTATCAATGGATCAAATACATTATTTAGGCTAGTATTAAAGCTTGCTTTATTTGAACCTTAATAACAACTGTAACACATAATGATTACCCAAATTCATCTCAGTAGCAAGCCCAGGGGCAGACTGATATTGTATTATCAAAATGCTTAATCGTTTGCTTTACCTTCTCAAAAAGGAGGGGGGGAGGGCACCTTAATTTAAAGGGAATCTTTGTTCAAAAGTTTCATTGTCATTATTTATAAAACAACAAATTAGTATCATTTATCTTAACATAAAAATAATGCATGGCTTCAGTAAAATGTTTGAGGGCATTGACATTAGACTCATAAGCATTTTTCCACCCACACACAGAAAGCAAGCAGTCTGTGCACACACATATTCTCTCAAACACATTGCATCTACTTTCCCAAGCGTTCTGGATTTGCCTCACAAATAGAGTCACGGAGGATTTTTTTAAGAACAAAAGCGAGACTGTAATGGAGGATTAGTAGAAAGGACTGAAATTGAACTCAGGCATACGTAAATCATGTGCATTCGTTTACCGTGCAAAGCAAGTTATCAGTTCATAATGCATGATTATTATAAAGACAGAAGAAGAATTAGAATAGAGGAAAACTACTCAATCAATCAGTCAGAGCTGAATGTTTGAATGCTACTGAGGAGCTGCAACTGCACTTGTTGTTTCACTTTTCTCTGTTCTTACCTAGAGAATTTAGAGGACAGAGGAGAAAGTGAACTGAAGACTTGCCAAGAACAAAGGAAATAAAAACAGCACAATCATTGCAGCAGCACTTTTAAGTACTTTGAGGGAAAATGAGCACAAACAAACATGACCCACAATTGTCTCTGGCTTTTCAGAAGACCACTAATTGCCTTGTCAAGCTCTTTAGGTATTCCAGAAGACTAAAGGCACAGTTCTGGTTTCCACATTAACCAGCAAAGAAGCATACATACTCTATGTACATTCTTGGAAAATGTGATGTCATTTGTTTTCATGATTTGTAGAACAAATATGTGCCATATGATTTAATTAAGAAGGAAAAAATTAGTGTGATCTTACAAGGTAGATTGAGTTATTTATTCATGCTTAGCTACGGTTTTAGCGCAGCAACAGTGCCCCCTACACCATATTCAAGGTATTACACAGAGAAGCATATTAGAAGCTGCAGAGCAGGTGTATTGGAACATGCTTTATTTTTCCCCGAAATCCTCTTTATGAACCATGTTAAATCCTTAATAAGATTTTTTTTTTTTTTTTTTTGCTATTACAACCAATCGGATGCAACTGTAATAATGTTTAATTAAAAATTCAGTGATGAAAATGTCATTGCAACTCTGTGTGGGGTCTCAATACGTGCTTTTTCACATTCCCGTCCATCTCCCATAAACATGGTGGACTGACTAAAATAAATTGCCCATTGTTGCGAATGAGTGTGTGAATGTGTAATTGCCATGTTAAGTAATAGATCCAATTTAGGGTGTGTAGCCTACCTTACTGCCACTGTTCCTGCAGTAGTGTCTGAATTGTCATGCCTCTTTTGGTCATCAAGGCATAAAATGGAGGATTTAATATATGATATTATATATATATATATATACTCAGCAAAATAAGAAACGTCCTCTGACTTTCAACTGTTTTAACTTTCAGTAAACTTAATGTGTAAATATTTGTATGAACACTAAAAGAGTCAAAATCAAAAGTACCAGTCAGTATCTGGTGTGGCCACCAGCTGCTTGAAGTACTACAGTGCATCTCCTCCTAATGGACTGCCTATTGCGAACAGTCTGAGCACTGATGGAGGGATTGTGAGTTCCTGGTGTGACTCGGGCAGTTGTTGTGGCCATCCTGTACCTGTCACGCAGGTGTGATATTCGGATGTACAGGTGCAGGTGTTATTACACGTGCTTATCCACTGCGAGGATGATCATCTGTCCTTCCTGTCTCCCTGTAGCGCCGTCTTAGGCGTCTAACAGCGCGGACATGGCAATTTATTGCCCTAGCCACATCAGCAGTCCTCATGCCTCCCTGCAGCATGCCTAATGCACGTTCACGCAGATGAGCAGGGACCCTGGGCATCTTTCTTTGGGTGTTTTTCACTGTCGGTAGACAAGTCTCTTTAGTGTCCTGCGTTTTTAGAACTGTGACCTTAAATGCCTACTTTCTGTAAGCTGTTAAGGTCTTAACGACCATTCCACAGGTGCATATTAATTAATTGATTATGGTTAATTGAACATGCATGGAAAACATTGTTTAAACCCTTTACAATGAAAATCTGTAAAGTTATTTGGATTTTTACAACATTATTGTTGAAATACACAGTCATGAAAAAGGGACGTTTCTTTTTTGCTGAGTATATATATATATATATAAAATATCAGCTGGCCTTACATAATGAGGTCTGGAAGTTTAATGCTTTCCATACCTGCCACTAACACACCTCAGCTCTCCTGTTGAGGCCTGTTTTAGCTCACCATGTCTATTGCTCTGATAGAGGAGTGTGTGAAGTGCTTCAAGTGCCAGAAACAGGTGTTGGGCAGAGAGATAGAGCCAGTAAGCTTTAGCCTCTGCCAGTCGCAACTTTGCAGTGCATGGAACTGAGGACAGGTAATAAATGGCTACAAACTATACTCATCTGGCTATACATACATTTACACATTTATCAGGCATTCTTACTGTACATGACTTAATAATCTTAATTTTTTATGAACATTTTACCACTGATTTATGTATTCTGAGTTTCAGGAAGAGTGTGTAAAATCTTAGGACTAATCCCGGATATATTTAACCCTACTCTGTCAGTGGAGGCAGAGGTCAGGAGATCCTAAACCCTCTGAAAATGTATGGCCTGTATCTGGAAGCAGTAAATGACTACATTAATGAGTCCTATGGGGAGGATGTTTGGAGGCTGATCGAGGCCCGGGCGGAGATTCCTCACCTCAAGTTTGTACGTCACCAAATGTATAAGTAAGTCTCAGTCAGTCTCAGTAGAGTGAGAATAACAATTTTAAGCATTTGTATTATATGCAAGTGTGGGTAAAAGCTGTGAAATGATACAAGGCAAAGTGAAGAATAAATGTATGACATGTCAGGTTGCAATAAGGATCCTTCTTTATTGACTAGAAACATTATGTCAAAACATTAAGAAATGGGGGAAAATGTAGATATGTAATCTAGTACATTGCATAAACACATTTAGACTTGATTTTGACTATAACATAAAAGATGTTTCTAATCTCTTTTGAATCCTTTGAGCATTTTTTTATCCTTTCAGCTGGAATCTTTGGGCTTTAAATCTTTCTTTTTTAAATAAGATTTTATATTTTAATCTGCATTCAAATCATAAAGCTTTTTTGTTGATATGATTTGGAATTTATCTTATAGCAGGATGCAAGCACACTTTTTTTATCATGTTGGACTTGTACCTGTTTTACTGTGCAAAATAAAAGGAAATATTTCACCAGAAACTAGTTTGGCTACATGACCTACAGTATACGTACAGTATGTGTGCATGTATTTGTGTTTGATACAAGATGTTTTAATTGAGGAGTGAGACTTTATTTCTCAGGTTTTTTACAACTTACAATATAAACACAGAGTAATATATTCATTGGTTATTACACATTGTTAAAGAGAAACACTTCAATATATTTTCTAGTGATAATTTGATCCTTCGTCTGGCTAAAGCAGCTGGGGAGGTTTTGGGAAAGACCCATGATGAGCTGATGTATGCCTTTGGAGTCTATATGGTGAAACGAATAGGAAACTATGGCTATGAAAGGATTCTCAAGGTGAATGTAAAGCAATCAACAGATTAAAACCTCCAAATTAAATAATCTTTTACGTCATTCATAATTAAATAGAAATAGGCAAATCTTCACATTTATAGCTCAAGCAACAAAAAATGTACTCAAATATTCATATTATACATTAGACAAGTCCCAACCTACCCCCTTCTTTCACCTGTGCAACTGTTTCTACATGGTATAGGTGTTGGGTCGTAATGTACGAGACTTCATCAACGAGCTGGATAACTTGCATGAGTATTTCCGCTTTTCATTCCCCAAAGTGCAACCACCCAGCTTCTGTGTTGAAGAAGAATGTGAGACAAGTCTGACACTGCATTATCGCTCCACCAGAAAGGGCTTTACTCAGTTTGTCAAAGGTAATCATACACTCAAGCCTAAGCCGGGTGTGAAAGTTAATGCAATATCTCTGCAGATTGCATGGAACACATTTTTTTTTGTAATCAGTGACTGAAAAACAGAAGCATGTAATGAGATGCAAGGTGGGTATGATTAAAGTAAAGATGTTGATGATTCTTTACATTGTTTCTACTATTAGTCAGATTTTTTTGTCATGCATTTCTGTAGGGCAACTCTCTCAAGTGGGCCGTCAATTTTACAACACAGATATCGAAGTGGAGATTTTGTCTAAAGAGGAAACAGAGAAAATGACATATGTAGTAAGTGTCTTTAAGGGGAAATCAGCCTTTGATCAAACATGCATAGGATCTGCAATAGCTAAAAACATTTCAAATGAAAAATTCCTTTTTAATTTAATTGGTCTAACAGTGTTCACCTCAATACTTCTGCAGGTGTACAAGATGAACTTTGACAATGCTGCATTTAAGCACCGCATGCCCCAGCAGAAAACAGCACCAGGTTACGAAAAGCTTCCTATGAAAAGGGGAATATTCTTTGACATGTTCCCCTTTAGTGTGATCTTCCGTAGAGACATGACTATGTATCGCATTGGAGATGGCCTGAAGGAAGTGTTCTCAGATCTGCAAGGTAAAAAGGTCAACGAGGAGTTCACTCTGGTGCGGCCCATGTTGGAATTTAGCTGGGACAATGTAAGTAGGTCAGGCAGTTATGTGTGTTTTAGCTGAGTAGATACTTTCTATTAAATAATGTAAAATGTGCTAAAGTGACATTTAGTAATTTATGAAGTCTCGGCTACTTAGTTTATGTACAGATTTGAGAGGCTGAGCAATAAAATAAAACATAACTGATCCATTCAAAACATTTAAAAGATTATAAACAATGTACATTATGAAGAGAAGACATTTAGTTAGAATGTCGATGCAAAAAGATACTTAGCCACTTAAGTCAGACACCACTATAACCTTTATTTATTGATCATGTCCAAAGAAATTGGAGGAATTGAATTTACCATCTATCTCCCATCTTCCTCTGTCACAAATCACCAACATTGAAAGAGATAGATAGGTAAAACCTTGCCATATAACAGTTAACAGATGACTACATTGTCTGTTAGATTACAAGAGAACCCCCTGAAGGCTAGAGACGTGTGTAGATTACAGGATGTGTTTTATCAAACACCATTTTGTATCTGTAGTGAGCGGCAAAATACACACTGTGCGTTCTCTTTCAGATCTGCACTCACCTCAACAATGTGTTTGAGCTGCTGTCAAAAGCAGTTGTAGAGAGCAAGCAGAAGGTCAACATCCCTAAACTCAGCAAAGAAGAGCCGGAGGAAAAAGAGGAGAGTCAGAAGCCAAAAAAGGAAGAAAGAGGTACAGATTTGCTGTCAGTTTTGCTTTAATCTGACTGAAGTATGATGAATATTTTAGTACAATTGACAATATTTTCACACTTCATCACACTAGTTCTAAATTGTTCATGGTAAGAAGTAATAAAGTCCACTACAAAGTAGAGTTTTTAAAAAAACTTTTTTATATGTTCAATATTTTACAATATTTAAAAGCTGTGAGACTTGCTTAATGAATAACCCATTTGCTCAATATTTCACATTATATTAATACCGTATAGTTCCTTCAAATGTTGATACATTTCTATCTTATACACATAGGGCAAGTTATGACCTTTTAATGACCAATATCCAAGATATTGGCAGAGGCCAATGGTGACCATTGTAGGCCAGACACACTCTGGGCAATTTGGGAATGACAAATAGCCTTTGGCCTGTGAGAGTAACCCAGAGTACCTCCACTCACACAGACCCCGAGGCGGAAATTGAACCTGGACCCTGGAAGTGCAAGGCAACATTGCTAACCACTACACCACCATGTTGCTATACATAGCTGTATACAGGGTCGTGGGTAGCCTGGAGCCTATCTCAGAAGACCTAGGGCATGAGGCGGGGTACACTCTGGACAGACTACATAAGTTGCAACTACACAGTATTTGAGAGAACAGTTCGAAAGGAATTCAGACAAGTAGCCTATACACAGAATACACTATAAACTATAAACATGTGCTATAAACTGTATTACAAATATATCATAATAACCATTACGAATCATACATAAACACTGGCAAACTTCCAGCTACTGACTAATAATAAATTAATGTGCTAATGTGCTCCTTCAGACATTAAGGCAATGGATGAGTTAAAAGGAGCTAATCAGGAGTACAGCAGTGCTCTGACCCAGTACAACAGCTCAGCAAACTCTGTAGGAGAAGACATTGAACTGCTTGCCTTCCAGACCGTCACAGGTTAGATGTGATATTTACAGATCCACTCACAGTCACTCTTATCAGTACAAATTAATAGAGGAATAAAGGATTGTCTTCCTAATATTTTTTTACAGATTCAAATGTATTACTAGATGCGATACATAAACAAAGTTTTAATAATAATACCCCAAATAATGACACCTTTAATTTTGTTTAACTAACACTAGTGTCAGGTCATCATGTTTAAAAAAAAAAATTATATTCTGACTACTTAGAAGCGATTTTGACTGACTCAGTTACTCTTCTATTTCATATTTAGGCAAGTGCAGTGAAACTATATTTGAGGACATGCGAGAGCCACCTAAAAAGCCTCTTCATCTGAAGGGTCAGATGAAATATGTGCCCCAGTGGGATTCACTCATCTTCCTTGGCACACCCATGTAAGCTTTAAATATATATACTGTATCATGCTTGTAGTATAGCAACATAGCTTGGCCAATATTCTTGAAGTAATTTAGAGCAGTCAGTAGCCTGTCAACAGTCAATAGTCAGATCAAATTAGAAACCAGCACTAAAGCTTTAATATCACTTGGTTTATCTTTATAGATGTCCAATTTAATTATCTAGACTTGTCTGATCAAACACAATATAAGGTCAAACCTAAACAAGCATCAATCAAACATTCATAAAAATCATTTACTCCATATTAAAACTTCTCCAATTTCCTATTTTTAGCATTGAGACGGTGGAGGACATGATTAAAATGGGCGTTTATGTCAATGACCTAAACCTGCATGACTCTAGCAGAGAGCTCATCCTGGCAGGAACTCAGCAATCAGCCGAGCTGCAGCTGGCTCTGGACCAGGTACACACAGCATGTTCTCAAAAGTAGTGGCACTTAGCATTTCCTGCCAATACTCTACAAAACATTATATATTAGCAAATAAATGATATGCGAACTAATAAAAATATTTTATACACATTTCTAAGTGTATAATATTTTATACACACACTAAATGCTTTAAATCATGTTAGATTATTGGGAGATTATTTTCCTTATTCCAAGAAATAAACTTTAAGCATTAGCTCCCAAAAAGCAGAACAATGTAAGAGGGAAAATAAGAAAAATTACTTAATAAAATTTGAGCTATTGTCCCAGGAGAATGTCTGCTGTCTATACAGGAGCAACAGAAATATGGTCAGCTACAAGAGATCATTAAGAAACTGGATGAGGAGAAGAAGAGAGGAGACTCTCTGCTGTACGCTATGATACCAAAAGCTGTGGCTGACCGACTGCGCAAAGGCATCACAGCACTAGAGACCTGTCAAGTAGCATGCACATGCGCACACACACACATACACACACACACACATGCACACACAAACACACACACACACACACACACACACACACAATGCCTGTCAGGCTAATTAGCTGGCTAACCTTTGCATAATTTACATAACAGTCTTTGTCCCTTGCCAGCACAATGTGCTCATCAGATACTCTGTCTAAATAATCTTCATTTCCTGATAAACAATAAATGTGCATCTCAGTATAATCCTGCTATTTGTAGTTCATGGCTGATTGATTTTTTTTCTGTGGCTCTGTTATCCAGGTTTTCCCAGATGTGACCATCCTATTTAGTGACGTGGTCAAATTTAATGAAATCTGTATCCACATCACTCCCATGCAAGTGGTGGACATGCTCAATGAGATATACATCGTCTTCGATACCCTCAGTGAAAAACACAATGTGTATAAGGTAAAAAAAAAAAAAAAAGTTTGTAAATGAAGACAAGGCACCTCTTTATTGTTTCTGGTCAATTTAGAGTATCTTGGCATCACCGATCAACAAACCAATCAACAGTTATTGGCAAACCATAATTGTATCTTTACCCAACCGTTTTATACAGGTGGCTCAGCAGGAAGTGTTGATCCCTCACAGCTACAGGGTTTAGGGAGCAATACTAAGCTCAGTATACTCTCTGTTTAGAGTTTCAGATTGTATTAGTATGTCTACATGAGTTCCCTCTAAGTTTCCTCTTTTTTTCTAAAACACATAAGTAAATAAATTGGTGACTCTTCATTAGTATGTATATGGGCGACCCTGAAAAAAATAATAGTGTGTGGGTGAGATGCTAATATGGACAAAAATCCCTTTAAGGGTGCAGTCCTGCCTTTCATGACTCATGAGCCACCATTATTTTGCAGAAAAATAGCAGGAATATAAAAGTTGAATGAATGTTAATTATTCTTGGGTTTATGAGAATAACCAGGGCA
Organism: Clarias gariepinus; assembly: GCF_024256425.1. NCBI lineage: Eukaryota > Metazoa > Chordata > Actinopteri > Siluriformes > Clariidae > Clarias > Clarias gariepinus. The sequence goes on along the minus strand of NC_071103.1, from coordinate 18,818,952 downwards.
CTTTGATGTACATTATTACTAGGTGGAGACTATAAGAGATGCGTACATGGTGGTGGCTGGAGTGCCTAATAAGACAACATTTCATGCTCATCATATTTGTGACATGGCTCTGGACATGCTGAGCTCCATTGATCACCTCAAAGACCCTTCTACCGGGGATAACATTCAGATTCGTGTTGGTAGGTATACGATATATATATCAATTTACAAAATGCGAAGTAAGCGTACAGAAGAAGAATCACAATCAAATTAATATTTGGTGTGACTACATTTTGGCTAGCATCAATTCTTACACTTGTCCACTTGCTTAACGGATTTTGTAGGATCAGAGTCAGATGTATGATTAACAAATTATATCAAGCATAATTTGTAGAAATATATCCATTAACTGAAACAGAAACAGCTGTATAGGAGGAATAAAATTAGGTGAGCTAGGCTCTGCTACTAAGGTAAGGTTACGAAAGACTTTTGTCTTAAAAGTTTTATGTCACAGGTCACATGGCAAGATTAAGCACAGCAACAAGACACAAGGTAAGTTACCCTGCCTCAGCAAGGTCTCTCCCACGCAATGATTTCAAAGAAGACTGAGGTTTCAAGATGTGCTGTTCAAGCTATTTTGAAGAAGCACAAAGAAATGGGCGAAGTTGAGGACACCAAATTTATTCTGAGTAATAGCAGCAGGAACCACTAGAACCACAGAGCCTCGATCTCAACACCACTGAGTCTGCTGGGATTACATAAAGAGACAGAAGGATTTGAGGTAGCCTATATCAACAGAAGATCGTGGATAGCTATCAGTCAAAAGTTTGGACACATGTTTAGGGTTATTTTCTACATTCTAGAACAATACTTGAATTTTTTTTTTCAAAACTATGATATAACACATATGGCATTATGTAATTAAGTAACAACATTAAGGCACAAAGGTCAGCTGAAATAGTTCTTGCAAGAACAGTATTGTCAAGAGCATTTGCAAAACCCAACAAGCATTATAATAAAACTGGCTCTCATGCAGACCTTTTCAGGCACACGAGACCAAAACATACCCATACTGCAGATGAGAAGTTTGTTCAGAGTCACCAGCCTCAAAAATCACCAACTTTAAGCACCTTAGGAGTCGTTATGCAAGCTTTAAAGAGCATAAGTAGCAGATACAGCTTAATATCAACTGTTCAAAGGAGATTGTTGCATATGTTGGATGCCTTTAGCATTGTTTTACAATGTAGAAAAAAATAGACCATTGAATGAGAAGGTGTATCCAAAACTGTATGACTGGTAGTGGTAGTCATGTATCAATGTTCTATTCATCTGTTATTCATTAGTCATTTAATTGGTCTCTCTTTCAAGGTCATGTTCAAATTTGCAGCATAGTTTTAAAAATATACTTTCTTAAAAGAAATTAGAAATTATCAATGAGAGGTTGATTGACTGCATCTCTGGTGTCCCTCAAAGGAATCCACTCTGGTATGGTGGTTGCAGGGGTAGTGGGACTGAAGATGCCACGCTACTGTCTGTTTGGGGACACAGTGAACACTGCCTCTCGCATGGAGTCCAATGGTGTGGTAAGAGGTTATATAAAGGTGTATGTGGTACCATAAGTATTTATTCATTTATAAATTACAAGACAAGCCAGCAGGAAGCAACGTAGCAGGCCCCAGGACAAACAAAGGATTAAGAATGTTAATCATGTTAATTTGAACCGGGAGTTATAAATGGGTGTTTTGTTTATCAGTGTCTTCCTATGTGATTAGGGGATGCAAATCCACATTAGCCAAACCACCAAGGACCATTTGGAGCATGAGCCATATATCATTGAAGAAAGAGGCAAGATTTTTGTAAAGGTATATATTACTCTACACTCCCATTCAGTCAACGCAACAAAGAATAAATTCCTAATGTATATAAAGTATGTGTCTTTCACGCAGTATTACATTTACATTTAGGCATTTGGCAGACGCTCTTATCCAAAGCAACTTACAAAAAGTGCTTTAATGTTTACATAATTGGATACATACTTACACTGGGTTAACTAGGTTAATAACTAAGCCTAGTAACTAGGTATTACCATTGAATATGTTTAAATTTCAAATACACCAGACACTATTTATTATTAAAGTAGCTTGAAAATTTGTATTTGTTATGAATATATAAACTCACAAATAATAATTATGATTAAGGGAAAGGGCTACATGAAGACATATTGGTTGAAAGGGAAGAAGGACCTGTCATTTAAAACCCCAGCTGAGCTTCGGTACAGTAGTGAACAGAAAGACTTAGAGGATCAAAGCTCTAATGGGTAAGTATACAATGCAGTAATTAATAGAATCATTACAATAATCATAACAAAGACAGCAAACTCAGTTGCACAATTGTATTACCACAGGTTACTTTTTGTTTCCTGTAACAATGTACATTTCCCGTCTCTTTCCTTTTTACCGGTGGTTCAGTTCAACTTGTACCAATACCAAGCATTCTAACTCTAACCTAAACATACCCAACGAGGAGCATGCAGAGGGGAACCCCACCCCTATGGACCTGCAACCTGACACACTCCCAACATTAGGGGGCACCACAGAGTCCACTGTGGCCACTAATAAGCCTCAGGACAATGAGAAGTTTAAAAAGACAAAGAACAACAAAGACGGCCAGGGAGAAAATGCTCCAGATAATTCACAGGAGAGTTCTCCCCCTGCTGGTAGCCAGATGAAGGAAGCCCCTGCACTCAATAACAAAAAGCATAGCTTCAGGAAGAAGTGTGCACGGCTACCAGCAAGTCTGCCCATGCGCAGTGCAGCTTGCACCCTTCTGTGAGATGCAAGCAATCCTTCGATCTGTAGTTTATACCAGACTGATCTTCTAAAAGCCTTGCCACACTGAGAGAACAAACTCTAGAACCAGCTTAACTCAAGTTTTGAAATTCTTTAATTTTTTTAACATAAATTAGGAGAACTGAACTACAGAATAAGATATATGATGTTTCTATATAGCAGTAGGAGAAGGAAAACTGGCTTTTGTGGGATTTATGGTGCACTTTTAAAGAAGTATGTTAGCATACCAACTGTTTTCATGGCATGACAGACACCTGAATTCACAATAAAGATAAAGCATTTATAGATGGAAAGTAAGATGGAATTAAGTTTTATGCTCGTACAAATATGGAGTTAGTGGTTGGTGGAAATTAATAAGATGAACAAATACAGTATATTAAAATCTTATAGATGCGTAATTAAATCCACAGTATACTCAGACGGCAAGCTGTGTTACATTTACATAATAAATGTTAAAGAGAGCCATATGCTGCTATTGTTATGAGAAGAGAGGTGCTTTCTTTTAGCTAGGGTTTCAGACATTTAGCATTGTGCTTTCAAGGCCGATACATTGAGCCTTGATACCATGATTTCCTTCCCATAAGCTCTCATGGTAGAATGGTAAGGCACATGTCAAGGTCTGAAAAATGTATTTTTGTATACTGTGCACTCCTTGGATTCCAGTGCATTATTCTAATCAGCTTATGTGTACAGTATGTACATTTACATGTTTTCAGATTAATTTATGTCTATATGAAAATACAGTAATAAGTAATGTAATAGCTGTGGTATGGTAAACTTGCATCAAACCTCCATTGCATTTGTTTTGTCTTTGCTTTATCCTATGTAAAAGAGTGTGTTGCGATTGTTCAGCTGCTTTTAAGTATGGATATTTGTGAACAACATTGTTTATAATTTTTAATCACTATAACATTTTATGCCTTTTGCTGTTTGATGAATTAATAAAATCTGAAAAACCTGAAGTTGTATCTACAAGTGTATACAATCGTGTGTACAATCATCCCATAAAGTATATATAAATGTTTTAGATTATAAACGTGTGCACACACAAACACACACAAACAGAAAAATTATCTTTGTAATTGTGGGAAATATGGTACTGGCAAAAAAAATCAAACATATATAATTCATTTGCAACTCAACAACACAAAATAAATATGATGACGTCTCTTGGTTGGCCTTGGTTACCTAGATTGTACGAGTGCTTCCTCTCTTGGCAGTTCAGGTAAATTGAAAACATGCCGAGGTAAGCAAAACATGGGCCTCGATCAAGTCATATCTCTTTCACTAAGAACACATACATGTAGTCATGTCAGATGTCACTCTTTGATAAAGAGGAAGTCATCAGGAAACCAAGTAAGCAACACTTCCTGTCTGTTGTCATGGAGAAAAACCTAATTCCGCAGTTACCCTGACTCTCCCTGCACTACTGTTCTGTTTCATAGTCAGAGAATTATTCTTATCTCAAATAAGCATTAAACAAGAATCATCTTGTTGCTTATGCATTATAAAAAAAAACAACATTTAATTTATATTATATATTTAATTAAAAATATATATATATTTCCAAAGAAATAACAAATAACATATTTTTAGGCTACCCTGGTCTGAATTAAATTGGACTATTATGATATCACTTCTTTTAATCTCTTAAACTAATTCCAAAATATATTTATATATATATAACATCTTAGATAGATTTTATTTTACATCTCATATACATTTGCAGTTATGATATATAACAGTTGACTGTCCACTAGCAGAAATATAGTCTAAACTGAACCAACGTTTCAGATTTGAGAACTGTCTGCAGTTGTGTAGCACTGATTTGATAATTAGAGTTGTGTTTAAGTTGACCCCAAGTCTGCAAACAATTTCTGGCTAATGACCAAATCCAACCAGATTGATTCTAGTCCAGATGGCAGTAATTCAGATACAGATAGATAAGCATTCGTCTTTGGACTTTGTCTAAGCTGTACCACTTTGCACACACGTACGTTTTTTTTTTTTTCTAAATAAGGGAGATTAAACTGGGCATTTTAGTAGCACTTATTGATACTGACATTTTAATAATAATTATACATAGTATATTTGAGGTGTGGTATAATTTGAGGCCAGGTTATAAATATATATATATATATAATGAGCAACAAGGACAACAATGACTGAACCCATGTCATTTACGTTAACATTTCTCTATAAAAGTATTGAGTTTTTACAGTTGCACTGTATCACATTCACTCAGCCAGTTCTCAGGGGACATGACTTTAGTCAGAGTGCAGAGTGGCTTTATTCCAATAATAGTAACACCCCAACCAAACCCTCCCTCCCCCCTATACCCCCCCACCCCTTAGAAAAAAGTTAAAAAAAAAGAGAGAGAGAGAGAGAGAGAGAGAGAGAGAGAGAGAATAAACCCCTCCTTATTGCAATGGCCCGCATCCCAGGATTACTGCTAAATTCTTTACAGGGGTTTCACTTGTTAGGACATGCTGGTGCTCTGTCAGCAGCTAGCAGAGTGAGAAAGAAGGGCGGTCTGTGTGTCTGCGTGAGTATCTGTATGTGCGTGTGGAGAGCAAGAGAGAGCGAGAGAGCGAGAGAGACAGAAGCAGACAGAAACATGCACACTTAGGGGTGTGTCTTAGACAATTAGTTCCTCAAGGAAGTACAACTCAGTTTATCTTGAAACAGAGTGTCGAGCAGATCAGAGAGTATCTCTGAAAGTATTTTGCATCCTTTCATAAGGAGAATATTATTAACAAATAAAAACTGGATGTTGATCACCTGAGCTGCACACACAAGGAGGACAGAGACTTGACAGAGAGGAGGGAGGGAAAGAAAAGAAAAAGCAGGTAAGAGACTTCTTTTACTGACCTATGCCCTCAGCTCGACACACTCTCTACAGCTCTAGAGACAAGCATGAGATTGCGGAATCAGCAAACTAACCATAAAGAAATAGAATACAAGCACAAATCTCTGTAATTATTTTTTCAAATATAAAAAAGAAAACATGCTTTTTTTTAGCAGCTGAAGCAGCTGCATCTTGTACAAGTTGTTGGCTCTATCTTTCCCGCCTCATTGAATAAGCAGAAGTATGGAGGGAATTTATCCTGAGTTCAAGCTGAAACATGTATCATGTCCTGGGTCCTATGTCAGGGGGCTGATTAAAAAAGATAAAGCCACTTGCTGCAATTACACAGGCAGATTTTAACTACTGGAGTTTCCCTCACTAACACTGACCTAATTAAGCAGAGATGATCACCGCAACGTTAGATTTAAGAGTAGCTGTTGCCTGAAAAACTAAAGGGGATCAGAACTGACTCACTGTCTTGTGAAATTGCGAAAAAGCAAATGATTGGCAACTCTTTGCTGCTGCCTAACAGAACAGAGTTTCACTTCCTTTATGAACAACCACGTACATTCCTCAGTCATCTTATGAAAAACAACTGTAGTGCTAAACAGGGCGTAAAGAATATGACACATGCACTATGAGACATTAAGTCTGTTCTTGCTGTGGCACAAAGCAAACATTCCACACAAAACTAATGTGAGGTGTCACTTGTACTTACCTGGGAAGACCTTGTCAGTTGAGAATCTGTTATTGATAGTGCACATTAGGAAAATATTTCACTGGTGCTCTCATTCATTTCTCACTCACATCATCAAGAAATCACCTAACAAATCATATTTTTGTCAGGATAATCACTGTGATATCTATGGCTGTAAAAAGATACTTAGCAAATATATACTCTTATAGTTATTTACATAACAGCTCCTTGAAAGGTTATCAAGTCATAATCATATGCGTGTCACAACAGTGAATAAAGCAAGCTGTTAAGCATATGTGTGTACTATGTTATAGTTATTGTGAAAGGCATGGCAGCTTGCCTGCTCTGTTTGAATCAGAAAATTTGTTGGTGACATTACCGTAATCACCAGCCAACAGTTCTTCAGCAGGTTATGACCTGTCATTTAGCTGCTTTCTAATGACATGGTTAGTGCTTCTGCCTTCTACACAAAACAATAGGACACTTTACATCCTATAACAGCTATAGGCCTTCTCTCTTTAGATGCCCCTTCAGCCCTAGGCTACATGCTATAGTCATCTGAAGAATGATAAATATTTACCATGCTTGTAGATAGTTCTCCAATCACAGTTATCCCTACCTCATGGGTCTTGTTTTTCTTATCTAAGAAACTAAGGCTTAGTGCTAACTATTCTAATAAATTCTGGCAAAGAGGCAAAACCTTTTAATGGCATCGGATTGAGAATATGCTCATTGTACAACACAGCAGTAACATTCTTTAATGCTAAACATCACGTAGTCTACAGTTTAATACAGGTCTGTTATTACGCAAAAAATACACTATTAGAAATGCTATCAGAACAGGATTAAGATGATGATACATTCTGTAGTCATAAGTATAATCCACAAAACTGGAAAAAGCAACTTGTTATACAGAAATTCAAAATTAAAATGCAGTTATTCAAATATAGTGAGGCTGTTATATACATATATTTATGTGTTCCCACAGACAGTGCATTATTAATATATAATTCTTTAGCATGACAAAGACTTAGTTAATTAGGTGTATGACCAGCATGTTAAAAAAAGTTTAATGTCACAATAAGAGATTCCTACTGTGTACAATGAATTAAATAGGATTTAATTCATTTGCTTAAAATACAATAGGGAGTCAAAAACAGGAAAACATAGTAGTTGATTTTGTTCCTCCTGTTTCTGAGAGCTGCTCGACTATGAGCAGTTTTAGGCTCTGGTGTTCCTGTTTTTATGGCCCAATTTGGAGATGCATGTGGAAACTTGCAAGCTATGCAATCACCTTTTCCTTCATACCTGCCTTTGCATGCTCAGTGAGTTGCATGTAGCTAAAATACCAGAACAGGAAGTGTATTTTGCTTGTGCCTACCTATTTAGATATTATTTTGTATACTAATCCATGGCAATTTATCTGAATTATATATATTTTTTAAAACTACGGTTTTGGTATTAAGAAAGATAAATCTAGAGAGATCTAGGCTGACATACTCTTTAGTTTGTTTACATGACATGCTAGTGCTCATGAACTCCTTTAGGATACAATTTCCACCCCCTCAAGGTTACTTTTTCTACAACATGGCCCTAAGGGTGTATCCCAAAAGACTGAAAATCTCACGAACACAATACACAAACAAAGACAAGAAAGAAGAGGATGTGGTATCGGAGACCGCATATAACACGCACAAATAACACGTGTTTTGTTGGTTTAAAAAGTATATTTTGTGCAGATCCAAATTTGCATTGTAATAAAAATGTTCTCATGTATAAACTTAAACCACATATGTGTAACATAGCTATTTATATGAAAGTATCAACTTTAAAGATTTTTCTTTAATAAAAGTTTTTCAGACTTGTATCTCTTTCTTTGTACCTCTCTTCCTCTTTACAAGAAAATGGAGAACTTCAGCTCCAGAGACTTGGCAATGAGAGCCCAGAAGAAGATTCTGAGCAAAATGGCCAACAAGTCAGTAGTGCAGATGTTCATTGATGACACCAGCAGTGAGATCCTGGATGAGCTGTACCGGGTTTCAAAGGAGTACACAGGGAACCGCACAGAGGCCCAGAAAGTAATTAAGGACCTGGTTAAAATCGTTGTGAAGACCGCTGTGCTTTTTAAGAACAACCGTTTCAGTGAGGAGGAGCTCAGCTTAGCCCAGACCTTCAAAAAGAAATTACACCAGGGAGCCATGACAGCCATCAGTTTCCATGAGGTAAGCCTTACATATTCAGAGACATGGGCCAGATATCATATGCATAATATCATATTTGCATCAATATTTCACAACTGTAAAAAGAGCATTAACACTGCATTACCTAAATTCCTTAATGACAAAAAAGGCAAAATAGAAATTAATTATTATTTTTAAAAAGATTTTGGAAAAAGTTAAAATAGCTAAAAAAAAAAGTACCATAATGCATTACTAACACTTAGTCATCAGTACTTAGAAGTCTAGCCTACTGAGGGAACGCATAAGAGCAATACACCTTCTGAAGTACAGTACAAACTGAAACATATTTAACTCACTTACATCCAGGTGAGATTAGACGTAACAGATGGCACTGATCGGAAACCACATGAGACATTTATCTACGTTCGTTCATATGGTGCAGGGGGGAAAAAACGTTGGTTTGTTTTACATTCTGTGGTTATTTCATTGTGTGCCTTTTCTAGAGAAAAAGAAACAGAATCTATCCAAATGCAAGTTGTAATGTACAAATTTGTTTTACTACTAATGGTCTCTGAAGTCAGATATTTTTTTTCCCTCTCTCTCTTCCATTTACTTTCCAAAAATCCCTGCATGCATTGTAATTATGTAAGCTTGTGTCTAACAGATTAGCACGTGAGTAGTTTATGGTAAGAATACAGGTTTACAATGAATTTACAAGAATACAGGTTATGGTAAGGTTTACCTTTTCATCATTATGTATGACAAAATAACCAGAGCATTGACAAAAAAGGATACTGTGCACAGAAAAAACTGTTAACAGTTCCTTAGCTGACAGTATTGGCAATGGTATTAAAATGTGCAGTTATTCCACACAAACACGTTCATGTAACACCACCAAATTGGGCTGGTAACAGATTTTCATGATGCTTTTCAATATTAATTCAGCAGGTTAATTCACAACAGATTTGTAGAGAATTTAAATTCTACAAAATTCTATAAAAAGTTTATTCATTCTTTCATATTCCACATGTTTACTGTATAATGTTACTCTCAAAATATTATTGAGACATGTTTTACCAAGCTACTTTTTCCCTCTGATCAGTGTAACCACAAAGAGGAAGAACATAAACGCTAACTCTAACAGACATCTACATGCACAAAAATGTTTGAATAAATACATTCACAAAAATAGTGGATTTAAGCAGAAAGAAACTTCAAAGGAGACCTAATGAAAGCAAATACAACACAAGAAAGTTACTCATATGGCCAATTAATAAAATGGTGTTATTCCATGTGTGTAGGATTCAGGCATAGTGTCAAAACCATTCATCTTTGTGCTAAATGCTGTGTGAACACATTTAAAAGAACAGTTATTAAAGTAGCTTGACAAGATCTTAGTTCGAAACCTTTGAAATGTGTATCTTAAGAGAAGTTAATAAAGAAATAATACCCAAATATACTTTGGATCTGTAGTTTTTGGGTCTAGCTAACCATGCTATTAAAAAAAATAACAGTGGCTAACAATTAGCATGATTCAAATCGCATGATTCAGCCATACTTGTATCAAACTGTCATATAGTTAGCAACACTGAACCTCATAGCTTTGCTTTTGAATTAAAACAAATCTCACATAGTCTCACATATTTGTTGTAAACCATCTTATTGACTAAACTATTGTTTAAGCATATTTTCATTATGCTATGTACTAGTGGTTAATGGTACATTTACAAGGACATTTACACTTACCAATTATAGCTTTGTACAGATACTGTGCATGATTTCAACTGATTGTTATTAATATTTACATCTGCAGTAAACCATTACCTATTATACACGATTTTCAGATTTGATTAATCTAGCACAGCTTATGTTTCAGTCTACAGAGGACAAAAGGTCACTGGGCATATTTATTATTCTCATTGATTTTTTATTTATTTTTTTTACTGTAAACAGTATGTTCACTTTAGCAGAACAGATGTGCAACAGTCATATGACAAAAGCTCTGACAAACATACATTTTCTTACCTCTCTGTTTTGTCTGCTTCAGGTAGAGTTCACCTTTGACAAAGGAGTGATGTCAGAGATCCTTACGTCATGTAGAGACATGATGCTCAAGCTTGTAGATGCTCATCTAACCCCAAAATCTCATGGACGCGTCAACCATGTCTTCAACCATTACTCCGACCCTGATCTTCTTACCCAGCTTTACAATCCAAATGGTCCTTTAAAGCCCCATCTAAGTAAAATCTGCAATGGACTCAACAAACTAATCGAAGAGGGTAAATTATGAGAGTATGGTGCCCATTGGACTCTGAACAGTATTTTTTTGAAGAGACAGACAAAGTGCTGGACATGGCAAGAATTGTAAGCTCAGCACATACAGTGATTAACTCACTGATGGCAGTCTCTTTGTTCAGCATTTTGTATATTATAGTTCATCACTGTTCTCTGCCCATTATAAGAAAATCACATTTCATGTCTTTGCTGGTAGCACACACAAAGACTGATCACTTTTAAATTCTTGATCATCATCAACAAGTGAGTCATATTGGCAAAATTGTTTTGATGTGAAAGATTTATGGATGACTTACTTTTATCAATGAGCCCTATATTCACATCCTCTTTTTCAAGTACCTTTTTTTTAAAGTATACTTACCAAAAAAGCTTTGTGAACATGCAAGTTATGAACAGTGAAGAAAAAAGTTTAATCATTTTTACAATCATTAATAGCCCTAAAGTATTATTGTTGTTGTTGCTGTGGTTAATAAATAATAATAATAATACTGTAAAACATAATACATTACTGAATTTCCTAACATTTTTTCAACTGAAGGAGACAAATAAATCTCTAAATATTCAACAGTTAATGATGAAATAATGAATGAAAAGCTGAAATGCTGCCAGAATTTTTTTCTGTCCACAATCAGGTGAAACAATCAGGTAGAATGTTGGTAAAATTATGCTGAAAAACATATAAATTTAAATCCCAGTTCCACAAATTCTTTTCAGTGCCCTCTGGTGTATCATTGGAGCATCTGAACACCTTGCTTGTCAATGGCGTACTATTGCTCATAGTATTGCTTACTATTGCGTACTAGTCATTTATTATATTCTTTAGTTGCCCCAATTTTAGATGGCCATATAGGCTACCTATTAAATTAAAAAAATGTATGATAACTCCATATTACTTGAAAGAAACTTGAATATTTAAAATAAGCAGCTTGCAACATTAAGCAAATTGATTATTTAAATAAGCTGAAAGTTTCTACAAAACATTTCAAACCACTTTAGAATTTTAATCTCTGGGCATACATATACTGTACACTGTTAAAAAAAAGAATACTGGTTGTAAATAAACCATGTGCTTTTATAGTTTGATTATGTACCTTATTTCGTATGGGGCTATTGGATCACAAATTATGCACATGAACAAAATATAAAAATTTACATTGTTGTATACAAGAAAGTATTTATTTTTCCAAGTCCTCATTTGTGTCTTTTATCCATTTGTTATAAATATTGTTCACATTTGTTTATAGTACAACATGCAACATGCTCATATGACAAAGAATGAAGATAATTTTGGCAGTTAGCAGGTCATCAGCTTGTATAGTACAAACCTGGGATGTAACAATATGTCTCCATTGTTTAATTAGATAAAGTGCTTTAAATGCAGTTTAATTCAGACATGAATAAGAGGCACACTATTTTGTTTCTGTTTGTTTGTTTGTTTGTTTGTTTGTTTTGCCAGAAAGGGTTATGGGCAGCTTGTCAAAAATGTGTGCATCAGAATCCAGCTGAACACAATTTTTTTTAAAGCTGCTTTTTTTTCTTGTAATTTTATTTTTTTTATGCTCATGTGGGTGCGAGTGGGCACTCATATGAAACTCAAATAAAGACCACATTCATGAACAAGAACATGCTGCCATCTTTACTAATTGTCTAGTCACGCTTAACATGCTTTAAATTTTGTTTATAATAATAAGGAAAATACACTGCTGGGACAAAAGAAAAACTATTTCCTGCAAAACCTCGATCCAGCAACTAAGACACTGTTGGAATTCTTGGCATTGGTTCAAGACCACCTTGTTAATACCTTTAAAGACATGGGTAAATCGTCAACTTTGCGAAAGAAATGTGGTTATGAGAAACACAATAAATAACCATGATTGGAAATTTCTGAAACACTTGGTAAAGTTTTGTAGTTTTTTTAGAAGTAGAAATCACAAGCATATTTAATAGTAAAACTAAGAGCATTTAAACATGTACAACTCAAAGGATTGCAACTAACAGCTATGTACCCATAGGAAAACCACTTCTTAGTGAGACAAATCAGAAAAAAGCTTCAGATTGACCCAATACCAGAGAACTGGGCATGTCAAGGTAGAAAGGGAATTACTGAATTACCTCAGGTTCAAGTCAAAATACAGAAACAATTGTTTTGGGTACTACACAGATATAGCTTTACCACTGGGTTTACACCCCTATTACATTCACTTTACCTGGGCTGATGGCACTGCTGATCACTCTTAACTACATATTTAAAACAAAGGTAAAAAAAATAAATAAAAATTGCCTGAATAGCATGCCATTTCTACTGAAGAAAAACAGAAGCCATTGCATATAACCTACCAAGTGGCTGACTCACAGTGACAAAGAAGGCAGAAGTATTGCATTTAGGCTATGTTTTGTTATGTAACTCATAATGCCTTTAAGGAGGTGTTTTAAATATGATTATTTAATAATCTGGGAATACAGTCCTACTGAACACTTTTTCTTTTGGCATAAACCTGGTTAATTAAGCAAATCTTGCTAAGTGAAATATTCCCTTACAGTGTAACAGCTATGTGACTAAATCTAAAATATGCCCTATCACATAAAATATGAGAACAAAATCAAGGTAACCTTGTAAACTCATCAGATGTATAGACTTGGTTAAGGGACATTAATATTTTGGCTAGACCAAATATATAGCTTATCTTTTCCTTGATATCTAAATAAAGTTTCAATTGGGATTTGCACCACATTTGCATACTGGTGATTACTCAGCAATATGTACTCTGTCAACAATGCACCTCAACCCAAAAACATGTCCAGTGTTTCATTTTCACTCTGTAAACAATTAGGCTAGAATGCCAACATGGCCCATTGCCCCAAGGTCATATTAGCACATCCAGGTGGCAGTGAACATCAATTCCACAACACATTGTTCACCAAGTGATTAAAGATCCTTGCAGCCTGAATAAATCAGTCCTTCTCTCAGTGAAATCAGTTCCCAGTCCACACAGCCTTTGCATTTCATTTTCTCCTGAGTAAACACGTCACACTAATCACCCAGTTGTGTTAAACAGTCAGCATCAGAGCTGAAAAATCTCATCCTCTCTGTCCTTCAGTTTCTTGGTATGTTTGGTGATGGTGAGTGGCACAGAGCCCAACACGGCCTGCTGACAATTGCGGAAGTCCTGACTGCTGTACCGGACATGTTCGGTTAAAAAAAACCTAAAAAAAAAAAAAAAAAAAACATAAAATATAACTCATGTTTAGATCAATGTCTAACACAACAATTATATATTAGCTTATTAAATGTGTGTGATGTAAATATTTTAGGCCTGAAGTTATCTCAGTTGTGTCCTACTCCACTAACAACCAAGATTTACTGTTTATCTTAGACTCAATAAGTATGATAAGGCGTCGAATTTGATAAATTGTAAACAGAGAATTTTAGCACAAACATAGCTAACTAAACAATTTCCATGAACATCGTACAGCATAAAAATTCTAAGTCAAAAATGATCCATGAATGGCATAACATCATGGGTAACATGTTATGAAAATGACAAGCATTATATTTCAACGTGTGGCTAGGGGTTATCCAACACATTTATAGGCAGTCACTTTTTGCAGATACATTATATGGCAAAAAGTTTTTCGGCAATTGAGCATCACAACCATGTACAGGCCTTTATCAAACTTTACCAAACCAGGTGAAGCCTAACCTAAACCTGTTGCTGCACTACAATGCCCCTGAGCACAAAGCGAGACCCATGCAGACATTGTTGCCAAGGCTGGACTGGATAAACTTGAGTGTCCTGGACAAAGCCCTGACCTCTAGGGGAAAGCCTTAGTGGAAAAAGTGGAAGCGGATAAGAGCAAAGGGCAGACAACCTTCAGAAAGGGATGTTTAAAAATTACATACAAGTGTGACTGTCAGGTGTGCACATACTTTTTGCCAAACAGTCTGTCTGCATACCTTTAATACATAATGAACAACTTAACACAATTAGACATTTACTAAAATGTTTGTTCATCATCCCATAATTTAAACATTGCCAAATGGTGATGATATGACAATGACAGAGAAACAAAAAAGCATCTTCCTTTCAGAAAGTTATAAATACAGTTCATTTTAATAACGTATGTACATGCTCACAGTTTGCTTGCATAACAGCATGCAACATATTTTGTATCTTGTGCAGAGCTGCTGGATGCTCTTAGTTGTAATATCCCCCACACACATAACCTAATATTCCCGATACATCTTTTAAAAAATTGCCAAACTGCTTGCCCAAATGTTTGATGACTATTTGCAATGCATATTACCTTCTTCTTTAGATCAGATCTGGACATGAAGAGAATCATGGCACAACAGTTTTCACATTTACTTACTTTTTGTCTCCTTCTTGGCATGTCTTTATGGCCGCTTGTTTAGACTGATTAATCAAGCTATCCATCCTTTTCAAATAGTCTGATGGAGAAATATCTGGAGTCACTTCCTGACTTTCTGACTCTGTTTTGCCATTCTCAACACGGACCTGATGATTTTGATCACTTGAGTCTTCTTCATACAGTTCCTTGTCATTAGTAAATGATAGTGACTCAGTTAGGACAGGGATGAAGAGGACATTCTTTAAGAAAATCGAATCATTGGTGTACAGTCTGTTTGCCCTTTTGATTTGCTCCATCTGAAAAGACAATTTGGAAGTCAGGTCAAGAGTAAACCATTAACCTAATTACAATAAAATGGCATGTACTGATTTAACTTACAGACACGCCGTATTTTAGCGACAATCCTTGTAAAGTTTCTCCAGGCTGGACTTTGTGCTTGAGTCGTTTCTGCCGTACTGGGGACACAGAGGAGCTAACCAAGCTGCCGTAGGACTTAGCGCGCTGTCCGCAGAGGAGCCCGTTTGCTCCAGTCGCCTGGGACAGAGTCTGGTCTGCGGACATGATAGCTCAAAAATGGCTAACACTGACTGATAGTTTGCTGTGTACAGCGTATGATAAATACGTTGCGATAAATGAAGGTGCTAGCTTGCACTTCCGAAACAGCACTAAAAAGATAGCTAAATTAGCTCTAGCTACGTGACAGTTAATTACAGCACTTGTATAACCATAGCTTATGTAACTGTTGTAGTTTCATGACATGTTTATCAGCTGACACTAAAACAAGCACAGCACTGCTATTCACTCTCATGTTACATACAGACGCTAAGTTACAAACTCCCACCCTCTCGCTGTAGGTAAGTTACTCGGCTAATCTAAACAAACATACAAGCTCAGCTTACGTTGGAAGTCACATCCATTGACAAAAAAAAAAACTAAACCAGAATTCTCAGTTTCTAAATTGCATTTACCAACAGCTAGCTAAATATCAACTAATGTCCGATGGGACAAACAAAAGAGTTAAACTAACTCAGCTGATCTTCCTGTGTTGCCATAGCACCCTGTTGGCTGGTTCAAGAGCCACCCACTGTCCCATAATTCCGTTTTACAAACAGGAAGTGCTTCGAGGATGACGCTAGCTCAAACATGTCTTTCAAAAGAGAAGGTGATGACCACAGTCAGCTAAATGTCTTAAAGGTAAATAAATACGCTAATTTTAAAACAATACAACGCTGTGGTATGTGAATAAATAATAATTAACATTATTAAGATTATTATTATTTAGACATTTCATTTTAGCTAACAGTTTTACTGAAGCTAGTTTTACTCGTTAATGTCGAGTCCAGTTATGGATGAGACGATATGGATTACAAATTATAAGAGGTTTTGTTATGGATATGGTTATGGTGGTAGAAACGGCGTGTTGCAGACTTGCTGTCCAACTACATTCCAGAAGACGAAGCTACTCTGATGAAAAATGGAAGGTAATCTTACTACTGAATATCCAGGATGTGCAGGCATGATTACATATACTGATAAAACGCTATCTTGTAGCCTACGTGATGCTGCTTGTTTACCTAAGATCTAATTGCTCTGGCCTCTACAATGCCAGTCTTATCTTCCATAAAGCTCAGAAATGAAGGTACTTTTGTGTAAGAATCGTATTGTAAAGTAATTTTTTTGATGATCTCAATCATTTATTTTACACAAAGATAACCCAAGTAAATACAAAATAAAAATTTTAAATGATGATTTCATTTATTAAATGAGAAAAGATGCCCACACCTACCTTGGACTTTGTGAAAACGTAATTGCACTTAAACTTAATAACTTAATAACTGATTGTCTCATCCTTGGCAGCAACAACTTCAATCAAACGTTTGTGATGAGTCTTTTACATGGCTGTGGAAGAAGTTTGGCCCCTTCTTGTGTGCAGAATTCATGGTTCCATCAATTATGGAAGGCCGTTCAGGTCCTGAAGCTGCAAAAAAAAAAAAAAAAAAAATCACACTAGCATTACCATGTTTGATTTGTGGTATGATGATGATCTTTTTATGCAACACTACATTAGTTTTATGCCACATGTACCAGGGTGTAACTTTTGTCTTATAAGTCCACCTTCTGTATAAGTCTTGGTGATAGCCCAAAAGATTTTTGAAACGAGCCTTTGTGTTGTTGTTTTTTTTTTTTTGTTCAGCGGTGGCTTTCACCTTGGCACTCTCCCATGCATGCCGTGCATCCCAGGCAATTACTTTTTCACATATGGCCAGTTAGGTTTGGACAGCTTTTTTTTTCTCTTAATAAATTAAATCATTATTTAAGAAATGCAATTGGCATTAACTGAGGTTATCTTTGTGTAATGATTTAAGTGGGACCAATATGCAAAAAAAAAGAAAGAATGAAAAATTCAGGACGTATGTTTTTCTTAAAATATTTTTTCATGGCACTATATAAAGCCTCGCATAGATCCTTCATTAGACAACTTTATGTACAGCTAGTTTTGCAGCTAGTTCAAATATGAAATACTCACATGACTGTAAGTAAGTAACCTAAAAGATTAGTCTCCAGTATTCAGTTTTTGGATAGCTGACCATCACACTCATATGTGGTTCTTTTCTAAACTACTGCCACAAAGTTAAAAGTGCTAAGTTGTATTGGATGTTTTTGTATAGGATGATTTATCACTAAGATGTGCTTTTACTCAAAGATTATGTAGTATGCTTGTAGAGATTTGCCCATTCAGCAACAAGAGCATAAGTGAGGTCAGGTATTGACGTCAAACGAGGAGGCCTGGAGTGCCATGAGTGTTCCAAAGCTATTCAGGATGTTTAGATCTGGGCTTTGTAGTATATCGAAGTTTAAAGGTAAGTAACAATATTTTAATATATTATGTTGTATAGTTTGTGGTTGCATTAAATGGCACATTGCTTTTGTTAATAGGTGCCACATAGATGCCTCACCCACGCTCTCTCCGTCTTTGCCTAAGCATTAACCCGCTGTTTATGACTCCTGCCTTTTGTTATGCTAGTGTCTGAACATTCGCATAGATTTCAGCCTACTTTTATTTAATACAGGCTGTTTATTTGACATATTATTAGTATTTTTGTGTTGCAGCAGGTTTCTAACAGACAGTGAGACTCAGTCTTGGCATTTTATTTTTATCACTGTATAAAAGTGCTTGTTACACATGTTGCATTGACTTACAACTGAATGCTTAGCTCACTTTGTAGTGATATATATCAAGCATCAATATTCAACCTAAAAATACGTTTGGCAGATGCTTTTTTATGTTTAATCTCATTACGCATATGAGCAGATGATGCTGAGGTTTGAACCTGGGTCCTTTTGATCTGTAGTCCAACGCCTTTACCAAGCTACCCCTGCACCATGCAAGCTTCATGCACCTTACATTGTGCATAGGGATGTTTAAGCCCCTTAGTTTTAAAAAAAGAGAAATTGCAATTGCATCATACACAGGCATCCTAAACTGTTATGTCTTTCAAAAACTTTGTGGCAACAGTTTCTAAAAGACTTACACTTTGATGTAAAGGTCTGATGTCCACATATTTTTGCCCATTTAGTATATGTTGTTTAGTTTATGTACAAGTGAGTTTGTTCACATCTGTTTTTTCCACCCATGGATTGTGTAGGTATTGCTGTTTGGTGTGTTCACATCGTCCTGTTTTTGACACAGTCGATATGCTGACAGTCCACAGAAAAGGGAAGCGGCATCTCGAAGGTGATATTTGGTCTTTATTTTGTTTGATTTTGCAGTTGTGTATCAGAGCAGGGTTGTAGTTGTTGTTCCTGTTGCTAAATTTCCTCTGGTTGTCTAATGTCCAGGTCTAAAATGGTTTTATGGGAAGAAATCTCAGCTACAAAAGGAAATTGATAAGAGGCGGCATCAAGAATATGTTAATGAAGAAGATGACCGGCAGGTAAATACAAACGTATTTTTATGTTTTAACGATTACAAACATATTTTTAACAAGTTTTATTTTAATAGGACATATTTATAGCTTTATATTATATTTATTATAGGCTATTTATATTTATTCTGAGTTGGTGTAAACTTGACATACAGTTCTGTGGTCACAGGAAACGGCCAGCTGTGCTCCATTACTAACGCAGACACGAAAAATTACCCACCATGTCCTGCTGAGATCTACACCTTATAACAGCTGTCATAAAAAGGCCAGGTAATGACTTAAGTGTTAACTTTCATTTCTAGCATTAAAAATCTAATTCTGATGAAATTTTACAGTATTAAGGATAGAGTACTGTATTATATCCTTTTAATCATCACATTTTCCCATGTCTCCAGCATTTTAGATACTTAAGCTGACATTTCTTTTTTCCCTTTGAAAATGTCTTGAATATATGTTAATTGTTTAGTTTGAGTGGTTTAACATTTTTGTGTTTACTTTTTATATTTTAAAGTGAAAGGTCTGAAATGCCAGCAACACAGTTGAATCCATACTGCAGCAGCAACCCCGATGTTGATCAGATCATTATTCCCACAGCTATGGTCAAAACCAACACAGGTGCCACAACTGATTGTGGTAAGTCTGATATATAAATGTGTGTTTGTCTGTCTGTCTGTCTGTCTTTTTTTTTTTTTTTTTTCATTTGTGTGTTGTTTAACAGATGCAAGCAACTATCAGATTCAGACACAAATGAAGAAAAAGAAGGCTGCTAATCCTGCTGAGTCTGAGCCTGTCACAGAGCAGAGACGCAATGAACTTGAACACTACCTGAAATTAAAGAGGTACAGTATGATGTAATTAATTTTATTATGACATTTTATCTTGGAAGCACTTAAGCAGTGTTTAGCAGCATTTACATCAAGTATTGTATGTAATTGTGTGCCTGTTAAAGAACCACTACAAATAGGGAAGAGACTATATTATTGAGGAAAAAATATCACGATAACAAAATGTATGCATAGTATAGGTTCATGATACAGTATGTATAATGTGGTTGTCTTTGCACCAGCAACTTTGTTTTTTGCAGACACATACAGTACATGCATGCACACACACACTGAACTCTATGTTGTATTTATGCAGTAGTTCCTCAATGATTTAGTCCAAGCTGAAGAAATAAATTCAGGAGTTGGGAATTTACTAAGTAGCATGACTCAAAAACATATATAAAGTTACAGAGAGATACATCAATCAGCTATAACATTAAAGCCAAAAATAAAGTGTGTGTATGTGTAATATATATATATATATATATATATATATATATATATATATATATATATATATATATATATATATATATATATGGAATCATGTTTTTGGGGAGTATTATTTGCACTGTGCTGCATATATGGTTCTTATTTACGTATTAACTTATGCCAGAGTCAGAAAAGGGACAAGGTCATATCATGATCATGAATCATGAATATCGTATCCTATTATAAACAACATATCGTGTAAATCTAGTTGAGAAACAAAATAACATATTGTCCCACCCAACTTTCAGTTCATTAAATCCTAATCATTTCAAATCATCTAAAATCTTTTGCCCTGGGTTAACGCCTTTTCCCCCCATTAGCAATGGATGGCTCCAGGACCCCAGTGGTAAATGGGTAAAAGATGAAAATGTCGAGTTTGACTCAGATGAGGAAGAACCACTTCCACTCTTCACAACGAAAAAGAATTTGTAGACTATGCTGGAAGGTTCTGGCCAACCTATATACTTTCTGTACTTCTCCCTGCTTCCTCAAAAAGACTTCCTGTTTTGCGGTAAAGCTACCAGCACAGATGATGCAGAAAAGCAAAAGAGGGACCGCAGAATGAGCTGCTGATCAGTGAGAACGCTAGTTTCCCCCACAAAGCCAAGTTGTTTTTTTCACTGTGTCAAGAATGTGTCTTGGCATCTTGCTAAAAAGACTGTTTTAATTTTTATTATTATTATTATTATTAAAAAAGACAACATTGACACTAAAGAAAAGCGTGACTTGATATATTTTTCTTATTTGTATCTCTGCATTACACTGTTAGTAATTAGACTTGCAACAGAAAAAAGGTCACAGATACAGAACAGAGTCACAAATGAAATTAGATTTTTGTCTAAGTCACAAAACTAAATCCTGTTTCAAAATATCAAAGTGGGAGTGTTCGTGTTATGCCCCTGCTGTCCTCCTGTTCAGTTTATGATGACCTCTTTGAAAAATAAAAACTGCACATATTTAAAAAAAAAATAATAATAATAATTTGATTGATTTATTTTGCAAGTAACAATTTATTTTTACAAAGCTTTAAGTCAGAATGTTCTTGGAACATTGGAAGTTCCTCACTTAGTGGTTTGTGTTTTTAAAGAGAATGGCTAAGTCTACAGCTATAGGTCAATAAAAAAAAACTAAGAGATCAGCAGCTGCTCTGAAGGTGGGACATCAGTTTCCAGCATATGCCCCTTCCCTCTTGACCTAGTATGGCACTATATTTGGAGCTGTGTAACTAAATCACTGTGGACTGACTTTCCTAGGTATAAATAGGCAGATGGCAGAGGATAAACTAGTGGTACGGTGGGAAATTGAAAAGATCCGAGTCTTCGGAGGTCAAAGGATTCAACAGTAATTAGTTCTAAATGAATCGCACATTGGTTTACCACACTGAACTGCACTAACAGTGGTAACATAATACTGACTATGAAAGCTGTTTTGTTAATCATGTGACTCAACTGAAATCTAAAACAATTTTGTCATTATATTCATAATCAACATTAATTGATAAAATAAAAGTAAAAAACCCTGAGTACTTCTGATGAGTATCATCATTGTGGCTAAGTGACCGGCATAAGCAACTAGATTCACTGCAGTGCCATTTATACAAGATAAATTATGCATGTTAGATAAATAAATCACATTATACAGTGTTGATGATAGTAATACATTTAATAACTAAATGCACCAGACTTACTAATTTGCACTCTAATTTATGTAAATGCATAGGTGATGCAGAAAATTAATCAAATTAGGAAATAATTAGGGTAAGCATTGCCTTTTTAACCGTCTTCTGAGACAGTTGGTGATGCAAAGTTTTATGATCTCAATTTAACAAAACTGAAACCTGATTAGACAATGAAAAACATAATGTTTTATTTAAAATATGTACAGATCTTTTTTGTTAGAAGCACCATATTTCAAAGAAAAAAAAAATCATGGCTCAGGAATTGATCAAGTAGTGTCTTTTTACAAGTTTACAAACTCTCATATATTGGAAGCACATGGTTTTTATTAAGTGAGAACACCTTTGGCTTGATGAAGCCCAGTGTTTACAAACACAAAAGGACTGGTGTTAATGATATCCACAATGAGTTAATAAATGTTTAAAGCATAGCAGGCTAGTATATGTCATCATCCTGAGTCTTCTTAGCAGTGCTCCTAGAGAGGCCATGTTAGCCTTCATCTCATCTTATCCTCTGCTGGCGGACTAAATACGGAAAGAATGAAAAAAATTAATGAATACATCAATGATTTCATTTTAGAAAAAAAGTTATCTTATTCTTGACTTGATACAAATGTATCAATACAACCACAAGCAGAATAATGTAATAATTTCATTTCATGCTCTGCTGTGACCACTGTTGTGCCTCTGTGTGTGTGATTCTGTACTCACAATAGTCATTGTTTCTGGTGATGGCCATAGCTGCTCTGGCACGAGGGCCCTGCTGGGTGAAGTGGTAGCCAATTTTTAGGATGCTTGGGTTACGCTCCAACATAGCGGCAATTTCCATCTCTACTGAATCTCCCAGTTTTTGCCTCTGTATAAGGGCAATCAAAGCAACAATTAAAATCTTCAAAAAGCACACAAAGTATTTTTTCATGCATAAGATATAAGCAGGTTGAGCCTTGTTACCTGGTTGTCAATCTTGATTTCAGCTAGGGTGGTGTTTCCAGACATTGCTTTAATGATAGCCATCATTCCATCAGCAGTGATGAAGTTAGACTCGATGTTTAGGCTTTCCAGTGTAGAGTTCTCTGCTAACATCTCTGCTATGGCCTGGCCAATTGTGACAGAAAGATTAGCTTGAGATAAAACATCCCAAATATTTCATTGATCTTCTCCTTTTGCAAATTAGTTTGATTAGTTAGAATTCCAGCATTTAAAGAGTGGAGAAGGTAAAGCTGTCATTCCAAGTCCACTGTATCACAGGAGCATCTTGGGCATTTTGACATGTGATAAACTGAAATGATTAGGTTTATGTTCATTTTGCTATGGCACATCGGTATCCAGCAATTCAATCAGAGTGTGATACTTATTGTGTGAGGAAAGGTTTTAGAGATTTTTAGGCAGTTTTTGCAATATGTATTTTCGAGAGTAAAGATCAAGTTAAAGTACATTGTAGGGCAGAAAATCCCATTTTTAATATAAACTTCTTATTTCAGTTTTTTATTTGGCTGTTCAAATAAAAAAAATTATTCACAAATGTCCAGTTAACAATTTCATCACAAATGCTACTTGGAATACTCACGTGAGCCACAGGATCATTACTGCGTGTTGCAGCAATGCTTAAGCTCAGTACGTGAGTATTATTCTTCATACTGTGGAAGATATCCTTCAGTGTTGGGATGGGAATGTCCTAGAAAAAAAGCAAGACAAGAAGCAATTAAAACTAGAAAATACAAAAGGTATTAAATTATATTATTTATTATTTATAAATTATTACTAATATTATGTACTGCAAGACCAAAGACCTGCAGATATTGCTTATTTACGTTCCCAAATTGCCCATAGTGTGTGAATGAGTGTATGTGTGCGCCCTGCAAGGGATTGGTACCCTGGCCAGGGTGTACCCCGCCTTGTGCCCTGAGTCTCCTGGCACAGGCCCCCCGTGACCTTGAATACAGGATAAAGCTGTATAGCGGGTGAGTGAGTGTATGAGTATAGTATAAGAAAGCATTTAAAAAAAATACACCAAGGCATAAAATTTAGGAAATGTATTTGTGATATTAAATGTAATTTGTATTTAATATGACAAACATTTGAAATTTTAGATTTGTTTTATTTAAAACTTATTATACTTCATAAAACTTGCTAATCCTTCATTAATGTGCCTTAAATAAAATGTTTTTTTTTTTAATGTAGTACACTGTTATATGCAAAGTCATTTGATGTATTAAGATCAAGTGTTATGCTATGTACATTTAATAGTCTTATACATACAACAGTTAACAACAACAACGACATAGTAGTTTCAATAAATTGAAATGCCCATCTTAGGACTGCTTGAAATATAAGTTAAATAAGTTGAAAACTATTATTAAAAAAAGATTAAAAAATTATTGGTTTATTTGTTCTATACACCAACTTATGGTATCAATTTCCATCATGATGTAAATTACCGGGATGTTGTTGAAGTTGACATCTGTCAGGCTGCTGTCGTTGTTCTGAATTCTGCGCAGTGTGTCTTCAACGTCTGTGTCATTGGGAGGTTCATCAGGGTAGATTTTATACACGTCAGGTTTTACCACACCTGCAGGGGGTTAACGGACAGATCATGGTAAAGAATTAAGAAAAGCAGGGAATAATCACATATAATGCTGCAAAAATTAATGTGATTTAGAGACATACTATTGATGCCTTCTGTGTTGGCAATTCTACCAGTGGCACCAAGAGCATCGTAGTACTGCTTATTGCTCATCAGTGTGTACATTCCCAGGATTGCTGCAAAGATACAAATACGACTATTTAAAACACACAAATGCATTTTTTTTGTTTTTAATTTCATAGACTCTCAGCAACATACTATGATGTTTTTAAGGCAAGCACTGGTAAAGTCAGCATGGGTACTGATAGGAAAATATGTCAGCGATGACTATGTTGCATGTCATCACCAACAGGTGGAAGCATTTTCTAAGAAAACCATGTCCACACTCCACTCTGCAGCTGAGTGATAAATGTGTTTCCAGCTGATGTGCTGCATGATTCTGCATTTCCCACCCTGCTGTGCTTATGATATATTTGTATGCGGAGGGGGGACAATGGTGGTAGATGAAATTTGGAAAGGTTACAGTATGGTTTGTACAGCAACTCTGCACTGAAACTGGGACAGAAAGACCTTTTCAGGCATATTGGAAGACAGAAAGACAGCTGCATATGAGCACATTTCTCTGCCTTGACACTATGTCTTACGCTCACTATATTAATAATCCCATAAACAAAGCACTACTAGTATCAAAGTTGACTGGACTGGTTGTGTTTTCTATCAAACAGCATCCACCAGTATGCTACCCATTGGTAAATGTAAATTTTAATTTAAAAACACAACAGACAATGGAATGGTGAGTTTTAATCCCAATTTGGATGAGCTCCAGATGAATGCCTGAATTACAATAAGCTTCACCCAGAGAACTGCTAAAAACATTATCTAGCACCACAGCACAGGGTTGTACACTTTTCCCCAACTTACCTTAAGTAAATGGTTCAAAGAGAGACAATGTAGAATTAGATTTCCACAACTTTTAAACATTTTTCCATTCCTCAAATATTCCTTTCCCACTGAATTTATGTAAGTTAATATGACCACAGTTCAGTTTAGAGTGAGTATAATGATTTCAGAATGCAGTTTTCTTAATGCTAATTAATGTAGATGTTAGCTTTTTAGTTACTCTACTAAAAGCTTCTTTCTGCTGCTTCAAATAGTAAAAGTCACATGTAAGGATGTTGCTTTCCCATATGGTTGTATGAAGTGGTGGCCAAAAGTTAAGAAAAATTATTTCATTAATTAGTTCTAGCCTATCTGGCATCCACAGTACAACAAACATCTTTTTAACACCATGCCCAACAATATCCAACACGTTTTGAAGAATAACGAACTTCATACACTTCATTGTTGTATAGAAATTTGTTTGCATAAAATAACAACTTATTATTTTCTTAATTATTGTCATTTGTAAAAAAAAAAAAAAAAAAAAAGAGAGAATGCATTAGAACATTAAATTTTACTTTTGTCTAAATACTTTTGGCCACCACTCCCAGTATCTTCAGCCTACGGCTCCCCTACAAACCCAACCCACTTCCACTCCCCCATTCTACATGTGTCAATGCTAACCCGGTGGCCCTTGCCCAGTTTATTTTGGTGATCTGCTGAGATATGGGAATCAGATACTGTGCCCCAAGCTCAATAACATCTGTAAGGCACAAGCCATAAGACTATCAATGGTGTTTTTTTTTTTTTAACTCTGTTATTATTTCTCCCACTTTTTAAGTAATCTTAGGCCATTTAAATTACAGAAATATAGGCATGATAGGTGGTTTAATGTGCCACTTAAATATCTGCCATGTAAGCAGCATTTATTGTAATAAGATAATTTAATATGCTAGTTCTTAGACTGTCGAATTTCATTGCTATAGTCCTTTTAAAAACAATAGCAAATGAGGACATATTTTTCTGGTTGAATACCAGGTGGCTCACTGTGCTTTGTGACTTGCTGTATTTTAAGTAACTGTAGCTAAGACTGTGAATTTCTTCTGCGGGCAGGCACAGTGGATTTTCAATGAAGGTTAAGTAAAGGCCAAGGATGGTCAAGATTAAATATAGGTACAGCCATGGTCAATCTTCCAACAGAATAAAGTGACTTTTGCTAAGACTTGCTAAGACGAATGCGGTTTCACCAACCTGCAAGATCACACATTTCTGCATCTGTGGCATTTTTCAGAGCCTCTTCCAGCTCTGGCTCCAGAGTAATCTGCTCCTCTTCTGGGATCCTTCCTGATCCAGGTTTTGGAGTAAATTTTTTCCCTACAAAGACACTGATATTCAGTTTGAAAAAAAAAAACATTCTGAATTACCCCTTCCCTTTGACTGAGGTAGTTGCTACCTCTCTTCTCCCCAGTGAAGGGCACTAAGTCTTCTCGATCTTCATGCTCCAGAGCCTGTTTCTCTAGGTGACTGAGCAAAGCAGTGCGATCAAATGGACCTGTTGGACTTTTCTTGGTCTGATCACGTTGACGGAGGCCAGCTGGGAGCATTGCATTCTGAAACATACACAAAGACAATCCACAGTATTTGTTGTATCAAATTAAGTATACAATTTAGATTTTCCAAAACTTTATATGCTGACACACCTGAATATTTAATAATTTGTGTTATACAAATTTCTCTTTTTTCTTTTGTAAACTGTGCAGTAATGTAAGCATTTGTGTGGGTTGGAAACACTTAGCTGGGCTAGACGGTGAACGATTATTTTGTTGCTGTATGTTCTTTACCTCTGGGTCCATGTCCTGCAGCTCACATTCGAGCTGCTCCAGCTCCTCTGCACTAAGCCCCTTGAGGATAGCATCCTCATCTATATCCCGGGGGTCCTTCTTTGACATCCTGGCTGCTTGATCTAACTCCTACAGAATAGCCCCAGCCCAAAGACAGAGAGCTCTGGCAAGAGAAAGAAAGGTTGTTCAGTATCCATTTAAAGTGCAAATACATTTATTATACAGACACAAGCATAGTAGCTAACACAACAGATGGCAGGCAGCGCTAAAACCCATCAAAGTGAAGGAATACTTGACTGATGAATGGTCTGTGTCTCTTTAGAATTTTGAGTCATTCATTGTCTGAGCAACCATGTCAATGAGGAGACCACTTTGTTTTTCCAGGATTTACAATGACAGGACAAAAAGCTAGTATGCAGAGAGCAAAGGCAAGAACTGTATTCATGTTTTAAATGCAATAAAACCAATAAATGCAATAAATAAATAATAACTTGGTTTGCATAACTGCATGACTGGCCACATGAACAATATTTTGATTATTTAGAGAATATGCATTATACAAAGTGATAACTTTCCACTGTAGAGAATTTAATTGCTATTTATATAAAGTTTTCAAAGCTTTAAAATACATTTCAAAGCTTTTTGGAAAAAAAATGTAGGCTTTTGATTAAATTAAGGAAAAGGGAGAGGGAGAGAGCACCATGGTTGCACATGGTGGTAGGGTTGCTGGTTGCTGTGTCAGAGCCCCAGCATCCCTGTTTCAAGTTCATGTTACTGTTACTTCATGAGTTACTGTGCATGTTTTCTTTCTTTGAAATCCATGTTTGTGAATTGGCTAGGATTGGCTAACTTTTGTGTGGGTGTGTGCAGGTGGCCATGCATGTGCTTGTGTGTGTTACACATGCACATGATGCCCTATTATGGGCTGGTGACCCATCCAGGGCATTTCCACTTCATATCATGTTTTCTTTAGATCCACCATGACCCTGACCAGATTAAAGCAGTTACTGTATGGAAGTGAGGAAGAGACAAGAAATTTTTTAAGTTGATGTTCTGACATTTCAACAATGACCATTTCAATATTTGGCAATACTGTAAATATTGAATTGAACTGTGAAAGGGGAGAGAAGAGAGAGAGATCTTTGCTATTCTTAGTGCCAGATCGGCAGGCCTGAGTTTTGAGTTACAGTGGTGAAGAGG